>NW_026534634.1:0-1011 GCF_026225885.1 Hylaeus anthracinus
AGTACGGGAAGGGGTTAAGAAAATAAATTTCTAAAAATAAAATTCTAACAACTAGCTTATTTCCATTGTTCTTATCATCGTTGTAGTATTCGCGCCTTCCATACCCAACAATAAGAATCAAAACAAGAACACGAAACGTAAGGTACGAGATTGGTCGCGTAGGTAAAGCGGTCGACTGTGGATCCGAGGATCGTGGGTTCGAATTCCCGTTCCTTATTTTTCGTTTAGACTCCTACATCGTCTTACATGATTCCTGCATTGTTTTAATACTGTTTGCAGTATCTCTTCTATAGGGGACTGTGCCCCCCCTCTCCCCTCCCCCTAGCTCGGGTACCTCGGGGTTGCTAAGCCCGTACTATAGCTTCAAAAAACACCGCTACAGCCCCTGAGGGCCACCGATACATCTAAAGGTCTATTTACACATATCCATAACGTGTCAGTTCCGTATTCGTTCAGTTCCGTATTGTTCCATCAGCGCCAGTGATTATATTCTTCTGTTGTTTTTGAATAGGCATGTTCACACACGTCCGACACCGCTCCGAGACGTTCTTGATACGGAACGGATACGGAACTGACATATTACGGATATGTGTAATTAGACCTTTAGATGTATCGGTGGCCCTCAGGGGCTGTAGCGGTGTTTTTTGAAGCTATAGTACGGGCTTAGCAACCCCGAGGTACCCGAGCTAGGGGGAGGGGAGAGGGGGGGCACAGTCCCCTATAGAAGAGATACTGCAAACAGTATTAAAACAATGCAGGAATCATGTAAGACGATGTAGGAGTCTAAACGAAAAATAAGGAACGGGAATTCGAACCCACGATCCTCGGATCCACAGTCGACCGCTTTACCTACGCGACCAATCTCGTACCTTACGTTTCGTGTTCTTGTTTTGATTCTTATTGTTGGGTATGGAAGGCGCGAATACTACAACGATGATAAGAACAATGGAAATAAGCTAGTTGTTAGAATTTTATTTTTAGAAATTTATTTTCTTAACCCCTTCCCGTACT
>NW_026534635.1:0-2907 GCF_026225885.1 Hylaeus anthracinus
TTATACTACATTTTATTCAAATTTTTCGTGCATATTTTGCATATTTTTCATCCATATTTTGCATACGCATGTTACATATTTATCGTGCATAAACTTCCGCAGTCTAGTCATTACAAATGAGAATACCTTAGTGTTATTTACGTATAATCCATTATGATTCATGCAAACATGAGGAGTAGTATGAAATTTTGTTGAAATTGTTCGCTCTATAGTTGCAATGTATGTAAATATAATTCAAGTCAATGGATTTCTATCAATTTCTGAGTTATTGTTAAAATTGTCATAAAGAAAGGAAACATTTCAGTGTTATTTACGTCGAATTCATCAAAATTTGTGCAAACATGTGAACATTATTTGTTTAACAAAAATTGCATAATGAAAAAAATTCTATAAATTTGATGAAGAAATCATTCGCTGTACAATTTTCTTTGGACCAAATAAATTTGTTTATACTTTAAATATCCGACTTTAACAAATATTCAATGAACCGAATATAAATCAAACTAAATAAAGCATTTCAAAGTAAAGCCCTGCAATCTCCAATATCCCAAAATAAAATACACTGTTCAATATTTAAAACACAGAACTGACACCTATGAGTGAAGAAACAAGTATATACATACTAACTGATCATAAATAAAATAAAGCAAACACAATAATATCAACGATGTAACTAAAGATACTATTTAGATATATTTAATAACATAACCAGACAACAATGAAATAAATACTAATATCCAAAAGGCCTGTACGTTGTTATAATCATTAAAAAGCAACACAAAAGGATATATCCAGATGAAAAATTAAAGAAGAGATATTCTGCAACCTTAGGCTCGACAAACTCAATTCTAAAGATCTTAGACCAAAAAACCACTCTACTCATACCATCCACATTTTAAAACCCCTGGGATCCAAACAGAGCGATGTTGAACTCCTGGGAATAGATTACTGGCGACAAAGGAAATCAAACATGCCTTAGCAGACACCAGCGACGCTAGAAACACGACAATCAACTGCACACTCCACGTTACAGATCTCCCAGGGTATTAGGAACTGATTGAGAACTTGTAAGACACGGTAGAGAGCTCCCGTGATCATACAACGCACTCAGGAATTGTGGATGTATGATAGAGACGATCCTGATCGTAAGTCCAGGCTGGAGTCGTAGACCTGATTACCAACAACCGTCCACGCTACTCTGAATCATGGGATGTGACCATAGATCCTAAAGATACACTACTCATTAACCCTGGATAAACATAGTCGGTACAAACTTCTGTAACCAAGGAAAGTTCATCGAGGAGTCAAGTGACCCGACCCTGAAGTCATGGAACCCCTATGCAAACTATGTATCTAGCCACCGAGGTCAGTTTCAGACTCTTAGGAGGTCCCAAAGCTCTCTGGTATCTAGAGACGTAACAGAAACTCGGTTAACTTCCGACTGAGGCTAATTCTATGATAGTTTGAATAAAGTTGATTCGGGTACTTTCGGGAACGATCTCGTTGAACTTATTCTAGGATTTGTCAGTTCATGCCATGAAACGTTGGATAGTTCGAGGCTTAAAATACCTGTAGGAAAGGAAATAAGTAAGGTAATGAATATCAATTTCGTGTTTCACGCTTCAACGCTCATAATAAATGCAGTACATATTTAAAAAATTTTTTTAAAACATTGGTATAATAATCTGAAACTTTAAAATGCATTAAATATGTACAAGGTGTCACAAAATTATACGTCACGGCCACCATAGCGTGATCCTGCTCCTACGATTTGATGGAAATTTATATAAAAAAACTCCTCGCAAAATTGACCTTGAACTTGAAAATCAAGGTCAAAGAAACAAAATTTTTTTTTAATTTGTTTAATCATGTTTTACTGGTCATAACGATCAATTTTGTGAAAGAAACCATGAGTCACATCTCAACCGTTCTCTTAAAAAATGATGTTGCATTTCTTATCATTTTTGCAGCTTCTTTATTTGTAAATTTTTAAATCCAGCGCCAATATGTATGTAAGTAGCATACTATAGTAATATATTGTAATATATTGACAAAGCAGCGGGGAGTTATCCGTTAATTCAGGAAATATAACTAAATGTTTCGCCTTGTGCAAGCACTTTATCCAAGTGGTTACGCTGCTCTTATTGCTGGCTTATAATATTTACAAATAAAGAAGCTGCAAAAATGATAAGAAATACAACATCATTTTTTAAGAGAACGGTTGAGATTAGACCCATAGTTTCTTTCACAAAGTTGATCGTTATGACCAGTAAAACACGATTAAACAACAACAAAAATTTGTTTTCTTGATCTTGATTTTTAAGTTCGAGGTCAATTTTGCGGGGAGTTTTTTATGTCAACGTTTTTACAGTTTTTTACAATCACGCTGTGGTGACCGTGACATATAATTTTGTGACACCCTGTACATCTCCGAATTAATTCAATATTCACAATGCATATAGTAAGATTCAGTCTTCGATTAAATATTAATAAGAATCACGGTTCAGAATAAGTATTCATCGAACACGGTAATCGTAAGAAATTGTTATATGTCGTTATATCTCTTAGCTAGAATAATTAAATTAATTAATTTCTGACAATAGTTACATTAATTATTAACAATATTTGTTCCAGCAATGGCCAAGAATATGACTTTGCTGTAATATTACACCGCGCGAACAGCGGTAGATGCTTTTTCTAAAAATGTTCAAAATCATTACTAGCCAATAAGTAACTAGTATGTGATTTCAGTCACCGACCAATTACGTTTTTTTTTCAGTAGCTTGAAAAGAGTAGCCTGAGCAAAGAGTATGTACCTAAACGAAACAGTTTATCTGATGGAATTTAGTAATAATTAGACTGCGGAAGTTTATGCAAATGTATATTTTTATAGGAAATAGTTAAAAG
>NW_026534636.1:0-1035 GCF_026225885.1 Hylaeus anthracinus
TGCGGAAGTTTATGCAAATGTATATTTTTATAGGAAATAGTTAAAAGAATGGACGTAGACAGAAATTTGTTTTGAAATTAGAGCGCTATAAAAATACATTTTTTATGTTGCATATTTTGCATATTTGTGTTTAAAAACATATCCAATAATATATTGCATATGTCATTTATCGTACTTAAGTGAAATATCTATCTCGACAAATTAGTTTCGTCTATCACCATACTTTCGTATCATAATTGTATAGTGTTCACAAAAATACAGGCCATATGATACCATATTTCTGTACCATATTTCTTGTGTTGCTAATCGACCGTTAGGTGTGACAGTTTGTATTTCGAATTCGAATACTTCAGTTCAATTATCGCAGTTAATGTGATCTCTGTGAAGAAGTGAATATATTTAAGTGTCTTTTAATTCTCTAGAAATGCCAAAAGTTAAAAAAAGTAGAAAATCATTAATGTTAAATTGGATAAAAAACGATTCCAATTTTGTTATTAACGATAACGACAATAATGATAACGATGACAGAAGCATTCGTTGCAAAATTTGGAATAAAAATGTGAAGTGTGAAAGGAAATCGCATTTAAAGCAACACATAAATACCGGCACACATAAGAAGAAAATCGAAGAAACTGGTAATTCGTGTGAAACAGAGGAACATATGAATAGTATAATACATCTAAAAAGTATTCCTGGTGATTGCGGCGAAAAGATTAGAAAAAAATGTAAATGAAGGACCAATAAGTGTGCCGGAATAATGTTGTTTTAAATTTAAGTACGCACCGATTACTTTGTGTGACGTAGAGCGTTCGTTCGTCGCGTATAAATTAATTTTGACAGACAAACGCCACCAACTAACACCATTAAACTTGGAAAAAATGCTGATAATTTATTGTCACGCAAATTATAATATACCAGAATAATTGTTAAAAGTATTTTATATATGTGTACATAGCGAATATTCTGTAACATACTGATATATTATTTATTATACTACATTTTATTCAAATTTTTCGTGCATATTTTGCATATTTT
>NW_026534637.1:0-1808 GCF_026225885.1 Hylaeus anthracinus
CTTAAAAATTAGCTTAACATCGGGTTTGATGTATTTTTTGGTGACACTCCCGAGCCTCCCCAATTAGGGAAAAAACTGGTTTTTTGACACCTCAAGTATGAGTGCGAAGTGAATAATAACCCAGATAGCACCGAACGTCCCATGGACGTCCATTTTATGTCCAGTTTACGTCCAAACATCCGACGTCCTTAGGACGTCCATGGGACCTAAATTTTGTTCGTCCCAGGGATGTCCGTTTTGAACTTTCTAGATTTAGGGAAAAATACTTTTTTTTAAACAAAATAAATATTATTTATTAACATTCTTTATAATATAATATTTATTCAATATGTAGAACAGAATATTTTTTTCCGAATATAAAATACACTATTTACAATTGCAAATTAATATTAATTAATTAATTAATTAATTGCTTAATATTATTATACCAGATAGCACTGGACGTCCCATGGACGTACAGAGAACGTACAGAAAACGTTCTGGAAATGTCCAGCACCGGACGTCCCATGGACGTACAGAAAACGTTCTGGAAATGTCCAGCACCGGACGTCCCATGGACGTCCAGAAAACGTTCTGGGAATGTCCAGCACCGGCCGTCTCATGGACGTACAGAAAACGTTCCTGTTCCTGTGCTATCTGGGTATACAATCATTATTTAATATTCGCAACAGAATATTTTTTTCCGTAGATAAAACAGATATTTATCTAATATTCGCAACAGAAAATTGTTTTCCTTAGATAAAACAGATATTTATCTAATATTCGCAACAGAATATATGTTTGGACATGTAAAACAAAATGTTTATTCAATATTAGGAATACAGTATTTTTTGTACATATGAGATGTGATATGTATGTAATATTTGGAACTATTCAGAATTACCTAGTATATTAATTCTTCTAACTATCCAAAAAAAAGTTCGTCATTTAGACCAATTTCAAAAGAAGGAATTGTGTTTTAAAAAGTGACCGAATATTAATGCGATCACTATATAAGCCTAAAATATGAGTCGGTTTAGCAAAGTCGTTTATGGGTAAGTGAGGAAGCAGGTTGCGTTGTAGTTCGAAAGTCCGAGAGTTCGAATCCCGCCGGAGGTTAAATAAAAATTGGAAGATTTGTTGTTCGTCGTTTTCATGGAATCCAGTTACAAGAAATAAATACAGTTAACTAAAAATCCACCAACAAATAAACGAAAATATATAAAATTAAAATTTAATTTTTTTTTATACCTCAATTTTACAGAGAACGTTCTGGGAATGTCTACATCGGACGTCCCATGGACGGTACATAAGACGTACCTGTGCTATCTGGGAATTGTTTTTAAACATGTATCCATAGAATTTTCATTTTTAGAGACTGTTTAATAAAAATGTACCTCGGTATACCGATAAATGATATGGAGATTGGAACACGATCGATTTCACACAGCAAAAAATCGATTTTTACGCCGCAGGAGAGCCGATAAAAAAGTCTAAATTTGAAAAAATAGTTTATTGGAACAAGAGAAAGGGAACCGTATGGTCCGCTAAATTCCAATAATAATACTTTATTTATTAAATTAAAAGTTAAGGTAAAAAAATTCAGAATAGATACAAATTTTTATTGATTTAAGCTTTCAAAATGCCCGCCTCTTAAATCAAAACTTGAATCAATAAAAATTTGTATCTATTCCGAACTTTTTTACCTTAATTTTTAATGTAATAAATGAAGTATTATTATTAGAATTTAGCGGACCTTACGGTTCCTGGGAAGGATCGCATGTGTCACCAAAAAATACATCAAACCCGATGTTAAGCTAATTTTTAAG
>NW_026534638.1:0-1294 GCF_026225885.1 Hylaeus anthracinus
CTTAAAAATTAGCTTAACATCGGGTTTGATGTATTTTTTGGTGACACATGCGATCCTTCCCAGGAACCGTAAGGTCCGCTAAATTCTAATAATAATACTTCATTTATTACATTAAAAATTAAGGTAAAAAAGTTCGGAATAGATACAAATTTTTATTGATTCAAGTTTTGATTTAAGAGGCGGGCATTTTGAAAGCTTAAATCAATAAAAATTTGTATCTATTCTGAATTTTTTTACCTTAACTTTTAATTTAATAAATAAAGTATTATTATTGGAATTTAGCGGACCATACGGTTCCCTTTCTCTTGTTCCAATAAACTATTTTTTCAAATTTAGACTTTTTTATCGGCTCTCCTGCGGCGTAAAAATCGATTTTTTGCTGTGTGAAATCGATCGTGTTCCAATCTCCATATCATTTATCGGTATACCGAGGTACATTTTTATTAAACAGTCTCTAAAAATGAAAATTCTATGGATACATGTTTAAAAACAATTCCCAGATAGCACAGGTACGTCTTATGTACCGTCCATGGGACGTCCGATGTAGACATTCCCAGAACGTTCTCTGTAAAATTGAGGTATAAAAAAAAATTAAATTTTAATTTTATATATTTTCGTTTATTTGTTGGTGGATTTTTAGTTAACTGTATTTATTTCTTGTAACTGGATTCCATGAAAACGACGAACAACAAATCTTCCAATTTTTATTTAACCTCCGGCGGGATTCGAACTCTCGGACTTTCGAACTACAACGCAACCTGCTTCCTCACTTACCCATAAACGACTTTGCTAAACCGACTCATATTTTAGGCTTATATAGTGATCGCATTAATATTCGGTCACTTTTTAAAACACAATTCCTTCTTTTGAAATTGGTCTAAATGACGAACTTTTTTTTGGATAGTTAGAAGAATTAATATACTAGGTAATTCTGAATAGTTCCAAATATTACATACATATCACATCTCATATGTACAAAAAATACTGTATTCCTAATATTGAATAAACATTTTGTTTTACATGTCCAAACATATATTCTGTTGCGAATATTAGATAAATATCTGTTTTATCTAAGGAAAACAATTTTCTGTTGCGAATATTAGATAAATATCTGTTTTATCTACGGAAAAAAATATTCTGTTGCGAATATTAAATAATGATTGTATACCCAGATAGCACAGGAACAGGAACGTTTTCTGTACGTCCATGAGACGGCCGGTGCTGGACATTCCCAGAACGTTTTCTGGACGTCCATGGGACGTCCGGTGCTGGACATTTCCAGAACGTTTTCTGT
>NW_026534639.1:0-4162 GCF_026225885.1 Hylaeus anthracinus
CGGACTCGCTGTCCGTGTCCTGAACCAGGTATGAATTCCGGCAGGACGCGGTAGTCGGCAGTTAGTAACGAGTCAGTAAGGAGTCACGGCCGTGAGCGAACACGTATAGGACGTACGGCTCGCGTTTTCCTGTAACGTATATTTATGCGTAACCAATAAACACTCTTGCTTTGTTGAGTTTAATCGTGGGTGTTACGTTATATTAATTCCTATCCATCCACACAAGCATTCAAAAGGTCAGTCGTTGCAATTTTGCAGATGTGCAATCAAGTTTGAACACGTTACATTATCGGATACCGTAATCGTCTCCATTTTTGTTTTGTTTTTCTTGTTGTCATTGTTATTACATTGTACTTGATATCAAAGGCATGTTGCCCGTGAATAAAGTATTATTATTATTATTATTATTAAACGCCAAACAAACAACAAGTAGTAGAGGTGTATTATCTCTATTATTGCAAGAATTTTCGGTTTAGATTCGTGCAGTAATCGAGGTTTTACTGTATTGGTGAGAAGCGATTGTTTCCAGAGGATTTGAAAGGGATAAGGGCTTCTAATAACCGGACTATAAGAAATATCATTGCACTAATGTTAGAATCTTCAAATTCAGGTTTTTCTAAAATCCGATGCTGAAAATAATTGTTGCCTATCAAAATATTTATTCCTTTGAAGCATAACAATATTCTCCTTTAACTGTTTGCGGCACAGGAATATTCAGGTCATAAAATAGACCCATGTTGCACAGGAATTTTATTGCTTTTTAAATCAAACAAAATTGTTATATTTTTATTAATAAAGCTATCACACCTATACACATGCAGCTATTGCAAAATTTCGAGGTTGGTTTAAAAGTGTCCCACCATGCATTTACGGTCCATCAAAAAGGTGGGACACTTTTTATTTCCACCGTGGCCCAAAGAGTTAACTTACTTAGACTCGTATCATCAACAGGGGACATATTCTCGATGCTCGAAATGGACCACCATCGTCATATTTACTATCCAAAATTAATCTTAACAACTGGTGTTAATTTTTCTAAGTCACCGTCTATCTTCTCAGAGAATAACCAAGATATTTGTATACCTTTCCTCAGGCACCAGTTAACCATCGACCTATTAATTAACCCTTTGCACTCGAGAGGTGGCTCTCAATCACCACTAGGTTTTCTTTAGGTTTCATTTCTTTGGAACTCAAAGTGCCAATAAAATGATCGTCGTTGAGCCAAAGGTGACCTGATTCTAAAATCCCAAATTAGAGAAACCAGAAATAAAGGCCTCGAGTGGAAAGGGTTAACAATTTATCTCATCGAAAGAAACTTCCACCCTTTCCTCAATCTTATCCCTCTGTCCCAGTTCCGAAACAGGAATTCTTTCTCCTGACCGTACATCCACGAATTCCCTTCGGCGCTCAGCGCGATATAAGCATACCCGAACCTCCGAGCGGTAAAAGTATCGACCGTCGTGCAAAGCGATTGTAGAGGTATTATAGCCGATCAACCATCCGTGACATCGGTTCAACCCAGGGTGGTCGACCACGTGGCGAATTACACGGATTCTCCCACGCTACATGGACACTCAGCCTTTCTCTCCTCTCCCTCGATCGCGTCATCTCGCTCTTCCCTTTCTCTCTTTTCTCGGTCGATCCTATCCGATTCTTCTTTCTTCCTCCGTTCAGTTCTTTTCCCTCTTCGTTCCGTCTCTGTTATCAGCCCGCGTAGCGCTGGTATCGGTGAACACGATAGCCCATAGATACGCGCGCAATGCTTGGTGGCAGTTCTACAAAAGCTCTATCCCCTCCCCCTGCCCTTCCGGTCCCACTGCTCTGCTCGCTCTTCCCATTCGCAGGGTTATGAATGGATTCGAACTATGTACTATTAGGCCATCAGCCCGCCGCGATACACCTCGTTTTCTGTGTTCGTGGGCGCCTCTGTAACAGGGCAAAGGAGCAAAGGAGAGCGACAAAGCGACGGGGAACGGAGACGGGAGGGGAACCGGGCAAGAATGAATGGCATACGCCACCGTTAATAGCTTGTTCTCGCTTCAGGGTTGCGGGAGGTCAGTTCACTTTTAACCGGGCCGATGCCGTTATAACTCGCACGGCCGTCACCTGTCTTCTTTTTGGCCGGCCGTAATATGTTAGGAGGGATTTCGAGCGTGAACTTGCCCGGCTAAATTGATGACTGAATAGCCGGCTGAACGAGGGCGAGAAAGATTACGCTTCACCCACCGGCACGCCGCTTGGCACCGCTTTTGTCGCGATGATTCAAGTTAAGATTTATCGTCGCGCCACCGGAGCCACGTGTGAACGTTGCTTTGACCCTTTGTCGCGATCTTCTTACCGTTAGATCGGCGAGGGCAAGGTGAAACGAGGTACGGCGGTGAGTGGATCTCAAGCGATGTAATTAATTTGGTGTACAGTGATTTCTAAGAAATCGGTACCATTCTTGTTCGAGGTTCGTTAGTGGCTCTCAAGTGAGATTAACACGTTGACTGCGACGTTCGAATTCGTGGTTGCTACCACGCGGCGGAAGGAACGGAAAGAATGGCGGGAAGCAACAATTGCCACTTTAAGGCCTTGGGGGAAAGGGTCCGTTTTTCCTTAAAGCAGAAAAAGGGGCAAGGTCCTAACAGGGACAGAAAGCGACGAACCCCGGACCGAAAGAATAAGTCAGCCAGTACGGGTCGTTTAGTTTCGAACAATCTTCCTTCGCATTTTACTGGTTTACTGGTTAATGAGGCTTATCTCGTAGATATGATTTTGGGTAGGACGCTATTGAGGTCCTATGATTATTCAGCAGGTTAGTGGAGGCGTCGTATCTGAGATGGAATTTGCTAGATAAGCATCACTGACGAGTCCAACTAACAGATCTGAGACGGAACGCAGGAACGTTGAGGGGTCTGACGATTCATAGTTACACGTCTACGGCAGGCACTGCCAGATAAGCCTCGCTAATGAGTCCAACTGATGGTTCATAGTGGCACTATTAATCGATCGAGTAGTCTCTAATTACTCGATACTTCGGTAGTAGATATCTGGTTCGAACAGATTGTTCAGACGAGTAGTGGCACGTCTGAGGGAGTCTACTGGATAAGCCAAATGAGGCCAACTAACAGATTCCGGATGAAACCTTCTTCGGACCAAAACCATTACATGATAGTCTTGTTTGCAAGAGTGAGATCTAATACACTCTGATAGGGACGGAAACAAGTACTTATTGTCAAATATGCTTTTATCGTTACGAGCCGAGGGCTGAGAGGCATGATTCGGCCGCGAAGCTGAAGATTGTTGTTATTTTGGATAATTTTTGTTAATGGGGTTGTGTGTTCGTGGGCGCACCTACGTATGGCTAACGTAGGTTTGCCACTGGGATTGTTAGTTGGTCTCGTAACTTTTATTATGCAATACACCTCGCGCGGTAAATGTTGGAATGCAACGATTGCCACTTTAAGGCCTTGGAGAAAAGGGTCTGTTTTTCCTTAAAGCAGAAAGAGGGGCAAGGTCCTAACAGGGACAGAAAGAATAAGTCAGCCAGTACGGGTGTTTAGTTTCGAACATTCTTCCTTCGCACTTTACATTATAATCGTTGCAACTATTACTAAATCATACTGGTCCGCGGATACACGGCGTGTATTGTTTTTAAATTGAATGATTACTAAAATAAACCGTGTGTTATAATTAGACTGCGGATCTTTATGCATTTATAGGAAATTTGAATGTGCAAGAACCAATAAAATGCAAACAATATACAGGAATATAAAAAAGTGTAGCGTCTTCGTCACTACCAGGCCTCCGCTTTCTAATATTCGTTTTTCGTTTTCTTTTGTATCGCTTTCTTAGATAGGTCCCAGGCGTTCGAGCCTACCGAGGACCGTTCGCACATTTGGCGACCAAATGTGCGAACTTGGGTTTTTCCCGGACTCGCTGTCCGTGTCCTGAACCAGGTATGAATTCCGACAGGACACGGCAGTCAGTAGGCAGTCACGACCGTCAACGAACACGCATAGGACGTACGGCTCGAATTTTCCTGTAACGTATATTGAAGCGTAAACAATAAACACTCTCGTTTGTTGAGTTTAATCGTGGGTGTTAGGTCATATTAATTCTTATCCATCCCCACAAAAGATTGAAAGTAAAGTTCATGTTATAATATTTGCAGAATAAA
>NW_026534639.1:4262-8424 GCF_026225885.1 Hylaeus anthracinus
CGGACTCGCTGTCCGTGTCCTGAACCAGGTATGAATTCCGGCAGGACGCGGTAGTCGGCAGTTAGTAACGAGTCAGTAAGGAGTCACGGCCGTGAGCGAACACGTATAGGACGTACGGCTCGCGTTTTCCTGTAACGTATATTTATGCGTAACCAATAAACACTCTTGCTTTGTTGAGTTTAATCGTGGGTGTTACGTTATATTAATTCCTATCCATCCACACAAGCATTCAAAAGGTCAGTCGTTGCAATTTTGCAGATGTGCAATCAAGTTTGAACACGTTACATTATCGGATACCGTAATCGTCTCCATTTTTGTTTTGTTTTTCTTGTTGTCATTGTTATTACATTGTACTTGATATCAAAGGCATGTTGCCCGTGAATAAAGTATTATTATTATTATTATTATTAAACGCCAAACAAACAACAAGTAGTAGAGGTGTATTATCTCTATTATTGCAAGAATTTTCGGTTTAGATTCGTGCAGTAATCGAGGTTTTACTGTATTGGTGAGAAGCGATTGTTTCCAGAGGATTTGAAAGGGATAAGGGCTTCTAATAACCGGACTATAAGAAATATCATTGCACTAATGTTAGAATCTTCAAATTCAGGTTTTTCTAAAATCCGATGCTGAAAATAATTGTTGCCTATCAAAATATTTATTCCTTTGAAGCATAACAATATTCTCCTTTAACTGTTTGCGGCACAGGAATATTCAGGTCATAAAATAGACCCATGTTGCACAGGAATTTTATTGCTTTTTAAATCAAACAAAATTGTTATATTTTTATTAATAAAGCTATCACACCTATACACATGCAGCTATTGCAAAATTTCGAGGTTGGTTTAAAAGTGTCCCACCATGCATTTACGGTCCATCAAAAAGGTGGGACACTTTTTATTTCCACCGTGGCCCAAAGAGTTAACTTACTTAGACTCGTATCATCAACAGGGGACATATTCTCGATGCTCGAAATGGACCACCATCGTCATATTTACTATCCAAAATTAATCTTAACAACTGGTGTTAATTTTTCTAAGTCACCGTCTATCTTCTCAGAGAATAACCAAGATATTTGTATACCTTTCCTCAGGCACCAGTTAACCATCGACCTATTAATTAACCCTTTGCACTCGAGAGGTGGCTCTCAATCACCACTAGGTTTTCTTTAGGTTTCATTTCTTTGGAACTCAAAGTGCCAATAAAATGATCGTCGTTGAGCCAAAGGTGACCTGATTCTAAAATCCCAAATTAGAGAAACCAGAAATAAAGGCCTCGAGTGGAAAGGGTTAACAATTTATCTCATCGAAAGAAACTTCCACCCTTTCCTCAATCTTATCCCTCTGTCCCAGTTCCGAAACAGGAATTCTTTCTCCTGACCGTACATCCACGAATTCCCTTCGGCGCTCAGCGCGATATAAGCATACCCGAACCTCCGAGCGGTAAAAGTATCGACCGTCGTGCAAAGCGATTGTAGAGGTATTATAGCCGATCAACCATCCGTGACATCGGTTCAACCCAGGGTGGTCGACCACGTGGCGAATTACACGGATTCTCCCACGCTACATGGACACTCAGCCTTTCTCTCCTCTCCCTCGATCGCGTCATCTCGCTCTTCCCTTTCTCTCTTTTCTCGGTCGATCCTATCCGATTCTTCTTTCTTCCTCCGTTCAGTTCTTTTCCCTCTTCGTTCCGTCTCTGTTATCAGCCCGCGTAGCGCTGGTATCGGTGAACACGATAGCCCATAGATACGCGCGCAATGCTTGGTGGCAGTTCTACAAAAGCTCTATCCCCTCCCCCTGCCCTTCCGGTCCCACTGCTCTGCTCGCTCTTCCCATTCGCAGGGTTATGAATGGATTCGAACTATGTACTATTAGGCCATCAGCCCGCCGCGATACACCTCGTTTTCTGTGTTCGTGGGCGCCTCTGTAACAGGGCAAAGGAGCAAAGGAGAGCGACAAAGCGACGGGGAACGGAGACGGGAGGGGAACCGGGCAAGAATGAATGGCATACGCCACCGTTAATAGCTTGTTCTCGCTTCAGGGTTGCGGGAGGTCAGTTCACTTTTAACCGGGCCGATGCCGTTATAACTCGCACGGCCGTCACCTGTCTTCTTTTTGGCCGGCCGTAATATGTTAGGAGGGATTTCGAGCGTGAACTTGCCCGGCTAAATTGATGACTGAATAGCCGGCTGAACGAGGGCGAGAAAGATTACGCTTCACCCACCGGCACGCCGCTTGGCACCGCTTTTGTCGC
Source organism: Hylaeus anthracinus (assembly GCF_026225885.1). NCBI lineage: Eukaryota > Metazoa > Arthropoda > Insecta > Hymenoptera > Colletidae > Hylaeus > Hylaeus anthracinus. The sequence continues at coordinate 6,519 of NW_026534639.1, forward strand.
GATGATTCAAGTTAAGATTTATCGTCGCGCCACCGGAGCCACGTGTGAACGTTGCTTTGACCCTTTGTCGCGATCTTCTTACCGTTAGATCGGCGAGGGCAAGGTGAAACGAGGTACGGCGGTGAGTGGATCTCAAGCGATGTAATTAATTTGGTGTACAGTGATTTCTAAGAAATCGGTACCATTCTTGTTCGAGGTTCGTTAGTGGCTCTCAAGTGAGATTAACACGTTGACTGCGACGTTCGAATTCGTGGTTGCTACCACGCGGCGGAAGGAACGGAAAGAATGGCGGGAAGCAACAATTGCCACTTTAAGGCCTTGGGGGAAAGGGTCCGTTTTTCCTTAAAGCAGAAAAAGGGGCAAGGTCCTAACAGGGACAGAAAGCGACGAACCCCGGACCGAAAGAATAAGTCAGCCAGTACGGGTCGTTTAGTTTCGAACAATCTTCCTTCGCATTTTACTGGTTTACTGGTTAATGAGGCTTATCTCGTAGATATGATTTTGGGTAGGACGCTATTGAGGTCCTATGATTATTCAGCAGGTTAGTGGAGGCGTCGTATCTGAGATGGAATTTGCTAGATAAGCATCACTGACGAGTCCAACTAACAGATCTGAGACGGAACGCAGGAACGTTGAGGGGTCTGACGATTCATAGTTACACGTCTACGGCAGGCACTGCCAGATAAGCCTCGCTAATGAGTCCAACTGATGGTTCATAGTGGCACTATTAATCGATCGAGTAGTCTCTAATTACTCGATACTTCGGTAGTAGATATCTGGTTCGAACAGATTGTTCAGACGAGTAGTGGCACGTCTGAGGGAGTCTACTGGATAAGCCAAATGAGGCCAACTAACAGATTCCGGATGAAACCTTCTTCGGACCAAAACCATTACATGATAGTCTTGTTTGCAAGAGTGAGATCTAATACACTCTGATAGGGACGGAAACAAGTACTTATTGTCAAATATGCTTTTATCGTTACGAGCCGAGGGCTGAGAGGCATGATTCGGCCGCGAAGCTGAAGATTGTTGTTATTTTGGATAATTTTTGTTAATGGGGTTGTGTGTTCGTGGGCGCACCTACGTATGGCTAACGTAGGTTTGCCACTGGGATTGTTAGTTGGTCTCGTAACTTTTATTATGCAATACACCTCGCGCGGTAAATGTTGGAATGCAACGATTGCCACTTTAAGGCCTTGGAGAAAAGGGTCTGTTTTTCCTTAAAGCAGAAAGAGGGGCAAGGTCCTAACAGGGACAGAAAGAATAAGTCAGCCAGTACGGGTGTTTAGTTTCGAACATTCTTCCTTCGCACTTTACATTATAATCGTTGCAACTATTACTAAATCATACTGGTCCGCGGATACACGGCGTGTATTGTTTTTAAATTGAATGATTACTAAAATAAACCGTGTGTTATAATTAGACTGCGGATCTTTATGCATTTATAGGAAATTTGAATGTGCAAGAACCAATAAAATGCAAACAATATACAGGAATATAAAAAAGTGTAGCGTCTTCGTCACTACCAGGCCTCCGCTTTCTAATATTCGTTTTTCGTTTTCTTTTGTATCGCTTTCTTAGATAGGTCCCAGGCGTTCGAGCCTACCGAGGACCGTTCGCACATTTGGCGACCAAATGTGCGAACTTGGGTTTTTCCCGGACTCGCTGTCCGTGTCCTGAACCAGGTATGAATTCCGACAGGACACGGCAGTCAGTAGGCAGTCACGACCGTCAACGAACACGCATAGGACGTACGGCTCGAATTTTCCTGTAACGTATATTGAAGCGTAAACAATAAACACTCTCGTTTGTTGAGTTTAATCGTGGGTGTTAGGTCATATTAATTCTTATCCATCCCCACAAAAGATTGAAAGTAAAGTTCATGTTATAATATTTGCAGAATAAA
>NW_026534640.1:0-21540 GCF_026225885.1 Hylaeus anthracinus
TAGGTAGGTAGGTAGGTAGGTAGGTAGGTAGGTAGGTAGGTAGGTAGATGGATGCGAACGGACGAACAAGTAAGCAGAACCGAATCGGACCTAGAGGGGCCAAAGAGGCCAACGAAAAAGAATTCCTGCCAACTTTGAATATTACATATACATATGTACGATGACTTAATCTACACGAATCTGCATTTTTTTTTTTTGCACTTGAAAAAACATTTTGCTATAATAAATTTAGATATAACGAAAGAACAACGTGCTGCGAATTTTATGCATTTATGATATAGAGTAATATGAGAAACATACAAAAAATATACATAATGTATGTAAAACATATTCTATTAATAAATATAACAATATTAATGATATTATACATTGATATTATTATGTTAATTAATTACATATATTCTACATACATCACGAATAGCTTTTCATCATAGTGTACGTCGTAAATGCATAAAATTCGGCATCTAGCGATGTCTATGGATTACAAACAATCCTCGAGGAATTTCATAGTCGGCTGGGAAAAAGAGAATGCAAAAGTCGAAGAAGGAACATTTTCAATTACGAGTGACGATATATGTATACGATATCGTTAGCTGGCCGCTGAATGCATATAACATATAAAATCTAAACTTCTCTGCTTTCAAAGTATCCAGACATAGACGTTCGTATAATTACGATTCGTGATCGCAACTTCCAAAATGGAATGGAACCATTCCTCCGCGCGACTACTTTTCCAGTCGCTTTCATCGAATAAATATGACAAATACGATCATTAATTAGTCTAGAAATAATAAATAATAACGTTCATTCAAACATATGGTTCATTTTTACTAATCGTGAACGTTTCGATCGCAGTTGTTAATCGGTCTTCTTAAGCCACACACGGTGCATGTGCCGTATTAAGTTTGAGGTTAAGTCAACGAGGAGACAGTTTGTCATCGTGCAAATTATTTTTCTGTATACGTAGTATACCGTTACTTTGCGTCTATATGCTTGATAAATATATACGAAGATAACGACGATAGTATCGTATAAAATTCCAGACCAAACATATTTTTCCTAATTATATTTCAGTCAGTATGATCGAAACGTTCATCGTTAATGAAAATGGTCCCATATGCTCGGATCGATATTATCGTTTCCAAACCTGATCTATTCCGAGAGAAACAATAGCGAATGGGAGACAAACGAAGAGACAAAACTCGAGTAGAAGCGAAGGCAAAAGAAAGCAGGAAAATAAAATACGTATCCACGGAGCAAGGGAAGAAGCATAAGAGTATAAAGCGAAAAGCCTAAGAGATCTAATAGATATACCCGAACAGGTCTCTTACTCGATGTAACAAATGTTAAACCTGTTCTTCTTCGCTCCCCTCCCCACCATCCCGCCCGTCGCTCCCCCCTCGTCAGTCATATCCCCACTATAACCAATTCCACGCCATTACCCTTTGTAATCCACAGCCTATCGCTTCCTTCGTTCTATGTATTTCCTAATTTCCCTCGAAACATTAGGTTCCATGTCTCGAGGAGATAAAATTATCGTTACGATGGAGCACGTTATACGCGTAGTTTACACCGCAGTTTTCATCTAGGAATTTTAACACCATTCTCTATCGTACTCGCACACTCGAATGCATACTCGAGTACGTGACAAAAAACACGCGTAGTCACGTTCAGCACACAAGTTATCATACTTTTCACGATTTAGGTTACAACAAATTACAAATCAAATATATGGATAACATCATTCCGTTCAAATATGAACAAGAAGAGAAGAGATTCGTGGTTCTATTTCTAATTTGTAATACATGAAACCTAAATCCGATCCTCGTAAATGCAAAGTATATTCAAAGTGCTCGACACGACTGTACGCGTTATTCTAAACCAATGACAAGCACTCGATCTGCCATTACTCGAATTTTGAATAAACAAACATGTCTGGACGAGCTGTTGTCGCTTCTGCTCGACCAGCGAACAGTGCAACGCGAGAAACGACAACGCGATAATGTTTTGGAAGTAGAGTTAGCATAGTGTAATTGCATCAGCGAATCCGAAATGGAAAAATATTCGAAAATATTCAATGTTCGCGAGAACGTAGCTGTTCAATTCCCTCTCCAAAGATTGGCGTCGTATGTAAAGTTTGTACGTTACCCGAGAGGTGGCGCCATGCGCGTTTAACTTTTGCCAGATATCCTAAAAGCTTGTGGAGACGCTCGAATAAATTCTATTACTTATATGTTGTGTGAAAAAACGAAAAGGAAATTAGGAGAGTTACGCAGTTTTCGATTTGCTCGTAACCTCTCGCAAGTGTGCAATTCTAGTAGACTCTGGCTCGCACGCGCTATTATCTAACATTTAAATTAGGATATACATATATGCAGAGACTGATCAGCTAGTATTTTCGATAAACAACCGATCTATTTATTGGCCCGGTGGTGGTTGTTCTGTTTCGTCGAGGAGGTCGCCACAAGCTCGAGCGTGTCTCTACGGAAAATACGATAGCTTCGACGAATTGTTGAGTCGTAAAATCGGCGTTACCGTTTAAACACGATTACAGAGTCGCGGAAAATACGAACGAGTCATAGAGTGATCGTCTGACTTACCGTATGGGCGAGCCACCAGCCACTCGACGCTATGAAATCCAGGTTATCGAGTGCACGTGCGACGTGCAGTTACACTTGATACACTACGACGAGTCTTTCACGCTTCGAACACAGTTTCCCTTCGAGGTAAGGAAAACTCGACTCGTAAGATCGAAAAGACACGGGGAAAACAAAGTGAATTCGACTCGAGGATCCTTCGTAATCCAATCGTACGCACAAGTTGCCGCAGGTTTTCACAGTATCACCACACGATCGCGCGATGTTTTACCAGGTACAGATAAACACGTACACGAGAGCGTTGAGTTGCAACACAACGAGTGACAAAAGTTGCCGATTCCTGGTGCAGCGTACACAACGTATCCGACTCGTGGCGTAACTCGTGACAGCGTGGCAAAACGACGCGCGCTCCTCGCGGCGGCCGGCGCGGGAATGATTGAAGGAGGTTCGGTTCGTGGCACGCGTCGATGGTGGGGATGAAATCTCGCGACTGGGGAATCGAGGCGTGCGCTCCCTATCCCTTCGTAACAAAAGGATACGATGCAACGACCGACCGGTCGACGCCGACGGGCCAACCAGAGATGGGGAAAATTCTCATTTAGATAAAACATTTCGAGCGACGAGTAAAGGATAAACAACTTTTGATTCGTCGAGCGATCAATGGAGATTACGAGCCGAATAACGCATGGAACGCGTACCTCTTCAACTTTCTATGCACACATGAATAGATCCCGTGATAGTAGATATTTTTGTAATTTTACTTGGGATTTTTTGTTGGTTTGTTCCACAACTTAAGCTAGTCATTCGAAGAAAATTTACGACGAGAAGAAACTTTAAAATCACGACACGAATAAGACACCCGAACAATACTCGATCGATTCTATTTTGACTCGGTCTCTGTGAATGTACGTCACACCACAGTCGTCGAACCGCGGCCGACGATAAGATAAGGGAACACGGCGATTGGTGGTAAAGCTTCGAAGATGATCCCAACCGGCCCGGTACCAAAATTCTGCTCCGTTCTCTTTTCGTTCTCGCGCAACACAACTCTCGATTTCGTCGCGAGTAAAACGAGTCTGGTGGCGTGCCATGTGTTTGTAGTGCATAGTATGTACTACATACGCGATCGTGTAAACATTAACAAACGACACGAGCGCTCGAGACTCGATGTATCGAAATAAACGGACTCTTCCCGGCTTAATCGATCTTTTCAGACGCACGTTGTGTTTCTTGCGTTGCAGAAGTTTATTTCGGAAACGTTGAGTCGCGTTAATAGCGTTCGTGTTTCGTGGCCCAGATATAACGACTTGTGAACGCAATGCTCATGGGGAACGGGTCGACGGGGGTAAAGGGGTGGGGTGGGGTGGGGGGGAGAGAGAGTCCGCGGAGCGAGGGGGATCGGGGGTGAGGAGCATGCGATTGAGAGGCCGATGGCGCAACGAATAGAAGAAAGAGGACTCGCACCGTATGACGCGGCGCTCCAACGACGACGAAAGGGACCGCGACGGGTCACGGAGCAGAAATGGCCAATAATATTTTATTTACATTTTATTCGTTTAACGTCGTTATCGCAGAGATATGTAAACACTCGCGATAACACGAGCAATGAGCATACAAGATAACGCAAAAACTTTTACGTATACAGCCAATTCGAACGGATATATTTTAACTCGAATGTTTCGATCAGAGTTTGGAGGCAGTGCTGTCCCAACGTATGGACACGCTAGCCCAGGAACCCCATGCTAATCTATAGTACGTGTAACACATGTCTGGTACGAGTACATGTTGTAGTCATAAAAGTGATAAATATCAGTTTAGACATGGTCCTCGTAATGCTATTAAGACGGTCCCGAGCTTAGAATGTTTAGAATTCTAGAAAAATGGAAACGCGAACACGAACAACTAATATAATTGATATTTCACGCTATAGTCGCTAGAGTCACCACGTCCACTACGAATCAAATTAACAGAGATTAATGTATCCGTTAACGCGATCGAAAGTTTCTCTTTCGTTCTGTATTCGATGTATTTTATCCGGATGAGAATTTGTCTCGTCTCTACCTTTGGCTAGCGACCGATGAATCGAGTATCGATTCATGTACGATTCATCGGTTCGAGCGCAACGAGAGAAAATGTAAGAAAACAAAAGGACACGAAACGAAGACGAACATCGAAACAGGGTTTTCGAGTTTGAAGGAAGCGACGATTGGTTCTTTGCGCGTTAAACGTGCATTATCTATCGACACTCTGTTCAACTCGAATATTTTAAGAAAGTAGGACACGACAACGCTTGGTGGCGAACAGCGGGGGATAGAGGGGTGAGTTGGGAAGGGGACTGTGGTGAGCGGGAGGGCGGGGGTGGTGGGTGGGGGTCTGAGACTCGAGGAAGCGGGGGTTACGTCGGAGTTTATAAAGAATCATTACGTTCCCGTGAAAGGTGGCTTTAATTTCAGTGGCATTCCAATCGCATTAACGTATATATTCCCCCATACATTTGTGTTCGCGGTAAGCGACAATTTACTCGGAGCGTTTTACTCGAACGAGGCTGTTACGCGATCGAACCACGGTCGTGTGTATAACGGCCGCCGCGATAAATACAATTTTAACGACGATCCCTCGAGCGATCTCCTCCGGAGAAAACTAACTTGTAACCCGTGTGTATCGTTCGAGGTTCTTGGCGAGCGTACACTTGTTTCTTCTGCCACTGGAATTTCTTGCCATCCTTGGCCCACGGAGGATGGTAAAGAACGAAAGCAGGAAGGAATGTTCTCAACGATCCGTAAACAGGAGAGACGAGGACGGACCGAAATCACTCGAGATGTAATTGCGTTCGCGATACCTTTACGATTATGTTTCAAACCAGCCTTTTTTCTGTACATTAGAATTAATAGCTGATACTTTTTACTACTCGATATATGCGAATTTTTAATTTAATTGTTTTCTAAGTAGCGACCATCTGTTAGAATCGTATTTATAGAATATTTATAGTCGGTAAAGTGTTAAAAACAAAGAGAACAGTTGAGTACGAGAGTTGTATCATTATATTTAGCCGGATCAAAGTACGAGATTCAACTGTTATAGAAGGACTAGTTTGCGAACCTAACCTAAATTATGGTACGCGCGCTTGTTTTACTCGCGTAATAAAGATGTAATGTCCATAAAGGTACGGAATTATTTTCGCTTGACATCAACAGAGCGCAGCAAGCAACCGAAAGGCATGAGAAAACGATCGATAGGCGGGGAGGACAGGGAGTCGCGAGAATGGTTTTAACAAACAATCCGCACAGCCGCTCGCGGGCCGAATCGATATTCCTTCACGGGACAGTCGCAAACGTTTCTACGACCCAGAAAACGAAAAAGTCGTTCCATGCATTTTTCGTTCGACCATCAACAAACTCGTTGCAACTACAACAAAAAAAGATCATTTCTATTTCATCTTTTTGCACTATAATTGTTTTCTTAATTCTGCCAAGTGGTAAGAATGAAAGAGCGAGTATGAAAACGAGGCCTGGAATTTCGATTCAAGATGATACAAAGTAAAAATAGATGGCGAGAAACGCATAGGATAGGCATTAGCGGAATCGTATGAAAGGTTAGTATTAAATTGACAAGATAATTGTCGCTGACATTGCTGATCTTTCAGTGTAGATGTTTGGGTTTACGAAAGTATCGAGTGTCCGGGCGAAGAAAGCGAAGAAGCACACGCGTAATCGAATATTTAGAAATGGATCTGTCATTGGTAAAACAGAGTCGACCGGGAACAAACTAAGAAAACAATTATACAACTATCGGTATTATTATTATTATTTTGTCTTTCGTAGTACGATTGATTAAAACTATAATTCTCTCGCGCAGAGTCCAGACCTTGTCCCATTCGATTATCGTCTCTCGCGAGCAATGGCGCACTTTTTGAGCGGGAGATGATTCATCAAGTGTGACGTCATCAAGCATGGATGCGCGTAGTTTTTTCCATCCAAAGAACCGGCATGATGATGCAAAGGAATGCGATTGCTTTCAGAACGATGACAGAATATCATTAATCATTGTGCTTGAAATTATGTTTTGTTGTAGATATCAATTAATAAAGCCGTGATTTCGAAATGCGCAATATTTTCCGAGTCGTGGCATTGTACAGGATCGTTCTAAAACCTAGGACAAGCTCTGACTTTTTCTTTTTAAACGAGGATATAAATAACCTATGGCAAGGGAAAATGGAATCTAAAAGTTGAAAAGCGGAATCTATCTTGGAACATTTTCTTAATCGATCTTTCAAGTCGGTGTATTTCGAATTTAAACGAGAATAGTAGGATAAATATATTTCGTTATGAAATTGTTGTTAAAAATTGTGAGTCTCGATATCGCGTATTCGCGTAACCGTAAGCCAATGTGTTACACGTAAAGATTGTAGTCGAGGTGAGGATTATTAGTTCGGTCCGAGGAACGTAATTAGTTTCAGGTGCCGATAAGTCTAGATCCGCCACTGGCCTCCACTGTTTATGTTTCTACAGCTCGAGCGACCGTCGACTCGAGCGACCGGCAGCTGTGAGAACAAAACCGGCTGGCCGAACTTGCATCCCAGTCTATCCCATACATTGTCCTCCTCACGGCAACCCGTTTGCGTTCGATTAGTCCCGACAACAAATTCTCTACCCATATTTCGCGTATCGACAATCGAGAATCATCGAATATTCGACCGATAAACTCGACATCTTACTTTAAAACTCTAAACCCAGGAGAAACGGCATATAATAAAAATACAAGAGTGACGCGCGGCACAGCTTTCGAAACGAGGGAACAATGTAGGTTAGGTAAGTCACACGATACATCTAACCTAAACCAACTGTTCTCGTTTAGTTTTGTCGATCGTTTCACCGTCAACTCGTTTGTGCGCGACATCGCGACTCGTGGTTGCGTCGACAAGCCATGGAAGTACCATAGAATAACGGGATCGCTCGCTTCTAGAGGTTACGAAACGGGTAAAAATCGATGGATGAATGAACGGCAACAGTGAAACGAGAAAAGCAAAGGAAGTAAGCGAGACAACGGTTGGACGCGCGCGGGCACATACATATTTTTCCAAGAAACTTTCGAAATCGCGCGCTACAGCTCTATAAATCCTGGCGAGTTGTGTTCGAATCACGGATCGTCGAATGGCTTCGTATGGCTGGTGGAAAGGTTAAACGCCTGCCGAGCCCGAGACCGTCTACGTTGCGATAAATGAGACTTTTCTAGAGTCGCTTCACCTTTGCATCGAGAGAACCAACCAAGATTACGAGCTAACGAGCCGTCGTCCATCGTGTCGTAGCGGACAAAAAATTGTCGACCGAGTATATGCCAGACTAGAAGTAAATCGTAACGGGATTAGGGTTCAGCGTTCTCCTCGAAATCTCGTCCACTCGTCCCCCGTAACACCAAACGTTGACGGGCGAGTTTCGTGTCGAGTGAAAATACGTTTTGGATGGTCGGCGATCATCGCGGTCCGTCCCCCAGAAATCGCACACAGAAACACGTGACTGACCGAGCCCGAAGCATTTACTTACTGTTAGTATTTAGCTGTTACGAGCAAGTTCGTAGAGGAAAGGGTAGAACGATCTGCGGGACGGGACAGCCGTTTCGCGCTTGCGAACCGTCCTGCCAGCAGACTTGGCCATCGAGTCGACCAAAGTCGAGACGTTCTTGTCCGCATCAATTCTTACCAATGATCCCACAATTCCACCATTTCGTTACAAGTACGACTCGGATTATTCAAATGACATTCGAATTTCTCAAAGTTTCCGACTAAACGCATAAGACAATTTCTAAGAAAAAGTACTCATCGGTATATATCGAATGCAACAGGAATACGAAAAATTACTAGTAACTAGTTATCGTTGTTTTCCGTGCGCAGTTTTAACCAGTGAATCGAGCCAAAACCGCCCACGTTCCACTATTGCCCCAAGGCGCCGAAATCCCTAGACACGGTATTGCCCTTCTGTCCAATTCGAGAATCCGCTAACGGTGTTTTTCAGCATCTCGAGTAAATGTTGATCTTACAAATTTCTTTGGGCGAGCGTTTACACAGCTGATAATCGCCGGAGGCTTATCGCGGCCAGCGATTTTCTCTTTTTCTCAGTCGAACAAATTTCGCGTTTTTTCGTTATGTTTGCACACGTTTGCGTTTCCAGTGCCCCCCCCCCCTCCCCCCGGTGCCCGGACTCGGGGTCCCGGAGTCGAGGCGAATGCGCAACTCGCAAAAGCATTTCGTCTTTATCCAGCGTGTACGTCGATTCGTATTATCGTCGACGGTCTCTTAAACCGGTTTTACTTATTACGCGAGGGTTCGCTTATCTTTCGCAGATCTCTTATTACCAGTCACGGTAAGCGAGCGTTTCTCCGTTCCCGCGATCCGTTCCTCTCGCGTTCCCCGCTTCTAATTCGTTCCAGCTATTCTATCGAACAACTCCCTCTGTTTCATGTTCCGCGAACAAGTAAAGCTCAATTTCCACTTACCTTACCGCAATCGGCAAATAGTAGGAAGCAGGAATCGGCAGTGATTACGTTACGATTACTCTGCGATTACTTTTTCTAAGCATCGCTCACTCTTGTCGGATTAATCGGTAAACATAACCTACATTCGTAACCTGCCATCATTTTATTAAACGATATACACTGTTTTCCAGCCATTTCCGGTTCGCTTAATACGTGTTTGGAAAAATCGATGTGATTATGGAAATATACATATGTATACAGACGAACGGTATACATACAATTTCATCCAAAACAATTTTAATCTGCAAATAGATTTCGACATACAAATATACCGTCCCACTTTGATATCATACATATTTTTATTCTACGAAGCATCGCGATGGTGATTGAAGAGGATAAATTAACGTCGTACCGTTTATTCGATAATCGTAATATCGGACTTTGTTTAGCTCGAGTCTGTCTCAAGGTGAAAAGTGAGAACCGAGATGAGAGGAACGGGTTAGCGCGGGTAGAAAAAGGAGAGCGACGAACGAGGAAGAATATCGTGCATCGTGACCATGTGACCTTTTGACCGTAGGAAATTCTTCGGATAAACGAGCTTTTCATGTAACACCAAGAAGGGAGCAACAAGTGTGAAATCTTGTCTGCCCTGCGGATCGGACCGTTCTTAGCTTTCCTCCCTGCTTTTCTAGATCCCACCCACCCTCCTTTCTCGCTCTTTCCCTCTGTCGCGCGCTGTCTCTTTCTCGTCGGCCAATCGTCAACACGCGCGTGCCTGATGAATTCATGATACATTGTGTATGCGCCGTAATTTTTTTTGCGTACGCATTTATACTGCTCGCACGATTCTTTGCATCATTTGTTAGGTTAGTTTTAGATATAACTTTATGCGATAGTGTATGTTAGTAATAATAATAATAATAATAATAATAATAATAAATAGTTGAAAAGGAATGATGAATGGGGAATCGCTAGTCGAATATAGAAATTCGTAGCCGTAAGAAAGAGCAGACGCACGCCACTGAACGCGATACGATACTCTGAAATGCTTATTCACCGCTACGGAATGAATAATGGGCTGCTAGCGAAATACGTCGAGACATAAATATTGTATCTGGAGCGCTATATATTACCTGTATCGAATACATTACCTAGCTTGTTCTCTGTTCTCCGTTCTGCTAGTTCCTATCTGATTGAGATCGTTGCTATGGGAATGCGCGTACTCGATCCGATCCGATCCGATCCGATCCGATCCGATTCTAGCCGATGCGACACGATCCGTTCGAGGAGCGTCAACGGTTCCGTGCTTCGCGAAAACGAAACATTTCCAAATAGCTTTTCCGTATAGCTCGAACTCGGTAGCTAACCGATACAATGTCCAATTTAGGTAGTTCCAACTCAAATTATACATAGTGCTCGATTGACATACGATGAAAAATAAAACAAGAATATTATGTATAATATATTTTGTATACGAAATCGCTAAATCCGTAGCGTAGCTACAATAGGACATAGCATAGACACAGAAAATTAAAGCTAGCTACAGACCTCCTCGTAAGTTTCAGCACGCGGGTTCTAGAATGCACAGTTACGTCACTGAGTCGCAGCCTGTTCCTTGTTCCGTGCCCCTTCGCCCCGGCCCGTTCGATTCCCCAAGATTTCTACAGTTCCGATTTTTCATCGTCGTTTCCACGGTTTGTCGTTCTCGTTCCTTTCCCGTTCTCGATCGGCCCAAAGTCCTAGCGTTGCTTCGCGACGGTCGGGCGGCGGAGGCGGTGGCGGCGCGAGGACACGTAATCATTTGCAATCCCGCGTAGAACCGCTTTGAAACTCCGCGAAGGAATTTATTAAAGTTTGACTAAGTCGCTTTACAAAGTTTCACCGGTGCACCGAGGCATCGCGGGACCGTGGAGGGAAGCGGGGTACGCAGGGCGATCGAGGATCGGGTATGTATATATATATATATGTATATACCGCGGAGCGAGGGGGCACGTAGAGATCCACAGAATGAGGAAACGGAGGGGAATCCTCTCGAAGAAACGGGACGAGCTGCTGAAGGAGGCGAAGGTGGAGGTTCGAATGGTGTGCGGGGGTAGAGGGGCGACGACCGAGATGGAAGAGGAGTAGGGACGCGCCGGGGCGAGGAGAGCGAGTGGGGGCGGGAACGGTTAGGAGGAGAGAACCGGTGGGTGGGGGCGACGGCACAGGCGTACGCGGAACGACGAAGGGAGGCGAACGTGGCGAAGCAGTCGGAGGGATGAGAGGACGGAGGGACGGGATGGGTGGTGGGTTGGTCGGGCGGGGGCAAAGTTACTTTCCCAGAGAAATAAAAGTTAATGGAGTTCCCTGCCTCCTCGCTACCCCCTGCCCATACTTCCCCACTCGCCTTTTTCTTCTCTTCCATCTCTTCGGCCGTCGAACAACTTTCACGAAAGTTATTATATCTTAATTTACTATTGAGCATTATCTGAAATTTCTCCGACGATTCCGTTTTAATGTGCTACAGAACACAAACGCGAAATCGTGTATCCGTTGGTCCGACTATATCCGAGGGAATCTCGTCGTTGTTGCTGCAAGAAAAAAACTAGCCGAGGGACCGACATCTTTGAAAACACAACAAACCATAGAGGCTTCGTCGAGGTTATATTCTCGCAAATTACCCGGCTTTTTCCAATGGCGATCGTCTGTGGTCCCCAACGTTATTTTAATTATTTGTTCTACGCGCAATTATTAAATTACGGATGGTACAAAGTATAATCGAAGATGGCCTGGGATTGACAAATTTATCGTGGGATTGCCAGGTCCCAGATGTACATTGTCCAACATATAAGGATGCATAATTATGCAACGATTACGAGAGACCTTGTCGGGCGATATTTAAACACATCGAGGTTATTCCTCGAATGGCGTTATAGTCTGCGGTCTATGTCTATCGTCTACGACACCAACATTTTCGCTTTTTACTCGAGTGTTTATCACGAGTGCTAATTATAGAATCTAAAATCTCAATCGTTAATTCTACCTACCCTTTTAGAGAGAAATAAACTGACAACCTTTACTATATAGATATCGATAAATAAAACGTTCTTTTACATTGTTTGTCTTGGGACCACTTCAACTCTATCGAATAAAAGTCGATGTATATTTCACAATGAACAAGACTGTGATGTGATTCCTTGGTAAAGTATTAAACCATTCAACCGTCGATTAAACCTGTTCCTTTTATATACATTATAGTTTCAAAGCGGACGAACGTTTTATTAAGTGGGCAGTCTGGCATCTTGGGTCGAAAATTGAGGGTTCTTTGTAATTTCTTTTTTCTCTTCAAAGTAATAATTGGATCGGAATGAAAATTACTAGACTCGTATAGCGTAATTAAACAGCGACTATTTTTGTAAAACAATTTTAGATTGTTGTTTATTCAAAAAGTAACAAGAAAGAATACCCCAGGACGCCTGTATGGCCAGGACGCGACTCAAACGACGCAAACGAAACCGACCCTCTTGGCACTCGATGTACATACTCGGAAGAACAATCAAACAGCAGAACGTTCAAACATACATTTCGTGCGTTACCGATTAATATCATCCTTGTTCCCTGTAACGTAGCGTGCATCATTGCGACCTTGCATAGTCATCGACGTGTCCTCGATATTCTCGTCGTCCAACGATAGAAACGAAAATACCTACTCGGCTGTACTTTTAGCCGGTTCCCAACCTCCTTCCTCTTCCCGTTCCCATTTCACATTCCCGTTTCCGTCCTCCTTCCCGTCCCAGCGTCTCATCTTCCAACCTCGCTCCCTCTCCTCTCCTCTCCTCCCCTCCCCTCCCCTTGCCGCGCTTTGATTTACGGCCATAAGTTGTAATATTTGCGCCACTATTGTATGGTAATACGCATAGCAAAAAATATGTTAATGGTTGCCATAAAGAAGATATACAGCATACATATGTATCCCATTTCGCGGCATATACCCGGTGGACGTAGAAACTACTGCGCCCCACTAGTCCGTCTCTTTCATTTTCCTCTCAATGGGCTTTTTTATTTGTCTCCCTTCCTCGTTACGCTCCTCTCACCCCCGTGCATCTTCTATGTACGTATACTACATATACAAGTATACTTTCTCCGCTATCCTTCTCCATCTCCTCGCTCTCCGCTGCCGCTTTTTCCTCCACCCTTGGTTCGCATCGTCTTTCGCGGGTAACCGGCCTCGGTATCGCGAATTAGTTCGATCTTACAACGTTCGAGAATGATGTACATGGTATTCGCGCAAAGTAACGAGTATCGTGGTTGCTCGTGTAAAATATACACCTATGTACCGTAAACTATACAAGTATAATATAATGAAATACTGGTGCGTACACGTATTACATGTATCTTATCCGATACACGTAATACGATTACGACTATGCAAGATGATAATTGTCTATAACGAACACGTACGGTAATAACGATGACAATATCTAGCTTTGCATGGGCCATACGCTGAATGATCCGTTTGAATATTTGTCGATGCGCGAGCTCGCGACAATATTTTGACCGCAGTGCTGGTCGAATCGTCGCGTCGTTGGAGACAAAGGTGTCGTCGTTCCAATGGACGTTGTTGGAGCCTCGAAGATCGATGGGTGAAAAACGACAGTCAATCTCCTCTAAGATCAGATCCAATTTTCTCGGATATCGACTGCGTGTTATACCATAATCTCTCTCTCCAGGGCTCACATTGCCGTCATTGACGGCAATATCCAACCGTCGGCGTCGGCGTCGGCGTCGGTGTCGGCGTCGATGGAAATACCGACATTCCAGCAGCATCGCGACCGTTTGCATCTCGATGACTCCATATGGTATCGCTGATCAAATTTCATTTACTCGTATCATTCAATTTTGAATAAAGTCATCGAAAGATCTGAAAAGGGTGTTTTTCTTACAGTTTCGTGATACCGACTCCTTAAAGGTGCGGAGAACCCCTCCCTCCATCCCTTTCTTCCATAACTCGGAACAATTCCAATAGTCGTTAATCTGTCGGAAAGTTTTGGAAAACTTGGCGTTATTGCAGGTACAGGGGCGGGTCTATGCAAGTAGGATATAAGCGGAGAAGTAAAAGGTGAAGTAGAGAGGGGGCGAGTAGAGGGTTGGGAGGGGTGGAGAAAGATTGGTCGGGTAGGCGAAGAAGAAGCACAGTTGACGGCAGAGGCGGAGAAATCGGGGGAGAAGGAACCACGCGGAGTGTAGACTCCGGGCGGAGATGCGACCGACGCCGACGGGGGGCGGGAGGGAAGGGGTGGTGGGCCGAGAGGCGAGCAGCGGGGGTGGGAACCGGTGTGCCGAGGTAAGTTAAATAAACTTGTTTAGTTTCGCGGAAACTTCTGCCCGGCCATTGTATTCGACTGCCTCGCTGCCGAGTTTGCTTCGAAACTTTCGAATACGAACGAACTCGGTTCTCCGTTACGCTTTATTCGCTTGTTTTGCCAAGTCGCTACCTATGGTTAGCTACTCTTTCCTCTCGATATTCTCCCATTTCCTTTACCTATGCCTCATTCGCGGCTTCTCACTTTCTTTCTCTGTTCTTGTTCCATCATCAACGTCTCCTCGTTTTCGACGCTAAACGTCCCATCACCTCCTCTCGAGAACGACCAACGCACGCTTCAAAAGATCCTTCGATATCTCGCCTTTACATCATTCGACATGCTCCACAAACCTTTTCGCTTTCGGTTTCGGACAAATAAAATTGTCGAGATTTGTTCCGAGTCTATCGGCACGAATCCCTAACTGCTAAATGTTGCAATTTCATGCTTGCCCAACCGAACAGAGCATACGTTGCACATTTGTCCAATCGTATCGATCCGTGCCATCGGGCAATTTTCCGACGACTTTTCTTCTGTTGTATCGTCGAAACATTTAATTACGAATATATAATGCGGTAGTAATTACTTCCATGCTGAAATATTGTTACGAATCATGTTATTACGTCATTGTTACATTTATTAATGTACCACTCAACGCGTGCACGAAAGGAGACGAGTAGTTATCGATCCGACATTCGCGAACCGTTCTGCAAAGTCGTAAACGTGTTCTATAATAAATCGAAGAGCAATAAGGCCCGTTTTCAAGTGAATTCACTTGAAAGCGGGGTAGGTGGCGATTTTGATTTTGATTTTCATTCCGAGACTAAAAGGTCGCTCTTGTCCGCGAAAAGTCTGATCTTGAAAAATTAATTGTGAGAGTTAGAGTAATGGGGGGGCGGATGATTCTGACTCTCGAATCCTCGGCAAAATATAGTGCTTTTAATCTCGAGTCGAGGCCAATAAGGATCGATCTTGTTTCTCTGCCGAGCGAGTCGAGTTTAATTTGGAAAGAATATTTGTATCTACATGTACGTATAATAGAAGTACGGGTGGCTGGGTTAAAACGTTAAAAATTATTACTCGAAAAGAGGTATTAATGCATTCTCGATAAATACCGTATTTATCGATACGCAGGTAGAGAATTTTTTCTCGAAACGAATCAAACTCTAGCGGCGAACCGAAGAGGACAATGAACGGAATACAATAGAACCAAGTTCGAGCCAGTCGGGTTTTGTTTTCGCAGCTGTTGTCCACTCAAGTCTACGCAATATAAACAGCGACGCGCTTGAGCAAAACATTTTATCGATATCCGAGACATTGCTATACCTGGCTAGCTAGCTACGATATCCCGTGTCCCGTGTACAACTATACGTATACGAATAGGTTGATCGCTGCGACACGTCTGCTCCAGAGGTCAAGGATTCCCCATAGCTCGGTCGCGAGAATTTCGACAGGACCCTCTCTTCTCGACGGTGGTTGTTATCGCCGCCTCGTTTGTCGTCGTTTGTGCAGATCGTGCGCGCAAGAACGGCCGGATCCGATCGGAAACAAAATCGGCCAAAGTGCCCCGTCGCTAGTGTGGCAGCAGACCGAATGGCTTATTGATTTAACGAGGGAGAGAAAGAGGCGAAAGAGAAACAGGAGGGAAACCGAGCACGGGGAAGCTCGGCTAGGCTCGAGGTGGCTAAGGGGGAGGCAGGATGGTTGGGCCGTGGGGTCGCGAGAGCAGGAGCCCGCGGGAGGAGGGTTGCGGGAGGTTAGGGTGAGGCCGGGGGCGGAGGCGGAGGAGGAGGAGGAGGAGGAAGAGGAGGAAGAGGGTACGGAAAGGAGATGAGTAACGCGGAATAGGCTAGGCGTTGGTGGGGGCGGGAGAGGGCTCGCGGGTTCGCTGGCTCGCGAGGTCGGGAACAGGAGGATAGGGTAGGATGGAAACGGGGTAAGGTAGGGTAAGACGGGGTCGGGGGCCGCGGAATGATGGCGAGGTGCTCGAAGGGCAAAGGGAGCGACGAAAACGAACGAACGCAACGTATACTCGGACGAACAGAAAGAAGAGGAGGCTGAATGAAACGACTAACGCGCCTTCGAGATTGAGTTCTTTGAAATATTCTCCAACGCCATTTTACCTTCGTTGGAGGATGCGTCGCGATAACGCGTTCCTTAAGCTGAGATCGAATGGCCATCCCTGTAGCATAGAGAGCCTATCGTAGGCTAAGAGTCCTGCGATCCTAAAATTCCTTATTCTTTTGTTCTTGGTAGCTGCGTAAAAACCGAGCTGGTCAACGCGACGAGTATCGATACAAATTATACAATGCGTTCAATTATAATCACATTCAATGTGATTATATTCGTTGAATTAATACAAAACTAGAATCGAGTAACACTATTTTGTAAAAAGTTCGCCGATAATCGTAATTTACTAAAAAATACTTGACGTTTCTGTCGCCCTTCTGGGACCGTTGCCAGCGTGACATGCAATCCCTTGCACCATCGCCATGGTGGGCAGGCGAGTCACGTGTCACGCGGTCTGTCCGATTGGATCACGCATCGAATCGCGACTCGAATTAAACGGTCTAAGCTTTAGCTATAACTTTATACGGCGTGTTCAAAATTACTTGAAAGAATCACGGACAAAAGCTTCATCTCAAAGTTTCGAAAATCAATCAAGAAATCCTCCATCGGTTTTTCTCTTACAGGATAGGAATTGCTCGTTCGAGAAGTTTTATCGTCAGGTTATTCGAATAGTATGTACCGCGGCCGTTTCGTAAAAGGACGCTCAAATAGCACATGTCGCACGATTGGTCATTGGCCGATCAACAAGTGGCTCATGATTTTGTCAGTGGCTTTGCGACCGAGTAGCCCGCTGGCCCGTCCCGCAGTTGGAGCGTCTGTCTGTCCGTTCAACTGGCCGGCCGCGACCGGGCCGACTGTTCGCCTCTGGCCTCTGGTTACCCGATGCGGTCTACCGCTAAAACACTGGCGGCGCTACGTTCCCCACGCCGCCAACTTGTCGCGCATTAACCATTCTACCGTGTTCACAGAAAACTCAGTCAATTGCTATCGGTCGCTATCGCGCCATCGGATCTTTCAAACCTATTCGTTTCGTTCGATGTTTCTCTTAGATCCATGGCGTTCTTAATCAATCGTTCAATTTATATGTAATAATTACGCGACAAAACTTTTCACTCGTAGAAAATATTTTCTTACATCCATTCCTTCATATTTGCCGATCAATCGCAAAGCTATGAATTAAATTAGCACTACAAATTAACAGCACCGATATCTATGAAAAACGCAAAACATTGCATCGAGTTTAATCGTTTACTCGCCTCGGTATGCACACTTCTCTTAATTGCGTAAGAAAGACATTATCGATCGATTAATCTGCAAAACCCTTCACACTCGTTCTCCTTCTCACCTTGTCAATTCGATCCAAACTAACCTTTCATATTATTCCGTTAATGTCGTTCCCACTCGTTCGCAGTCGTCTATTAATACACCATATCGTCATACTTGTGACTTTCAGATTTTCCTATCCCTACGTATTCTCTTATTTATACAAGCACTTTCCATCGAGTTTTATCGAGCACTTTTGTTCTAGTCGATAGATCCTATACGTACTTTGTTCGTTGGCGAAACAAAAAATTAGGGGAGGAAGAGAAGGAGGAGGAGGAGGGAGGGAGGGCAGCGAGCTAAAAAGCGTTGGAAAACTATGGCTCGAACGACGGATTGTTTGGTCGGTTTCGCGACACACTCCACGATCATGTTCGTATTCGACCACGCGGCACACTTTCTCCGTAAAGAAGCTTATCTACTAGCGTGAAAGAGAAAGCAAACATAGTCTCTCTGTAACCGTGATTCGGTCTCTTAATTCACCTATTCGCGCGATTCTTTCGCTATTCGTTTCAATTTTCCACGCAAACAAACCAAAACTGAAAAGAAAGAGCCAGGGTTACTGCTACCGGGGATACGATACTAACATCTAACATCGTGACTATGATTTTGGTGTCCTCGACAAATTCCTAACGCTCGAGAGGTAAATACGATGCGTGTAATAAATCAGTTAAATAATAATTTCTTGTATCCATATCAGACAATTTGGATGTATTTTCATCATTTATAGCAACAAAGTCATGAGTTGCGTCGCGCTATTAAAAGCGGAGACTTGGCGGCACGTGAAAACTGACCTTTATCGAGGACGGTGACGTATGGAAAATGCTAGGGTCCATACGAAATACGAAGGTTTGCGTCAAGGGGTTAAACAGCGAGCACCTAACCAAACGCGACACGATAAGCGAATTCAATTACCGGCGTTCGTTAGAACGAATTTACATTGCGCGTTTGCGCTCAAGCTGGAGCTCGCGATCGTGCGAATTTCAATTTTTTTGCCTCGACGCGACGACACGTACAGTGGCAAATGTGGAATCGCGGTCGGTTGGCTATACATGGAAGGTACATGACTATTTTTAGGCCGTTTTCAATCTACGTTTATTCATTCTTGCATGGATATCCGTCTACCTTGCAGCACGTTCGTTTTTTTATTTTGTTTCCGTCGCGAAGAGGACCGTATGAAAAGTTGAAATAACCGACCGAGCGAAAATGAAGCCAGCACCGACTCTTTGCTAGAAAGGAGATGGGGGCGTGGACGATCCGTGTCTGTGGCTACTTCATACGAATCTGTAGAAAACGTTGGTAAATATGGGGAAAAGCCCATGTCGGCCGGTTTACGTGACAATGTCACGATGACATTGGCAAAAGAAACGCCAAGCGTTACGATCCGTTCGTAAAGACGTTCGACAAAAGTGCCGTAACCAAAGTTCCCTTTTCATGTAACGATACAAAGCACATACTGACTGTTTTATTGGATATATTACACACACACATTCGATACTGCGAGCAACCGTTACAACTGTAATTACTAGACGTTAGATTTACGCACTTGTAGGTTGTGTGAATGTAAAACAACAGCATGGTCAACGTGTACACGATAGAATAATAATATCGTTGTATGGTGGTTCTATCGAGTATATTCTGCGTACGTTTTGTGTATAGATTTCGTATTACAATATACTATAAATGCATAAAAGCCGTAGTCTAGTAATCACAAAGTAATCACCACCCAACTCTGCTACAAATGCACTAGCGGAGAAGCAATCCCTTCCTGAGCGCACGCAATGCGCGGGGGGAGATGCGCGTGAAATGATTGCACCAGCAACCGTTCGAGGGTACGGATCACGCAGCGGCGGACACGTGCGTCGTTCTACCAGTAATCGGTAATAGCCTAATAACCGAAACGCAACCACTTTAGTATGCCATCTATGTCATTTTTAATCCCAGGTGCGATAACTCTACGTATCTATCTATCCGTAGCGACGCGGTCAGGTTTTCTCCAATCGAGTGTACACCGTACAATCGGTCGTAGTAAAGTACTCGTGCTTTGTCGATTGCCGATTGCAAACTTACAGTCAGTCTCGTAAGTGTTCGTACCCTCGTAATATCATAAATATGTATGTATATTTGTAACGAACAATTTATTTGCTAACATCAAACCTATACTACGAATACTAATGGGACTAACCGTGTACGATATATTTGTCGCGTGAAATATTAGACAAACTTAAAAAAAGAACGATTCCAACTCAGCGGTCGAGCTAGCACGAATATTGGCGCGACACGGTGTACGAGAAACGAACAAGGAATTGACGACGTGCCGAGGCACGCGTTCCCGCTTAACGAGTCGTAAAAGCGAGCAATGTTTACCGACAAAAGGTAATGGTGAATGACACGGTTCGAGAGACTAACCTTGTAAGAGAACTGGTCGAACATTCTGCAGACGTCGACGTCGTTGCCAAGAATCGTGTAACCGGCGTCCATGCTCTCCCGACGTTTCTTGTCACTGCCTGGAACGAGGGTTCCGTCAATGAAAATCGCCCGTCGAATCGCGCGTCGTGTCTCGTGACGAGCCAGTACCGAACAAACTGATCGCGATTGCACCGACTATGCCGTCGCTCATCGTCTCGGGACTCCTGCCGTAGGGTCACCTTGTCGCACGACGCACGGTCCACAGCCGCCCCCCTTCGTTATTTACGCGTCCCGAAACGACGCCAAGGCTCTTCTTCCGCGAAACCCCACTGCTACGATCGTGGATCGATTCGGCGGATCGATTAGGGGCACGTGCGCGGGCACGGGCACGCGCGCGCGACTCCACTTGGCCCCGGCTCTAATCTAAAACAACCTAACCCCAAAACGCAGCGTTCTTCGCGAGAATTTCCTTTTCGATACAGCTATCACGAACCGTAGGTATCGCGAACACGAGAAAAATGCTCGATACTATTTACTATCGACGGCACTTGTACTTGTAAGCACCGATACTCGCAGGCACACGATCCACTCTTCCGTACGAATCACCGTTCACGGTCGAGTGCGTGTTCCATCGCGAAACGTAACCATCCTCGGGTTTCGATCACCTACGACGATAGACACGAGAGACTGATTCTTCGAGGCTTCTGTTATTTTCTTATTCTGTTTGCGTTCCAACGGTCGGTCGGGCTGAGTGTTTGGGCACGAAACAGGGGTCGCGCGCGCGGTACAACGGCCCGCGGCGAGAAAACACGGAAAAACACGGCCAAGACTCGGGCTGCCGCGCGACGTGTGGATCGAGCACGGAGAGCCTAACGTCCTCTGCTCGTCGTTTACGCGTTCGTACGTCACCGTTGTTTGCGTGGCTTCGGGACTGGTTCGGTTGTTATCCGGTCACGAGCGAAATCTCAGCGATATCGAGATCCCGACGATCGCGTCCGTTAAAAATACCGGTTATTTTCGTCTCCCCCCCCCCGCCGGCGTCTGTGCCGGAGCACGTGGACGGAACCGCGTTTATCGTCCGCAGGCGTCGCTGCCCAACTGTCAAATCTGTTTCCCTCTAACCACCTAACACCGACCACGACCACCGACTGCGCACCGGTACCGGCAACGGCAACGTCGACGCTGAGAGCGAAAGCAACGAGGACGTTTGTGACGTCTGTGGTGGTGCCGCCGTCGCCTCCAACGCCGCCACCGCCGCCGCCACCGCCACCGCCGCCGCCGCCGCCGGCCTCAACGTTGGACATGCTGTCGGGTGGTGGTGGTTGTGATACCCACCA
>NW_026534641.1:0-4709 GCF_026225885.1 Hylaeus anthracinus
GTATACCCGCCGTCCTTTCTAGTCATCGGACGCGCGCGCCGCCCCCCCAACTGGATCGCGAAACCTTTCTTTATTCCTTAACCGAATTTCCTTCTATTCGCAGGATGACTCGTACAGATCGCTAAGAAGACGACGCAACCGAGCCTGTGTCGCGGTCTATTCGTCCTCTAAGCGTTTTCCATTCTTCGCACGGAACGACCAAACAACCGAACACGCCCTCGAATCACGCAACCTCGAAACGATCTTTGCGTCAATCGTGGCTCGTTCGGATACATTCGGCCTACAGCCGAAGCACACCGATAGGGAGGGGGGTACGGCGAGTGTCCCGCGTTCCACGATCGTCTTACCGCTTACGATTCTCAATATCCCAGTGGAGCTCGACAGATACGAACATGTATATTTTTTCTGTTTTCCATATATCCGAACGCCATATATGCATCAAATCTGCAGTATAGTTATGGTTCTTAGTCGTCGGTCGCGAAATAAATTCTAACCGACGTTGTTTACGCTAAGCATTCGCGCACACGAGCGAGAAGGATCGCTTCGACAAGGAAGCACTCAACTTATCCCCGCCATTTTAATCTACTTTTGCAGGATGAGATTACAGGCCCCCGTTGCAACGTGTAAACCATAATCTGCAATAACTCGATAATTTTACAGATATAAATTACGAAAATTGCACGCCTCGCGCGCGATATACATATATTACGAATATCAATCTCGTTCATCCAAGTGGCCGTGACGCGGACGGTATAAGTAAACGCTTCGTATGCTCGAGGTCACGGGTTCGAGTTCCGTTCACTGTATATTTTTTCGATTTTAATTGGTTTCCCTTACAACGATGCATATGTACTTTCTAATCGTAGTTGTGCATATCGTGGAAGCACAAAAGCGGTGCAGGCTTTAGTAGTGGTGTAGATATGGACTAAATGTACATTTTCTCTCTTGTACACAAAGGATCCCATTCGCAGTAATTTTGTAGAAAACTGGATGAAAAGCTCTGTTTGGTCGCCATGTATCGAAAACATCAACCCTACCAACCGATTCTGCTCGACCGTTAAACATTCCGACGACAGAGGCGCCATCGACATTATTGTTCCTCTACGTAAGTTCGATAAGAGCGAAGAAGCAAAGCTGTAGAAAAACAACAATTTTGCCCTCGCAAAGCAGGAGATGAAAGAAAAGAAAACTTTAAAGAGGTCGCTGGAACGTGAATTTTCTGTACGGAATAATAAAACGCTGTTACAAAGAAAACGTTTTGACTCGCACCGGTGACTCTGACCGTTGATGTCTCGAGCACAAAAATAGCCTTTCCCTTTCCCTCTCCCGGCGCCATTGCTTGTCCATGGACTTTGTCCATGTGCACGAACATTGGTTAATTAATCATAGAACGGTTAGATTCCAAGACTCGACTCGAATGCTTCTAATAGAAACAACCATTTATTGTACAAAAAATTACGCAACTACGGCTGATACTGCTTCAGCGATAACTATTAAGTGTGGGAGATTGTTGTACAACCTGTCGTACGTCGCGATTGTGTTAGATGGGGGTACGACGCTATTATAAAACATGGCATACAGCAGGTTGGAACGTGTATGGTCGTTCAGTGACCTATTGGAAAGATTTTATGCGTGATTTCTACTTGGAAAGAGAGATATATTAATCCAACGTGTTCAAAGTTATTGTTTGTTTCAACATTTGTATTCGTGGGCGTAGCTAACGATATCGAGGCGCTTGTACGACATAAATTCTAACACTGAAACTTGATTGGCTAAAGCAGAATAAAAATCAAAACATACCGAGAGTCTCGAAAAGGAATGCGAGAATAAATATTTCCGTCGAGGTCGTGTGCTGGCCCTTACGCGTCGCCGTGAGGCATTAGGGCCCCATCTAGTGGCCGATGGCGTCTACCGACCGGTAATCACGCCACCTGCTGGCGCCAGAGCGTGCGCTCGGTCACGGAACCAACAACGACGTAACAAAAATCCCTTCAAACGGATATATCAGTGGAAAAGATGAAACAAAGCTTCTATGATTTCTACTCGCAATCGACTGTACGGTTTGGGTAACATTTGTCGAACGACGGATCGACTATCGTCGTACCTAGTCGCACGATTAATTTAGTTTAGGGGGGGAAACGTTCGAGGCAGGTTCGTGAAAAGAAACGACACCAAGGACTCGAATGATCCCGTGAGCGCGTTTCAAAAGGACCCTTCAGCCGAACGAAGCGCCCAGTCTATCCATCTACGTTTCAGCCAGAGTTGGGCAGTAATTACTAGACAGTGACGTATTTATAGCGCATTAAACGTATTCGAATTGTATTCAACAACTATGTCAAATGAAAATTAATATTTTCTGTTTAATTCGTGAAAAATATTTCACGTGCATTTTCTTCGTGTTTTCCATATTAACGCATACTATCGATGCGATATAGCGATTACTTTTTCTAATCGCTCGGCATTGCTCGCCTCTGAGGTAGATACTCGTAATTTATGATTTGTCCGATTGTTAATCGATCGTGATTACCGACCGTTAATCGTAATTTTCGATTACATTTTGCCCAACACTGGTTTCGGCTGCGTCGATCCAAGCAAACGTCGCGGCACCATGGTAAAAAAACTCTGAACAACTAGACTCGGAAGAATGGAGGGGGGAGACCGGTTCTCGGGGATGCGTTCTACATCGGGCAGGGCCAGGATCGCGCGTTCGTCTCGAAATCGATGAAGCTCACCTGATCAGCCATGGCGTAACCGTCGTGATGATAAGACGCTGAATGATGGTGGGGCTGCGGCACGTTCAGCGAAAAATCGAGGTTGTTCTCGCTTCTCTGAAACAGACGAAGAAACAACGGTTGTTAACGATCGCTCGCGGCGATTCGCTGTACAGTAGTGCCGCGCGTAACGCTCAAAAATCGGGATAACTGTTTGCTAACTGAAACTGATCGAACCGATAGGTTCGCTCCAACGGGACAACGAATGGGATACGATAGGATCAAGTTGTAAGGGTGACTCCTGATCGGGAATTCGAGCAACCATCGATATCCGAGGTGAGGCGGATACGTCGCAAGGGCTGACGAAACGCGGGCGTGACTTTGGGAGATTCGTTAGGTGCGCACGATTCGCTACGGTTACGCGTTCGTAGCGAGCTATCGACTTTCTTCGTTAACGCGTAGCTTTCCCTCTCGTTCTCAGTCTTGTATCATCGAAATCGAAATCGAAATCGAAATAGGTGCTTTTCACCGTCGTTGGACTATTTCTCCACGCCCAGCTGCCGCTAGCCGTGCATCAACTATACGAACAAGCGACCGTTTCAATTTTTACCACGCAGCCAAAAAAATCTTCTATTCATCGCCGTCGTCGCGACGAACCTGCCACATTTTCTTCAGTGTTGGACAATATGTACTCTAATTAACGATTAACCCATTCGCATGCCATATTTTATTATTTCTATTCATACATGTCCTATATTAATATTACGTGTGTTCATTAATTCTGTGCCTTTATAATTCATCATTTATTTATTTTTTTGTACCTTTAAATAAATGATAAGTTTGTTTACCTTAGGAAAGCATACAACTAATTTCTGCACCTGATACATCGATTCAAATATTTCCATGACGTCCTCGCCTCTGTACATTTCAATTCACAGTGACCGAGCCTAAAGGTAGTTTGCTTGAAACAAAGCAAATAACAGACACGTTACATTCGTATTTGCGTCGCGACTTCTCGATGCTACCGCCTCCCCTTAGGTTCGTTACCATCGCTGCTTCCACCACCACCACCAGCGCCACCCACTCACCCACCCTCAACCAAACGCGTTATTCACGTTCCTCCACGGTCATCGACCCTTACACGCTTGCCTCTAGTTTATCAGATTCATTTCAACGGGAACGCAATCGAGATTGCACACTTTTCGACAACATTTTCATTCGACTCGAAGAAAAGTTTCCTTTGAAACGTGCAACAAAAACCACGACCAGTAAAACGTCTTCGCGGAAACTCGTCAACGTTTCAGCCGGTGGGCACACAGGCCTCTCTCGCCATCTGGAAGACGGCCCACGAGACACGCTGATCCTATACCTCTGTCAGGCTATAACGATTTTCATCTGAAACGCGACGAACAGGTGCCAAAGTACACCATCGAGTCCGCCAAGCAAATAAAACAGACAAACACCGATACCCTCTACGATGTCGAAACAAAAGAACAAACCACTCGCCCTCGCAAATTTCACAATTTTTGGAATTTTCAAATCTTCGATTCTCTGTCGATGACGATACAATAAAAGCTTCCGGCTGATGATGCGCGACGTGATTTTTACGAAAATACAGGTGAACGGCCAAGATATCGTTTGGAATCAAATTTGAGGCTGGAAGGGGGGCACACTTTGGACAAAATGTACGAGGAGACGAGAAAAGGGCGGAAAGAAGAAGGGAGGGTTACAGCATCATTTATATTCTTCAGCAGCAGAGGTAACCAGAGGTAACAGCAGGCAAGCAGGAAAGCGAGCAGGTAGATAGGTAGACAGGCAGGCAAGCAAGCAAGCAAGCAAGCAAGCAGGCAAGCAAGCAAGCAAGCAAGCAAGCAAGCAGGCAATCAGGCAGGGAGGCAGGCGGGTAGTAAGGTAGGTAGGTAGGTAGGTAGGTAGGTAGGTAGGTAGGTATGTAGGTAGGTAGGTAGGTAGGTAGGTAGGTAGGTAGGTAGGTAGGTA
>NW_026534642.1:0-21538 GCF_026225885.1 Hylaeus anthracinus
TAGGTAGGTAGGTAGGTAGGTAGGTAGGTAGGTAGGTAGGTAGGTAGATGGATGCGAACGGACGAACAAGTAAGCAGAACCGAATCGGACCTAGAGGGGCCAAAGAGGCCAACGAAAAAGAATTCCTGCCAACTTTGAATATTACATATACATATGTACGATGACTTAATCTACACGAATCTGCATTTTTTTTTTTGCACTTGAAAAAACATTTTGCTATAATAAATTTAGATATAACGAAAGAACAACGTGCTGCGAATTTTATGCATTTATGATATAGAGTAATATGAGAAACATACAAAAAATATACATAATGTATGTAAAACATATTCTATTAATAAATATAACAATATTAATGATATTATACATTGATATTATTATGTTAATTAATTACATATATTCTACATACATCACGAATAGCTTTTCATCATAGTGTACGTCGTAAATGCATAAAATTCGGCATCTAGCGATGTCTATGGATTACAAACAATCCTCGAGGAATTTCATAGTCGGCTGGGAAAAAGAGAATGCAAAAGTCGAAGAAGGAACATTTTCAATTACGAGTGACGATATATGTATACGATATCGTTAGCTGGCCGCTGAATGCATATAACATATAAAATCTAAACTTCTCTGCTTTCAAAGTATCCAGACATAGACGTTCGTATAATTACGATTCGTGATCGCAACTTCCAAAATGGAATGGAACCATTCCTCCGCGCGACTACTTTTCCAGTCGCTTTCATCGAATAAATATGACAAATACGATCATTAATTAGTCTAGAAATAATAAATAATAACGTTCATTCAAACATATGGTTCATTTTTACTAATCGTGAACGTTTCGATCGCAGTTGTTAATCGGTCTTCTTAAGCCACACACGGTGCATGTGCCGTATTAAGTTTGAGGTTAAGTCAACGAGGAGACAGTTTGTCATCGTGCAAATTATTTTTCTGTATACGTAGTATACCGTTACTTTGCGTCTATATGCTTGATAAATATATACGAAGATAACGACGATAGTATCGTATAAAATTCCAGACCAAACATATTTTTCCTAATTATATTTCAGTCAGTATGATCGAAACGTTCATCGTTAATGAAAATGGTCCCATATGCTCGGATCGATATTATCGTTTCCAAACCTGATCTATTCCGAGAGAAACAATAGCGAATGGGAGACAAACGAAGAGACAAAACTCGAGTAGAAGCGAAGGCAAAAGAAAGCAGGAAAATAAAATACGTATCCACGGAGCAAGGGAAGAAGCATAAGAGTATAAAGCGAAAAGCCTAAGAGATCTAATAGATATACCCGAACAGGTCTCTTACTCGATGTAACAAATGTTAAACCTGTTCTTCTTCGCTCCCCTCCCCACCATCCCGCCCGTCGCTCCCCCCTCGTCAGTCATATCCCCACTATAACCAATTCCACGCCATTACCCTTTGTAATCCACAGCCTATCGCTTCCTTCGTTCTATGTATTTCCTAATTTCCCTCGAAACATTAGGTTCCATGTCTCGAGGAGATAAAATTATCGTTACGATGGAGCACGTTATACGCGTAGTTTACACCGCAGTTTTCATCTAGGAATTTTAACACCATTCTCTATCGTACTCGCACACTCGAATGCATACTCGAGTACGTGACAAAAAACACGCGTAGTCACGTTCAGCACACAAGTTATCATACTTTTCACGATTTAGGTTACAACAAATTACAAATCAAATATATGGATAACATCATTCCGTTCAAATATGAACAAGAAGAGAAGAGATTCGTGGTTCTATTTCTAATTTGTAATACATGAAACCTAAATCCGATCCTCGTAAATGCAAAGTATATTCAAAGTGCTCGACACGACTGTACGCGTTATTCTAAACCAATGACAAGCACTCGATCTGCCATTACTCGAATTTTGAATAAACAAACATGTCTGGACGAGCTGTTGTCGCTTCTGCTCGACCAGCGAACAGTGCAACGCGAGAAACGACAACGCGATAATGTTTTGGAAGTAGAGTTAGCATAGTGTAATTGCATCAGCGAATCCGAAATGGAAAAATATTCGAAAATATTCAATGTTCGCGAGAACGTAGCTGTTCAATTCCCTCTCCAAAGATTGGCGTCGTATGTAAAGTTTGTACGTTACCCGAGAGGTGGCGCCATGCGCGTTTAACTTTTGCCAGATATCCTAAAAGCTTGTGGAGACGCTCGAATAAATTCTATTACTTATATGTTGTGTGAAAAAACGAAAAGGAAATTAGGAGAGTTACGCAGTTTTCGATTTGCTCGTAACCTCTCGCAAGTGTGCAATTCTAGTAGACTCTGGCTCGCACGCGCTATTATCTAACATTTAAATTAGGATATACATATATGCAGAGACTGATCAGCTAGTATTTTCGATAAACAACCGATCTATTTATTGGCCCGGTGGTGGTTGTTCTGTTTCGTCGAGGAGGTCGCCACAAGCTCGAGCGTGTCTCTACGGAAAATACGATAGCTTCGACGAATTGTTGAGTCGTAAAATCGGCGTTACCGTTTAAACACGATTACAGAGTCGCGGAAAATACGAACGAGTCATAGAGTGATCGTCTGACTTACCGTATGGGCGAGCCACCAGCCACTCGACGCTATGAAATCCAGGTTATCGAGTGCACGTGCGACGTGCAGTTACACTTGATACACTACGACGAGTCTTTCACGCTTCGAACACAGTTTCCCTTCGAGGTAAGGAAAACTCGACTCGTAAGATCGAAAAGACACGGGGAAAACAAAGTGAATTCGACTCGAGGATCCTTCGTAATCCAATCGTACGCACAAGTTGCCGCAGGTTTTCACAGTATCACCACACGATCGCGCGATGTTTTACCAGGTACAGATAAACACGTACACGAGAGCGTTGAGTTGCAACACAACGAGTGACAAAAGTTGCCGATTCCTGGTGCAGCGTACACAACGTATCCGACTCGTGGCGTAACTCGTGACAGCGTGGCAAAACGACGCGCGCTCCTCGCGGCGGCCGGCGCGGGAATGATTGAAGGAGGTTCGGTTCGTGGCACGCGTCGATGGTGGGGATGAAATCTCGCGACTGGGGAATCGAGGCGTGCGCTCCCTATCCCTTCGTAACAAAAGGATACGATGCAACGACCGACCGGTCGACGCCGACGGGCCAACCAGAGATGGGGAAAATTCTCATTTAGATAAAACATTTCGAGCGACGAGTAAAGGATAAACAACTTTTGATTCGTCGAGCGATCAATGGAGATTACGAGCCGAATAACGCATGGAACGCGTACCTCTTCAACTTTCTATGCACACATGAATAGATCCCGTGATAGTAGATATTTTTGTAATTTTACTTGGGATTTTTTGTTGGTTTGTTCCACAACTTAAGCTAGTCATTCGAAGAAAATTTACGACGAGAAGAAACTTTAAAATCACGACACGAATAAGACACCCGAACAATACTCGATCGATTCTATTTTGACTCGGTCTCTGTGAATGTACGTCACACCACAGTCGTCGAACCGCGGCCGACGATAAGATAAGGGAACACGGCGATTGGTGGTAAAGCTTCGAAGATGATCCCAACCGGCCCGGTACCAAAATTCTGCTCCGTTCTCTTTTCGTTCTCGCGCAACACAACTCTCGATTTCGTCGCGAGTAAAACGAGTCTGGTGGCGTGCCATGTGTTTGTAGTGCATAGTATGTACTACATACGCGATCGTGTAAACATTAACAAACGACACGAGCGCTCGAGACTCGATGTATCGAAATAAACGGACTCTTCCCGGCTTAATCGATCTTTTCAGACGCACGTTGTGTTTCTTGCGTTGCAGAAGTTTATTTCGGAAACGTTGAGTCGCGTTAATAGCGTTCGTGTTTCGTGGCCCAGATATAACGACTTGTGAACGCAATGCTCATGGGGAACGGGTCGACGGGGGTAAAGGGGTGGGGTGGGGTGGGGGGGAGAGAGAGTCCGCGGAGCGAGGGGGATCGGGGGTGAGGAGCATGCGATTGAGAGGCCGATGGCGCAACGAATAGAAGAAAGAGGACTCGCACCGTATGACGCGGCGCTCCAACGACGACGAAAGGGACCGCGACGGGTCACGGAGCAGAAATGGCCAATAATATTTTATTTACATTTTATTCGTTTAACGTCGTTATCGCAGAGATATGTAAACACTCGCGATAACACGAGCAATGAGCATACAAGATAACGCAAAAACTTTTACGTATACAGCCAATTCGAACGGATATATTTTAACTCGAATGTTTCGATCAGAGTTTGGAGGCAGTGCTGTCCCAACGTATGGACACGCTAGCCCAGGAACCCCATGCTAATCTATAGTACGTGTAACACATGTCTGGTACGAGTACATGTTGTAGTCATAAAAGTGATAAATATCAGTTTAGACATGGTCCTCGTAATGCTATTAAGACGGTCCCGAGCTTAGAATGTTTAGAATTCTAGAAAAATGGAAACGCGAACACGAACAACTAATATAATTGATATTTCACGCTATAGTCGCTAGAGTCACCACGTCCACTACGAATCAAATTAACAGAGATTAATGTATCCGTTAACGCGATCGAAAGTTTCTCTTTCGTTCTGTATTCGATGTATTTTATCCGGATGAGAATTTGTCTCGTCTCTACCTTTGGCTAGCGACCGATGAATCGAGTATCGATTCATGTACGATTCATCGGTTCGAGCGCAACGAGAGAAAATGTAAGAAAACAAAAGGACACGAAACGAAGACGAACATCGAAACAGGGTTTTCGAGTTTGAAGGAAGCGACGATTGGTTCTTTGCGCGTTAAACGTGCATTATCTATCGACACTCTGTTCAACTCGAATATTTTAAGAAAGTAGGACACGACAACGCTTGGTGGCGAACAGCGGGGGATAGAGGGGTGAGTTGGGAAGGGGACTGTGGTGAGCGGGAGGGCGGGGGTGGTGGGTGGGGGTCTGAGACTCGAGGAAGCGGGGGTTACGTCGGAGTTTATAAAGAATCATTACGTTCCCGTGAAAGGTGGCTTTAATTTCAGTGGCATTCCAATCGCATTAACGTATATATTCCCCCATACATTTGTGTTCGCGGTAAGCGACAATTTACTCGGAGCGTTTTACTCGAACGAGGCTGTTACGCGATCGAACCACGGTCGTGTGTATAACGGCCGCCGCGATAAATACAATTTTAACGACGATCCCTCGAGCGATCTCCTCCGGAGAAAACTAACTTGTAACCCGTGTGTATCGTTCGAGGTTCTTGGCGAGCGTACACTTGTTTCTTCTGCCACTGGAATTTCTTGCCATCCTTGGCCCACGGAGGATGGTAAAGAACGAAAGCAGGAAGGAATGTTCTCAACGATCCGTAAACAGGAGAGACGAGGACGGACCGAAATCACTCGAGATGTAATTGCGTTCGCGATACCTTTACGATTATGTTTCAAACCAGCCTTTTTTCTGTACATTAGAATTAATAGCTGATACTTTTTACTACTCGATATATGCGAATTTTTAATTTAATTGTTTTCTAAGTAGCGACCATCTGTTAGAATCGTATTTATAGAATATTTATAGTCGGTAAAGTGTTAAAAACAAAGAGAACAGTTGAGTACGAGAGTTGTATCATTATATTTAGCCGGATCAAAGTACGAGATTCAACTGTTATAGAAGGACTAGTTTGCGAACCTAACCTAAATTATGGTACGCGCGCTTGTTTTACTCGCGTAATAAAGATGTAATGTCCATAAAGGTACGGAATTATTTTCGCTTGACATCAACAGAGCGCAGCAAGCAACCGAAAGGCATGAGAAAACGATCGATAGGCGGGGAGGACAGGGAGTCGCGAGAATGGTTTTAACAAACAATCCGCACAGCCGCTCGCGGGCCGAATCGATATTCCTTCACGGGACAGTCGCAAACGTTTCTACGACCCAGAAAACGAAAAAGTCGTTCCATGCATTTTTCGTTCGACCATCAACAAACTCGTTGCAACTACAACAAAAAAAGATCATTTCTATTTCATCTTTTTGCACTATAATTGTTTTCTTAATTCTGCCAAGTGGTAAGAATGAAAGAGCGAGTATGAAAACGAGGCCTGGAATTTCGATTCAAGATGATACAAAGTAAAAATAGATGGCGAGAAACGCATAGGATAGGCATTAGCGGAATCGTATGAAAGGTTAGTATTAAATTGACAAGATAATTGTCGCTGACATTGCTGATCTTTCAGTGTAGATGTTTGGGTTTACGAAAGTATCGAGTGTCCGGGCGAAGAAAGCGAAGAAGCACACGCGTAATCGAATATTTAGAAATGGATCTGTCATTGGTAAAACAGAGTCGACCGGGAACAAACTAAGAAAACAATTATACAACTATCGGTATTATTATTATTATTTTGTCTTTCGTAGTACGATTGATTAAAACTATAATTCTCTCGCGCAGAGTCCAGACCTTGTCCCATTCGATTATCGTCTCTCGCGAGCAATGGCGCACTTTTTGAGCGGGAGATGATTCATCAAGTGTGACGTCATCAAGCATGGATGCGCGTAGTTTTTTCCATCCAAAGAACCGGCATGATGATGCAAAGGAATGCGATTGCTTTCAGAACGATGACAGAATATCATTAATCATTGTGCTTGAAATTATGTTTTGTTGTAGATATCAATTAATAAAGCCGTGATTTCGAAATGCGCAATATTTTCCGAGTCGTGGCATTGTACAGGATCGTTCTAAAACCTAGGACAAGCTCTGACTTTTTCTTTTTAAACGAGGATATAAATAACCTATGGCAAGGGAAAATGGAATCTAAAAGTTGAAAAGCGGAATCTATCTTGGAACATTTTCTTAATCGATCTTTCAAGTCGGTGTATTTCGAATTTAAACGAGAATAGTAGGATAAATATATTTCGTTATGAAATTGTTGTTAAAAATTGTGAGTCTCGATATCGCGTATTCGCGTAACCGTAAGCCAATGTGTTACACGTAAAGATTGTAGTCGAGGTGAGGATTATTAGTTCGGTCCGAGGAACGTAATTAGTTTCAGGTGCCGATAAGTCTAGATCCGCCACTGGCCTCCACTGTTTATGTTTCTACAGCTCGAGCGACCGTCGACTCGAGCGACCGGCAGCTGTGAGAACAAAACCGGCTGGCCGAACTTGCATCCCAGTCTATCCCATACATTGTCCTCCTCACGGCAACCCGTTTGCGTTCGATTAGTCCCGACAACAAATTCTCTACCCATATTTCGCGTATCGACAATCGAGAATCATCGAATATTCGACCGATAAACTCGACATCTTACTTTAAAACTCTAAACCCAGGAGAAACGGCATATAATAAAAATACAAGAGTGACGCGCGGCACAGCTTTCGAAACGAGGGAACAATGTAGGTTAGGTAAGTCACACGATACATCTAACCTAAACCAACTGTTCTCGTTTAGTTTTGTCGATCGTTTCACCGTCAACTCGTTTGTGCGCGACATCGCGACTCGTGGTTGCGTCGACAAGCCATGGAAGTACCATAGAATAACGGGATCGCTCGCTTCTAGAGGTTACGAAACGGGTAAAAATCGATGGATGAATGAACGGCAACAGTGAAACGAGAAAAGCAAAGGAAGTAAGCGAGACAACGGTTGGACGCGCGCGGGCACATACATATTTTTCCAAGAAACTTTCGAAATCGCGCGCTACAGCTCTATAAATCCTGGCGAGTTGTGTTCGAATCACGGATCGTCGAATGGCTTCGTATGGCTGGTGGAAAGGTTAAACGCCTGCCGAGCCCGAGACCGTCTACGTTGCGATAAATGAGACTTTTCTAGAGTCGCTTCACCTTTGCATCGAGAGAACCAACCAAGATTACGAGCTAACGAGCCGTCGTCCATCGTGTCGTAGCGGACAAAAAATTGTCGACCGAGTATATGCCAGACTAGAAGTAAATCGTAACGGGATTAGGGTTCAGCGTTCTCCTCGAAATCTCGTCCACTCGTCCCCCGTAACACCAAACGTTGACGGGCGAGTTTCGTGTCGAGTGAAAATACGTTTTGGATGGTCGGCGATCATCGCGGTCCGTCCCCCAGAAATCGCACACAGAAACACGTGACTGACCGAGCCCGAAGCATTTACTTACTGTTAGTATTTAG
The DNA here is from genome assembly GCF_026225885.1 of Hylaeus anthracinus. NCBI lineage: Eukaryota > Metazoa > Arthropoda > Insecta > Hymenoptera > Colletidae > Hylaeus > Hylaeus anthracinus. Next base: position 8,150 of record NW_026534642.1, read on the forward strand.
CTGTTACGAGCAAGTTCGTAGAGGAAAGGGTAGAACGATCTGCGGGACGGGACAGCCGTTTCGCGCTTGCGAACCGTCCTGCCAGCAGACTTGGCCATCGAGTCGACCAAAGTCGAGACGTTCTTGTCCGCATCAATTCTTACCAATGATCCCACAATTCCACCATTTCGTTACAAGTACGACTCGGATTATTCAAATGACATTCGAATTTCTCAAAGTTTCCGACTAAACGCATAAGACAATTTCTAAGAAAAAGTACTCATCGGTATATATCGAATGCAACAGGAATACGAAAAATTACTAGTAACTAGTTATCGTTGTTTTCCGTGCGCAGTTTTAACCAGTGAATCGAGCCAAAACCGCCCACGTTCCACTATTGCCCCAAGGCGCCGAAATCCCTAGACACGGTATTGCCCTTCTGTCCAATTCGAGAATCCGCTAACGGTGTTTTTCAGCATCTCGAGTAAATGTTGATCTTACAAATTTCTTTGGGCGAGCGTTTACACAGCTGATAATCGCCGGAGGCTTATCGCGGCCAGCGATTTTCTCTTTTTCTCAGTCGAACAAATTTCGCGTTTTTTCGTTATGTTTGCACACGTTTGCGTTTCCAGTGCCCCCCCCCCCTCCCCCCGGTGCCCGGACTCGGGGTCCCGGAGTCGAGGCGAATGCGCAACTCGCAAAAGCATTTCGTCTTTATCCAGCGTGTACGTCGATTCGTATTATCGTCGACGGTCTCTTAAACCGGTTTTACTTATTACGCGAGGGTTCGCTTATCTTTCGCAGATCTCTTATTACCAGTCACGGTAAGCGAGCGTTTCTCCGTTCCCGCGATCCGTTCCTCTCGCGTTCCCCGCTTCTAATTCGTTCCAGCTATTCTATCGAACAACTCCCTCTGTTTCATGTTCCGCGAACAAGTAAAGCTCAATTTCCACTTACCTTACCGCAATCGGCAAATAGTAGGAAGCAGGAATCGGCAGTGATTACGTTACGATTACTCTGCGATTACTTTTTCTAAGCATCGCTCACTCTTGTCGGATTAATCGGTAAACATAACCTACATTCGTAACCTGCCATCATTTTATTAAACGATATACACTGTTTTCCAGCCATTTCCGGTTCGCTTAATACGTGTTTGGAAAAATCGATGTGATTATGGAAATATACATATGTATACAGACGAACGGTATACATACAATTTCATCCAAAACAATTTTAATCTGCAAATAGATTTCGACATACAAATATACCGTCCCACTTTGATATCATACATATTTTTATTCTACGAAGCATCGCGATGGTGATTGAAGAGGATAAATTAACGTCGTACCGTTTATTCGATAATCGTAATATCGGACTTTGTTTAGCTCGAGTCTGTCTCAAGGTGAAAAGTGAGAACCGAGATGAGAGGAACGGGTTAGCGCGGGTAGAAAAAGGAGAGCGACGAACGAGGAAGAATATCGTGCATCGTGACCATGTGACCTTTTGACCGTAGGAAATTCTTCGGATAAACGAGCTTTTCATGTAACACCAAGAAGGGAGCAACAAGTGTGAAATCTTGTCTGCCCTGCGGATCGGACCGTTCTTAGCTTTCCTCCCTGCTTTTCTAGATCCCACCCACCCTCCTTTCTCGCTCTTTCCCTCTGTCGCGCGCTGTCTCTTTCTCGTCGGCCAATCGTCAACACGCGCGTGCCTGATGAATTCATGATACATTGTGTATGCGCCGTAATTTTTTTTGCGTACGCATTTATACTGCTCGCACGATTCTTTGCATCATTTGTTAGGTTAGTTTTAGATATAACTTTATGCGATAGTGTATGTTAGTAATAATAATAATAATAATAATAATAATAATAAATAGTTGAAAAGGAATGATGAATGGGGAATCGCTAGTCGAATATAGAAATTCGTAGCCGTAAGAAAGAGCAGACGCACGCCACTGAACGCGATACGATACTCTGAAATGCTTATTCACCGCTACGGAATGAATAATGGGCTGCTAGCGAAATACGTCGAGACATAAATATTGTATCTGGAGCGCTATATATTACCTGTATCGAATACATTACCTAGCTTGTTCTCTGTTCTCCGTTCTGCTAGTTCCTATCTGATTGAGATCGTTGCTATGGGAATGCGCGTACTCGATCCGATCCGATCCGATCCGATCCGATCCGATTCTAGCCGATGCGACACGATCCGTTCGAGGAGCGTCAACGGTTCCGTGCTTCGCGAAAACGAAACATTTCCAAATAGCTTTTCCGTATAGCTCGAACTCGGTAGCTAACCGATACAATGTCCAATTTAGGTAGTTCCAACTCAAATTATACATAGTGCTCGATTGACATACGATGAAAAATAAAACAAGAATATTATGTATAATATATTTTGTATACGAAATCGCTAAATCCGTAGCGTAGCTACAATAGGACATAGCATAGACACAGAAAATTAAAGCTAGCTACAGACCTCCTCGTAAGTTTCAGCACGCGGGTTCTAGAATGCACAGTTACGTCACTGAGTCGCAGCCTGTTCCTTGTTCCGTGCCCCTTCGCCCCGGCCCGTTCGATTCCCCAAGATTTCTACAGTTCCGATTTTTCATCGTCGTTTCCACGGTTTGTCGTTCTCGTTCCTTTCCCGTTCTCGATCGGCCCAAAGTCCTAGCGTTGCTTCGCGACGGTCGGGCGGCGGAGGCGGTGGCGGCGCGAGGAAACGTAATCATTTGCAATCCCGCGTAGAACCGCTTTGAAACTCCGCGAAGGAATTTATTAAAGTTTGACTAAGTCGCTTTACAAAGTTTCACCGGTGCACCGAGGCATCGCGGGACCGTGGAGGGAAGCGGGGTACGCAGGGCGATCGAGGATCGGGTATGTATATATATATATATGTATATACCGCGGAGCGAGGGGGCACGTAGAGATCCACAGAATGAGGAAACGGAGGGGAATCCTCTCGAAGAAACGGGACGAGCTGCTGAAGGAGGCGAAGGTGGAGGTTCGAATGGTGTGCGGGGGTAGAGGGGCGACGACCGAGATGGAAGAGGAGTAGGGACGCGCCGGGGCGAGGAGAGCGAGTGGGGGCGGGAACGGTTAGGAGGAGAGAACCGGTGGGTGGGGGCGACGGCACAGGCGTACGCGGAACGACGAAGGGAGGCGAACGTGGCGAAGCAGTCGGAGGGATGAGAGGACGGAGGGACGGGATGGGTGGTGGGTTGGTCGGGCGGGGGCAAAGTTACTTTCCCAGAGAAATAAAAGTTAATGGAGTTCCCTGCCTCCTCGCTACCCCCTGCCCATACTTCCCCACTCGCCTTTTTCTTCTCTTCCATCTCTTCGGCCGTCGAACAACTTTCACGAAAGTTATTATATCTTAATTTACTATTGAGCATTATCTGAAATTTCTCCGACGATTCCGTTTTAATGTGCTACAGAACACAAACGCGAAATCGTGTATCCGTTGGTCCGACTATATCCGAGGGAATCTCGTCGTTGTTGCTGCAAGAAAAAAACTAGCCGAGGGACCGACATCTTTGAAAACACAACAAACCATAGAGGCTTCGTCGAGGTTATATTCTCGCAAATTACCCGGCTTTTTCCAATGGCGATCGTCTGTGGTCCCCAACGTTATTTTAATTATTTGTTCTACGCGCAATTATTAAATTACGGATGGTACAAAGTATAATCGAAGATGGCCTGGGATTGACAAATTTATCGTGGGATTGCCAGGTCCCAGATGTACATTGTCCAACATATAAGGATGCATAATTATGCAACGATTACGAGAGACCTTGTCGGGCGATATTTAAACACATCGAGGTTATTCCTCGAATGGCGTTATAGTCTGCGGTCTATGTCTATCGTCTACGACACCAACATTTTCGCTTTTTACTCGAGTGTTTATCACGAGTGCTAATTATAGAATCTAAAATCTCAATCGTTAATTCTACCTACCCTTTTAGAGAGAAATAAACTGACAACCTTTACTATATAGATATCGATAAATAAAACGTTCTTTTACATTGTTTGTCTTGGGACCACTTCAACTCTATCGAATAAAAGTCGATGTATATTTCACAATGAACAAGACTGTGATGTGATTCCTTGGTAAAGTATTAAACCATTCAACCGTCGATTAAACCTGTTCCTTTTATATACATTATAGTTTCAAAGCGGACGAACGTTTTATTAAGTGGGCAGTCTGGCATCTTGGGTCGAAAATTGAGGGTTCTTTGTAATTTCTTTTTTCTCTTCAAAGTAATAATTGGATCGGAATGAAAATTACTAGACTCGTATAGCGTAATTAAACAGCGACTATTTTTGTAAAACAATTTTAGATTGTTGTTTATTCAAAAAGTAACAAGAAAGAATACCCCAGGACGCCTGTATGGCCAGGACGCGACTCAAACGACGCAAACGAAACCGACCCTCTTGGCACTCGATGTACATACTCGGAAGAACAATCAAACAGCAGAACGTTCAAACATACATTTCGTGCGTTACCGATTAATATCATCCTTGTTCCCTGTAACGTAGCGTGCATCATTGCGACCTTGCATAGTCATCGACGTGTCCTCGATATTCTCGTCGTCCAACGATAGAAACGAAAATACCTACTCGGCTGTACTTTTAGCCGGTTCCCAACCTCCTTCCTCTTCCCGTTCCCATTTCACATTCCCGTTTCCGTCCTCCTTCCCGTCCCAGCGTCTCATCTTCCAACCTCGCTCCCTCTCCTCTCCTCTCCTCCCCTCCCCTCCCCTTGCCGCGCTTTGATTTACGGCCATAAGTTGTAATATTTGCGCCACTATTGTATGGTAATACGCATAGCAAAAAATATGTTAATGGTTGCCATAAAGAAGATATACAGCATACATATGTATCCCATTTCGCGGCATATACCCGGTGGACGTAGAAACTACTGCGCCCCACTAGTCCGTCTCTTTCATTTTCCTCTCAATGGGCTTTTTTATTTGTCTCCCTTCCTCGTTACGCTCCTCTCACCCCCGTGCATCTTCTATGTACGTATACTACATATACAAGTATACTTTCTCCGCTATCCTTCTCCATCTCCTCGCTCTCCGCTGCCGCTTTTTCCTCCACCCTTGGTTCGCATCGTCTTTCGCGGGTAACCGGCCTCGGTATCGCGAATTAGTTCGATCTTACAACGTTCGAGAATGATGTACATGGTATTCGCGCAAAGTAACGAGTATCGTGGTTGCTCGTGTAAAATATACACCTATGTACCGTAAACTATACAAGTATAATATAATGAAATACTGGTGCGTACACGTATTACATGTATCTTATCCGATACACGTAATACGATTACGACTATGCAAGATGATAATTGTCTATAACGAACACGTACGGTAATAACGATGACAATATCTAGCTTTGCATGGGCCATACGCTGAATGATCCGTTTGAATATTTGTCGATGCGCGAGCTCGCGACAATATTTTGACCGCAGTGCTGGTCGAATCGTCGCGTCGTTGGAGACAAAGGTGTCGTCGTTCCAATGGACGTTGTTGGAGCCTCGAAGATCGATGGGTGAAAAACGACAGTCAATCTCCTCTAAGATCAGATCCAATTTTCTCGGATATCGACTGCGTGTTATACCATAATCTCTCTCTCCAGGGCTCACATTGCCGTCATTGACGGCAATATCCAACCGTCGGCGTCGGCGTCGGCGTCGGTGTCGGCGTCGATGGAAATACCGACATTCCAGCAGCATCGCGACCGTTTGCATCTCGATGACTCCATATGGTATCGCTGATCAAATTTCATTTACTCGTATCATTCAATTTTGAATAAAGTCATCGAAAGATCTGAAAAGGGTGTTTTTCTTACAGTTTCGTGATACCGACTCCTTAAAGGTGCGGAGAACCCCTCCCTCCATCCCTTTCTTCCATAACTCGGAACAATTCCAATAGTCGTTAATCTGTCGGAAAGTTTTGGAAAACTTGGCGTTATTGCAGGTACAGGGGCGGGTCTATGCAAGTAGGATATAAGCGGAGAAGTAAAAGGTGAAGTAGAGAGGGGGCGAGTAGAGGGTTGGGAGGGGTGGAGAAAGATTGGTCGGGTAGGCGAAGAAGAAGCACAGTTGACGGCAGAGGCGGAGAAATCGGGGGAGAAGGAACCACGCGGAGTGTAGACTCCGGGCGGAGATGCGACCGACGCCGACGGGGGGCGGGAGGGAAGGGGTGGTGGGCCGAGAGGCGAGCAGCGGGGGTGGGAACCGGTGTGCCGAGGTAAGTTAAATAAACTTGTTTAGTTTCGCGGAAACTTCTGCCCGGCCATTGTATTCGACTGCCTCGCTGCCGAGTTTGCTTCGAAACTTTCGAATACGAACGAACTCGGTTCTCCGTTACGCTTTATTCGCTTGTTTTGCCAAGTCGCTACCTATGGTTAGCTACTCTTTCCTCTCGATATTCTCCCATTTCCTTTACCTATGCCTCATTCGCGGCTTCTCACTTTCTTTCTCTGTTCTTGTTCCATCATCAACGTCTCCTCGTTTTCGACGCTAAACGTCCCATCACCTCCTCTCGAGAACGACCAACGCACGCTTCAAAAGATCCTTCGATATCTCGCCTTTACATCATTCGACATGCTCCACAAACCTTTTCGCTTTCGGTTTCGGACAAATAAAATTGTCGAGATTTGTTCCGAGTCTATCGGCACGAATCCCTAACTGCTAAATGTTGCAATTTCATGCTTGCCCAACCGAACAGAGCATACGTTGCACATTTGTCCAATCGTATCGATCCGTGCCATCGGGCAATTTTCCGACGACTTTTCTTCTGTTGTATCGTCGAAACATTTAATTACGAATATATAATGCGGTAGTAATTACTTCCATGCTGAAATATTGTTACGAATCATGTTATTACGTCATTGTTACATTTATTAATGTACCACTCAACGCGTGCACGAAAGGAGACGAGTAGTTATCGATCCGACATTCGCGAACCGTTCTGCAAAGTCGTAAACGTGTTCTATAATAAATCGAAGAGCAATAAGGCCCGTTTTCAAGTGAATTCACTTGAAAGCGGGGTAGGTGGCGATTTTGATTTTGATTTTCATTCCGAGACTAAAAGGTCGCTCTTGTCCGCGAAAAGTCTGATCTTGAAAAATTAATTGTGAGAGTTAGAGTAATGGGGGGGCGGATGATTCTGACTCTCGAATCCTCGGCAAAATATAGTGCTTTTAATCTCGAGTCGAGGCCAATAAGGATCGATCTTGTTTCTCTGCCGAGCGAGTCGAGTTTAATTTGGAAAGAATATTTGTATCTACATGTACGTATAATAGAAGTACGGGTGGCTGGGTTAAAACGTTAAAAATTATTACTCGAAAAGAGGTATTAATGCATTCTCGATAAATACCGTATTTATCGATACGCAGGTAGAGAATTTTTTCTCGAAACGAATCAAACTCTAGCGGCGAACCGAAGAGGACAATGAACGGAATACAATAGAACCAAGTTCGAGCCAGTCGGGTTTTGTTTTCGCAGCTGTTGTCCACTCAAGTCTACGCAATATAAACAGCGACGCGCTTGAGCAAAACATTTTATCGATATCCGAGACATTGCTATACCTGGCTAGCTAGCTACGATATCCCGTGTCCCGTGTACAACTATACGTATACGAATAGGTTGATCGCTGCGACACGTCTGCTCCAGAGGTCAAGGATTCCCCATAGCTCGGTCGCGAGAATTTCGACAGGACCCTCTCTTCTCGACGGTGGTTGTTATCGCCGCCTCGTTTGTCGTCGTTTGTGCAGATCGTGCGCGCAAGAACGGCCGGATCCGATCGGAAACAAAATCGGCCAAAGTGCCCCGTCGCTAGTGTGGCAGCAGACCGAATGGCTTATTGATTTAACGAGGGAGAGAAAGAGGCGAAAGAGAAACAGGAGGGAAACCGAGCACGGGGAAGCTCGGCTAGGCTCGAGGTGGCTAAGGGGGAGGCAGGATGGTTGGGCCGTGGGGTCGCGAGAGCAGGAGCCCGCGGGAGGAGGGTTGCGGGAGGTTAGGGTGAGGCCGGGGGCGGAGGCGGAGGAGGAGGAGGAGGAGGAAGAGGAGGAAGAGGGTACGGAAAGGAGATGAGTAACGCGGAATAGGCTAGGCGTTGGTGGGGGCGGGAGAGGGCTCGCGGGTTCGCTGGCTCGCGAGGTCGGGAACAGGAGGATAGGGTAGGATGGAAACGGGGTAAGGTAGGGTAAGACGGGGTCGGGGGCCGCGGAATGATGGCGAGGTGCTCGAAGGGCAAAGGGAGCGACGAAAACGAACGAACGCAACGTATACTCGGACGAACAGAAAGAAGAGGAGGCTGAATGAAACGACTAACGCGCCTTCGAGATTGAGTTCTTTGAAATATTCTCCAACGCCATTTTACCTTCGTTGGAGGATGCGTCGCGATAACGCGTTCCTTAAGCTGAGATCGAATGGCCATCCCTGTAGCATAGAGAGCCTATCGTAGGCTAAGAGTCCTGCGATCCTAAAATTCCTTATTCTTTTGTTCTTGGTAGCTGCGTAAAAACCGAGCTGGTCAACGCGACGAGTATCGATACAAATTATACAATGCGTTCAATTATAATCACATTCAATGTGATTATATTCGTTGAATTAATACAAAACTAGAATCGAGTAACACTATTTTGTAAAAAGTTCGCCGATAATCGTAATTTACTAAAAAATACTTGACGTTTCTGTCGCCCTTCTGGGACCGTTGCCAGCGTGACATGCAATCCCTTGCACCATCGCCATGGTGGGCAGGCGAGTCACGTGTCACGCGGTCTGTCCGATTGGATCACGCATCGAATCGCGACTCGAATTAAACGGTCTAAGCTTTAGCTATAACTTTATACGGCGTGTTCAAAATTACTTGAAAGAATCACGGACAAAAGCTTCATCTCAAAGTTTCGAAAATCAATCAAGAAATCCTCCATCGGTTTTTCTCTTACAGGATAGGAATTGCTCGTTCGAGAAGTTTTATCGTCAGGTTATTCGAATAGTATGTACCGCGGCCGTTTCGTAAAAGGACGCTCAAATAGCACATGTCGCACGATTGGTCATTGGCCGATCAACAAGTGGCTCATGATTTTGTCAGTGGCTTTGCGACCGAGTAGCCCGCTGGCCCGTCCCGCAGTTGGAGCGTCTGTCTGTCCGTTCAACTGGCCGGCCGCGACCGGGCCGACTGTTCGCCTCTGGCCTCTGGTTACCCGATGCGGTCTACCGCTAAAACACTGGCGGCGCTACGTTCCCCACGCCGCCAACTTGTCGCGCATTAACCATTCTACCGTGTTCACAGAAAACTCAGTCAATTGCTATCGGTCGCTATCGCGCCATCGGATCTTTCAAACCTATTCGTTTCGTTCGATGTTTCTCTTAGATCCATGGCGTTCTTAATCAATCGTTCAATTTATATGTAATAATTACGCGACAAAACTTTTCACTCGTAGAAAATATTTTCTTACATCCATTCCTTCATATTTGCCGATCAATCGCAAAGCTATGAATTAAATTAGCACTACAAATTAACAGCACCGATATCTATGAAAAACGCAAAACATTGCATCGAGTTTAATCGTTTACTCGCCTCGGTATGCACACTTCTCTTAATTGCGTAAGAAAGACATTATCGATCGATTAATCTGCAAAACCCTTCACACTCGTTCTCCTTCTCACCTTGTCAATTCGATCCAAACTAACCTTTCATATTATTCCGTTAATGTCGTTCCCACTCGTTCGCAGTCGTCTATTAATACACCATATCGTCATACTTGTGACTTTCAGATTTTCCTATCCCTACGTATTCTCTTATTTATACAAGCACTTTCCATCGAGTTTTATCGAGCACTTTTGTTCTAGTCGATAGATCCTATACGTACTTTGTTCGTTGGCGAAACAAAAAATTAGGGGAGGAAGAGAAGGAGGAGGAGGAGGGAGGGAGGGCAGCGAGCTAAAAAGCGTTGGAAAACTATGGCTCGAACGACGGATTGTTTGGTCGGTTTCGCGACACACTCCACGATCATGTTCGTATTCGACCACGCGGCACACTTTCTCCGTAAAGAAGCTTATCTACTAGCGTGAAAGAGAAAGCAAACATAGTCTCTCTGTAACCGTGATTCGGTCTCTTAATTCACCTATTCGCGCGATTCTTTCGCTATTCGTTTCAATTTTCCACGCAAACAAACCAAAACTGAAAAGAAAGAGCCAGGGTTACTGCTACCGGGGATACGATACTAACATCTAACATCGTGACTATGATTTTGGTGTCCTCGACAAATTCCTAACGCTCGAGAGGTAAATACGATGCGTGTAATAAATCAGTTAAATAATAATTTCTTGTATCCATATCAGACAATTTGGATGTATTTTCATCATTTATAGCAACAAAGTCATGAGTTGCGTCGCGCTATTAAAAGCGGAGACTTGGCGGCACGTGAAAACTGACCTTTATCGAGGACGGTGACGTATGGAAAATGCTAGGGTCCATACGAAATACGAAGGTTTGCGTCAAGGGGTTAAACAGCGAGCACCTAACCAAACGCGACACGATAAGCGAATTCAATTACCGGCGTTCGTTAGAACGAATTTACATTGCGCGTTTGCGCTCAAGCTGGAGCTCGCGATCGTGCGAATTTCAATTTTTTTGCCTCGACGCGACGACACGTACAGTGGCAAATGTGGAATCGCGGTCGGTTGGCTATACATGGAAGGTACATGACTATTTTTAGGCCGTTTTCAATCTACGTTTATTCATTCTTGCATGGATATCCGTCTACCTTGCAGCACGTTCGTTTTTTTATTTTGTTTCCGTCGCGAAGAGGACCGTATGAAAAGTTGAAATAACCGACCGAGCGAAAATGAAGCCAGCACCGACTCTTTGCTAGAAAGGAGATGGGGGCGTGGACGATCCGTGTCTGTGGCTACTTCATACGAATCTGTAGAAAACGTTGGTAAATATGGGGAAAAGCCCATGTCGGCCGGTTTACGTGACAATGTCACGATGACATTGGCAAAAGAAACGCCAAGCGTTACGATCCGTTCGTAAAGACGTTCGACAAAAGTGCCGTAACCAAAGTTCCCTTTTCATGTAACGATACAAAGCACATACTGACTGTTTTATTGGATATATTACACACACACATTCGATACTGCGAGCAACCGTTACAACTGTAATTACTAGACGTTAGATTTACGCACTTGTAGGTTGTGTGAATGTAAAACAACAGCATGGTCAACGTGTACACGATAGAATAATAATATCGTTGTATGGTGGTTCTATCGAGTATATTCTGCGTACGTTTTGTGTATAGATTTCGTATTACAATATACTATAAATGCATAAAAGCCGTAGTCTAGTAATCACAAAGTAATCACCACCCAACTCTGCTACAAATGCACTAGCGGAGAAGCAATCCCTTCCTGAGCGCACGCAATGCGCGGGGGGAGATGCGCGTGAAATGATTGCACCAGCAACCGTTCGAGGGTACGGATCACGCAGCGGCGGACACGTGCGTCGTTCTACCAGTAATCGGTAATAGCCTAATAACCGAAACGCAACCACTTTAGTATGCCATCTATGTCATTTTTAATCCCAGGTGCGATAACTCTACGTATCTATCTATCCGTAGCGACGCGGTCAGGTTTTCTCCAATCGAGTGTACACCGTACAATCGGTCGTAGTAAAGTACTCGTGCTTTGTCGATTGCCGATTGCAAACTTACAGTCAGTCTCGTAAGTGTTCGTACCCTCGTAATATCATAAATATGTATGTATATTTGTAACGAACAATTTATTTGCTAACATCAAACCTATACTACGAATACTAATGGGACTAACCGTGTACGATATATTTGTCGCGTGAAATATTAGACAAACTTAAAAAAAGAACGATTCCAACTCAGCGGTCGAGCTAGCACGAATATTGGCGCGACACGGTGTACGAGAAACGAACAAGGAATTGACGACGTGCCGAGGCACGCGTTCCCGCTTAACGAGTCGTAAAAGCGAGCAATGTTTACCGACAAAAGGTAATGGTGAATGACACGGTTCGAGAGACTAACCTTGTAAGAGAACTGGTCGAACATTCTGCAGACGTCGACGTCGTTGCCAAGAATCGTGTAACCGGCGTCCATGCTCTCCCGACGTTTCTTGTCACTGCCTGGAACGAGGGTTCCGTCAATGAAAATCGCCCGTCGAATCGCGCGTCGTGTCTCGTGACGAGCCAGTACCGAACAAACTGATCGCGATTGCACCGACTATGCCGTCGCTCATCGTCTCGGGACTCCTGCCGTAGGGTCACCTTGTCGCACGACGCACGGTCCACAGCCGCCCCCCTTCGTTATTTACGCGTCCCGAAACGACGCCAAGGCTCTTCTTCCGCGAAACCCCACTGCTACGATCGTGGATCGATTCGGCGGATCGATTAGGGGCACGTGCGCGGGCACGGGCACGCGCGCGCGACTCCACTTGGCCCCGGCTCTAATCTAAAACAACCTAACCCCAAAACGCAGCGTTCTTCGCGAGAATTTCCTTTTCGATACAGCTATCACGAACCGTAGGTATCGCGAACACGAGAAAAATGCTCGATACTATTTACTATCGACGGCACTTGTACTTGTAAGCACCGATACTCGCAGGCACACGATCCACTCTTCCGTACGAATCACCGTTCACGGTCGAGTGCGTGTTCCATCGCGAAACGTAACCATCCTCGGGTTTCGATCACCTACGACGATAGACACGAGAGACTGATTCTTCGAGGCTTCTGTTATTTTCTTATTCTGTTTGCGTTCCAACGGTCGGTCGGGCTGAGTGTTTGGGCACGAAACAGGGGTCGCGCGCGCGGTACAACGGCCCGCGGCGAGAAAACACGGAAAAACACGGCCAAGACTCGGGCTGCCGCGCGACGTGTGGATCGAGCACGGAGAGCCTAACGTCCTCTGCTCGTCGTTTACGCGTTCGTACGTCACCGTTGTTTGCGTGGCTTCGGGACTGGTTCGGTTGTTATCCGGTCACGAGCGAAATCTCAGCGATATCGAGATCCCGACGATCGCGTCCGTTAAAAATACCGGTTATTTTCGTCTCCCCCCCCCGCCGGCGTCTGTGCCGGAGCACGTGGACGGAACCGCGTTTATCGTCCGCAGGCGTCGCTGCCCAACTGTCAAATCTGTTTCCCTCTAACCACCTAACACCGACCACGACCACCGACTGCGCACCGGTACCGGCAACGGCAACGTCGACGCTGAGAGCGAAAGCAACGAGGACGTTTGTGACGTCTGTGGTGGTGCCGCCGTCGCCTCCAACGCCGCCACCGCCGCCGCCACCGCCACCGCCGCCGCCGCCGCCGGCATCAACGTTGGACATGCTGTCGGGTGGTGGTGGTTGTGATACCCACCA
>NW_026534643.1:0-4707 GCF_026225885.1 Hylaeus anthracinus
GTATACCCGCCGTCCTTTCTAGTCATCGGACGCGCGCGCCGCCCCCCAACTGGATCGCGAAACCTTTCTTTATTCCTTAACCGAATTTCCTTCTATTCGCAGGATGACTCGTACAGATCGCTAAGAAGACGACGCAACCGAGCCTGTGTCGCGGTCTATTCGTCCTCTAAGCGTTTTCCATTCTTCGCACGGAACGACCAAACAACCGAACACGCCCTCGAATCACGCAACCTCGAAACGATCTTTGCGTCAATCGTGGCTCGTTCGGATACATTCGGCCTACAGCCGAAGCACACCGATAGGGAGGGGGGTACGGCGAGTGTCCCGCGTTCCACGATCGTCTTACCGCTTACGATTCTCAATATCCCAGTGGAGCTCGACAGATACGAACATGTATATTTTTTCTGTTTTCCATATATCCGAACGCCATATATGCATCAAATCTGCAGTATAGTTATGGTTCTTAGTCGTCGGTCGCGAAATAAATTCTAACCGACGTTGTTTACGCTAAGCATTCGCGCACACGAGCGAGAAGGATCGCTTCGACAAGGAAGCACTCAACTTATCCCCGCCATTTTAATCTACTTTTGCAGGATGAGATTACAGGCCCCCGTTGCAACGTGTAAACCATAATCTGCAATAACTCGATAATTTTACAGATATAAATTACGAAAATTGCACGCCTCGCGCGCGATATACATATATTACGAATATCAATCTCGTTCATCCAAGTGGCCGTGACGCGGACGGTATAAGTAAACGCTTCGTATGCTCGAGGTCACGGGTTCGAGTTCCGTTCACTGTATATTTTTTCGATTTTAATTGGTTTCCCTTACAACGATGCATATGTACTTTCTAATCGTAGTTGTGCATATCGTGGAAGCACAAAAGCGGTGCAGGCTTTAGTAGTGGTGTAGATATGGACTAAATGTACATTTTCTCTCTTGTACACAAAGGATCCCATTCGCAGTAATTTTGTAGAAAACTGGATGAAAAGCTCTGTTTGGTCGCCATGTATCGAAAACATCAACCCTACCAACCGATTCTGCTCGACCGTTAAACATTCCGACGACAGAGGCGCCATCGACATTATTGTTCCTCTACGTAAGTTCGATAAGAGCGAAGAAGCAAAGCTGTAGAAAAACAACAATTTTGCCCTCGCAAAGCAGGAGATGAAAGAAAAGAAAACTTTAAAGAGGTCGCTGGAACGTGAATTTTCTGTACGGAATAATAAAACGCTGTTACAAAGAAAACGTTTTGACTCGCACCGGTGACTCTGACCGTTGATGTCTCGAGCACAAAAATAGCCTTTCCCTTTCCCTCTCCCGGCGCCATTGCTTGTCCATGGACTTTGTCCATGTGCACGAACATTGGTTAATTAATCATAGAACGGTTAGATTCCAAGACTCGACTCGAATGCTTCTAATAGAAACAACCATTTATTGTACAAAAAATTACGCAACTACGGCTGATACTGCTTCAGCGATAACTATTAAGTGTGGGAGATTGTTGTACAACCTGTCGTACGTCGCGATTGTGTTAGATGGGGGTACGACGCTATTATAAAACATGGCATACAGCAGGTTGGAACGTGTATGGTCGTTCAGTGACCTATTGGAAAGATTTTATGCGTGATTTCTACTTGGAAAGAGAGATATATTAATCCAACGTGTTCAAAGTTATTGTTTGTTTCAACATTTGTATTCGTGGGCGTAGCTAACGATATCGAGGCGCTTGTACGACATAAATTCTAACACTGAAACTTGATTGGCTAAAGCAGAATAAAAATCAAAACATACCGAGAGTCTCGAAAAGGAATGCGAGAATAAATATTTCCGTCGAGGTCGTGTGCTGGCCCTTACGCGTCGCCGTGAGGCATTAGGGCCCCATCTAGTGGCCGATGGCGTCTACCGACCGGTAATCACGCCACCTGCTGGCGCCAGAGCGTGCGCTCGGTCACGGAACCAACAACGACGTAACAAAAATCCCTTCAAACGGATATATCAGTGGAAAAGATGAAACAAAGCTTCTATGATTTCTACTCGCAATCGACTGTACGGTTTGGGTAACATTTGTCGAACGACGGATCGACTATCGTCGTACCTAGTCGCACGATTAATTTAGTTTAGGGGGGAAACGTTCGAGGCAGGTTCGTGAAAAGAAACGACACCAAGGACTCGAATGATCCCGTGAGCGCGTTTCAAAAGGACCCTTCAGCCGAACGAAGCGCCCAGTCTATCCATCTACGTTTCAGCCAGAGTTGGGCAGTAATTACTAGACAGTGACGTATTTATAGCGCATTAAACGTATTCGAATTGTATTCAACAACTATGTCAAATGAAAATTAATATTTTCTGTTTAATTCGTGAAAAATATTTCACGTGCATTTTCTTCGTGTTTTCCATATTAACGCATACTATCGATGCGATATAGCGATTACTTTTTCTAATCGCTCGGCATTGCTCGCCTCTGAGGTAGATACTCGTAATTTATGATTTGTCCGATTGTTAATCGATCGTGATTACCGACCGTTAATCGTAATTTTCGATTACATTTTGCCCAACACTGGTTTCGGCTGCGTCGATCCAAGCAAACGTCGCGGCACCATGGTAAAAAAACTCTGAACAACTAGACTCGGAAGAATGGAGGGGGGAGACCGGTTCTCGGGGATGCGTTCTACATCGGGCAGGGCCAGGATCGCGCGTTCGTCTCGAAATCGATGAAGCTCACCTGATCAGCCATGGCGTAACCGTCGTGATGATAAGACGCTGAATGATGGTGGGGCTGCGGCACGTTCAGCGAAAAATCGAGGTTGTTCTCGCTTCTCTGAAACAGACGAAGAAACAACGGTTGTTAACGATCGCTCGCGGCGATTCGCTGTACAGTAGTGCCGCGCGTAACGCTCAAAAATCGGGATAACTGTTTGCTAACTGAAACTGATCGAACCGATAGGTTCGCTCCAACGGGACAACGAATGGGATACGATAGGATCAAGTTGTAAGGGTGACTCCTGATCGGGAATTCGAGCAACCATCGATATCCGAGGTGAGGCGGATACGTCGCAAGGGCTGACGAAACGCGGGCGTGACTTTGGGAGATTCGTTAGGTGCGCACGATTCGCTACGGTTACGCGTTCGTAGCGAGCTATCGACTTTCTTCGTTAACGCGTAGCTTTCCCTCTCGTTCTCAGTCTTGTATCATCGAAATCGAAATCGAAATCGAAATAGGTGCTTTTCACCGTCGTTGGACTATTTCTCCACGCCCAGCTGCCGCTAGCCGTGCATCAACTATACGAACAAGCGACCGTTTCAATTTTTACCACGCAGCCAAAAAAATCTTCTATTCATCGCCGTCGTCGCGACGAACCTGCCACATTTTCTTCAGTGTTGGACAATATGTACTCTAATTAACGATTAACCCATTCGCATGCCATATTTTATTATTTCTATTCATACATGTCCTATATTAATATTACGTGTGTTCATTAATTCTGTGCCTTTATAATTCATCATTTATTTATTTTTTTGTACCTTTAAATAAATGATAAGTTTGTTTACCTTAGGAAAGCATACAACTAATTTCTGCACCTGATACATCGATTCAAATATTTCCATGACGTCCTCGCCTCTGTACATTTCAATTCACAGTGACCGAGCCTAAAGGTAGTTTGCTTGAAACAAAGCAAATAACAGACACGTTACATTCGTATTTGCGTCGCGACTTCTCGATGCTACCGCCTCCCCTTAGGTTCGTTACCATCGCTGCTTCCACCACCACCACCAGCGCCACCCACTCACCCACCCTCAACCAAACGCGTTATTCACGTTCCTCCACGGTCATCGACCCTTACACGCTTGCCTCTAGTTTATCAGATTCATTTCAACGGGAACGCAATCGAGATTGCACACTTTTCGACAACATTTTCATTCGACTCGAAGAAAAGTTTCCTTTGAAACGTGCAACAAAAACCACGACCAGTAAAACGTCTTCGCGGAAACTCGTCAACGTTTCAGCCGGTGGGCACACAGGCCTCTCTCGCCATCTGGAAGACGGCCCACGAGACACGCTGATCCTATACCTCTGTCAGGCTATAACGATTTTCATCTGAAACGCGACGAACAGGTGCCAAAGTACACCATCGAGTCCGCCAAGCAAATAAAACAGACAAACACCGATACCCTCTACGATGTCGAAACAAAAGAACAAACCACTCGCCCTCGCAAATTTCACAATTTTTGGAATTTTCAAATCTTCGATTCTCTGTCGATGACGATACAATAAAAGCTTCCGGCTGATGATGCGCGACGTGATTTTTACGAAAATACAGGTGAACGGCCAAGATATCGTTTGGAATCAAATTTGAGGCTGGAAGGGGGGCACACTTTGGACAAAATGTACGAGGAGACGAGAAAAGGGCGGAAAGAAGAAGGGAGGGTTACAGCATCATTTATATTCTTCAGCAGCAGAGGTAACCAGAGGTAACAGCAGGCAAGCAGGAAAGCGAGCAGGTAGATAGGTAGACAGGCAGGCAAGCAAGCAAGCAAGCAAGCAAGCAGGCAAGCAAGCAAGCAAGCAAGCAAGCAAGCAGGCAATCAGGCAGGGAGGCAGGCGGGTAGTAAGGTAGGTAGGTAGGTAGGTAGGTAGGTAGGTAGGTAGGTATGTAGGTAGGTAGGTAGGTAGGTAGGTAGGTAGGTAGGTAGGTAGGTA
>NW_026534644.1:0-2797 GCF_026225885.1 Hylaeus anthracinus
ATTACTTGCACTATCCTCGAGGAACAATTGGCTAGCATGATATCCCTCCTACACGAGTATTTAATAAATTCAGGACTTTGTTTCCCGTTTAATTTGATTTTCAATGAATGTATACGTCCTTCGTATATTCGTCAAAGGTCTGCGTTAGGTGTTTGCTATCGATCGGCAGTCTTCATCCCTGCGAGTCGAACAAGAGGACGGTGGCGTGCGAATGAAATGCAACTCGAACGGTGGTGTTTGCGATACAACATAGTGCGTCGCGAGCGGCGAATGTTGGGGGAGAAAGGCATCATCAAAAGTTGGAGATATTCGTTTCTGTTTCCTCGGTCGCGTCAACAGCAATACCCGTGCCATTATTAGAGGAGGCTGGCGCCAGGGAACGCGATAGAACCGTGTCGTCCAACAGTTTACGAGGACGCTGCGGTTCGGTAAAGGCAACGTCTGATCTTGTCGACGAAAAACAAAAGCCTGGTTCGGGCGTGTTCGCTCGATATTCAGGCTAATGATATTCGGCATCGTCGGAACCTGTCACGCAAGCGAAACATGCCGTGGGACAAAGAGATCGACTTTGATTTCCCCCGAAACCCCGTCGACACCCTTTCTCTCGCTCGCGTCATCATTCCGTTAATGAAAGTTGTCGCGTCTACGGTTAAGAAACATCGTCGACGAGTTGTGGATATCGACACTGCCCTCTCGGCATTCCGGACCGTCTGTTTTCCCATTCTGTATTCAGATTGGATCCGTTTGCCGCGTCGATTACCATTCAAATTTTTCTAGGCATGTCCTCGACATTTATGAAAAATAGAAATGTTCCTCGAGTCGCGATAGGTCGTTTTTACAGTAGAACGGTTTTTCTACAGTAGAGACTCCCGTATACGAACTAACAGTGGAATTTTCGGATAAAGAACGATTACGTTCTTTCGCATTAAATATTATTTATTCAAGTAGTAATGAACAAAATTGAGTTTCTTTCAACATCTGAGGGTTCCATATCTTTTTAGCCGCTAAGTCACATACATTTCTCATTGGAAGCAGCTGCGTAGAATTACGTTCCCGTTGTGCCGCAGAAGTCCTTTTCCAAATGACACAAATTATTCGATATGGGAAGGCACGTTGTGCGGATAATTACGCAAGTACACTTCACTCTGTGAAGTAGTATGATCTTCATCGATCACAGATAGTGACACTAGGAATCGAAGAATTAACAGAAATTATAAGAGAATCCGAATAATTTCGCGGCGTTTGATACAAAACAGTCATTGATCTAAACCTACATGATTTAGAAGAGTACGAGGTTTGGTTGTGCAGGTTAGGTTGAAATGCAGCTTCCTGCTGTAGCTCGCCGTTGTTCAAATCACTCTTGTTTGCGGTATGTCCACTGTACCTCTGCATGCGACACGGGGGGTTTAATAATAACAGTATAGTTATTAATAGACTGTGGACTTTTATGCATTTATAGAAAATCTAAACGTGCAAGAAACTATAGAATGGACACAATAGCCACTAATATAAAAAATATTGAAAGCATCACTGCACGAAAATTCAGATGTTCGGGGATCTGGGCTTTAGCTGTCGTTTCTCTTCTTCACGAAGGTTCTTGTGCGTAACTGTACAAGTGCATGATTGCACAAAAATCCAGAGGGCACAAAAATCCAAAAGGCAACGTTTCGTATGAGCTAGATTAATTAGTCAGTGTACTTACTTTTTAATTTCCTGGGCAATTCCAATGTAGAATTAAATCAATTCTATCTACTCTCGCTCGATAAGTGTCACGCGTTGTTTGTTTCAATATTTTATTTTTCTGTCATACTCGGCTCAATTGGAGCTCCGTTTCCACAACCGAATGATTCGATGGGTTCGTCAATTTTTCCTAGCAGGAAATATAATAATGGCTCCTCGTTCGTGGAAAATAATTCTGTCGGGCTCGAGCGTCCTTAGAGGTGGCGTCAGGCTGGCACAAGTGTTCCGCATACAGATTTTCAACCCAAACAAGTTCGGGGTCTGCATAAAGCTGCACCGTTCCCAGCGATACTCGACAATTTTATCGTTACCGCTGTCGCTGCACTCTTCGTCGTGGTGAAAACATCGAAAATATTCGAAAATAATAACTGGGTGAAACGAGAATCGATCGACTACCAACCTCGTTGATCTACCTACCTTTGAAAATAACGTTTAAGGTCCGCCTCTCGTTGTTTTCATTAGAACGAATATGGAATTCAAACATCCGCGTTCGGAAATACGGGAGCGTCACGGTCGACAAAATTGCCTCGCGTAATCGATTAATCGATCAACGAACAATCCCGGGTTTTCACGCGTGCCATATCTCCGACAAGTCCCGCGGTATTGTTCGTTACCGACGCAGGATCAGCATGATTGCTGATCGATATTGCAGCTTCATTGGGTTTCCGGTTCGCGACGTTTCCGTCGACGGATTACTTTAGCGGCGAGGAAATGTCGTTTCCTTTTCTACCTAGACAGTCCGTTGCCGAACGTTCCAAGTTTCGCCTCGATGGAATCGATCGACGTTAATGGAAAGGAAGCTCTTCCTGTCCTGGGAAGGACTTTTACGATCTTCGAATCGCGTCCCTTCGAGGCTGACTCGCGCAAATCTCTCTTTTTTTACTTTATTAAGCTACAGAACCCCCTACGGGGTTATTAGCAATATTACATGAAAATATACACATCGTAGTTTACATTTGATTACATACTGTCTAGAGAAGTTTATATTTAAGTCTTACATTCAAGGATATATTACTTGCACTATCCTCGAGGAACAATTGGCTAGCATGATATCCCT
>NW_026534645.1:0-2940 GCF_026225885.1 Hylaeus anthracinus
ACTAAATGTATCCACTTTAATGTTGTCATTTTTATTAATCTTGACGTGTGGTCCCGCTAGCTTAATATTAAGCTAGTGACGAATTTTTCGAAAACGGCACGAGGTAGAAAATTATTGTTGGCGGTACGAATTAGTACAAAATAAGTACTAAATATTCCATCAAGTCCGATATGATTCTGTTGATTTGGTCCTGGCAGCTTAAGAGAGGTAGCTAAACGCGTATTAGTGTTTTAGATGTAGATTCGACCTATACGAAACCTATATAATATAATATAAATATTTACAAAAATATAGCCGACACGCTCCTTGCGAGACAGACTCTATTTAGTCGTTCTGCTACAAGCACGAAACTGTTCCATATTAATTTTGGGAAAGAAACCGTTTCCGTTACACGGTGAAATTACAAACAACTTGAACGGATAGTTTAGTTTAGAATGAGCCGTACGCGGCCCACGTGACACGGAACTCGTTAAAGAGACCGTAATCTTAATGATTCATCGTGCAGCAAGTTGCATAGCTGTTGTTGCACATCTTTCCATCGACTCATCGTTCGATAATCGTTGCGTCTCTGGCACCTTTTACTTCTTCCTTCCTTTTACTTTTTCTTTTTCTTTCTTTTTTTTTTTTTTCTATACTATCGAAGTCCTTGTCAAGCCGATCGAACCTTCAAGGATATCTCAAGCCAATACCGTTGTCTTCGTTTTGTTTCGAGAGCGGAACGCGGAAATAAAAGAGGCAGAGGTACGGGCAGAGGTGACCTTGAAGGTTCAGTTGGCTTGACAAGGACTTGAGATGTGGGAGTCCGTGATCCGCGCACACATGTGCCCTATCAGTCGTAAACTATTCCCCACCATCTTAGCTCGCGGGGGCGTGGTTTAACACTTTGAGTCATGTAGTGAGTCAAGTAAGTATGATGTCGGGTGAAAGAAATTCCGGGAGAGATCTTACCGGCTTCCTCGGTGTTGCTGCAATTCAGCACGGTGACGTAGCTGTGTGTAATATAAAGTACGAAGGCAATTAATCTGTCAGACTTGGGAAAATTTTAATTGAAATGAAAAGTATTAATCACTATTCGAAATCATTTATTTCGATTCGTTATATTTTTAATTCGGTTATTTGAAAATAAAAATAATTTGTTCGTTTAAAATAACAGATATTTCAAATGACCAATCTACGGATATTTACGTATTTACGTCGAATGTAAATATACAAAAATATACAAGGATGCGTACAACGATGTACATATATATATATACAGGGTGTCCCAAAAGTCGGGGAGGAGCCGGAAATGGGGGGTAGCTGAGACGATTCTGAACAACAATTTCCTTTGCAAAAATGTCGGATGGGGCTTCGTTAAGGAGATATTAAGCGAAAACCTCGACCAATCAGAGCGCGCGTTGACCGTTGGAGCGGCCGCGATAGTGAAGGGTATGCACTAGGCGGCAGCGCTTGTACGCGAACAAGTGACTCGACGTGCATCGAAGGACATTGACGCTGCCGCCTAGCGCGTAGCCTTCGCTACCGCGGCCGCTCCAACGGTCTACGCGCGCTCTGATTGGTCGGGGTTTTCGCTTAATATCTCCTTAACGAAGCCCCATCCGACATTTTTGCAAAGGAAATTGTTGTTCAGAATCGTCTCAGCTACCCCCCATTTCCGGCTCCTCCCCGACTTTTGGGACACCCTGTATATATATATATGTACATCGTTGTACGCATCCTTGTATATTTTTGTATATTTACATTCGACGTAAATACGTAAATATCCGTAGATTGGTCATTTGAAATATCTGTTATTTTAAACGAACAAATTATTTTTATTTTCAAATAACCGAATTAAAAATATAACGAATCGAAATAAATGATTTCGAATAGTGATTAATACTTTTCATTTCAATTAAAATTTTCCCAAGTCTGACAGATTAATTGCCTTCGTACTTTATATTACACACAGCTACGTCACCGTGCTGAATTGCAGCAACACCGAGGAAGCCGGTAAGATCTCTCCCGGAATTTCTTTCACCCGACATCATACTTACTTGACTCACTACATGACTCAAAGTGTTAAACCACGCCCCCGCGAGCTAAGATGGTGGGGAATAGTTTACGACTGATAGGGCACATGTGTGCGCGGATCACGGACTCCCACATCTCAAGTCCTTGTCAAGCCAACTGAACCTTCAAGGTCACCTCTGCCCGTACCTCTGCCTCTTTTATTTCCGCGTTCCGCTCTCGAAACAAAACGAAGACAACGGTATTGGCTTGAGATATCCTTGAAGGTTCGATCGGCTTGACAAGGACTTCGATAGTATAGAAAAAAAAAAAAAAGAAAGAAAAAGAAAAAGTAAAAGGAAGGAAGAAGTAAAAGGTGCCAGAGACGCAACGATTATCGAACGATGAGTCGATGGAAAGATGTGCAACAACAGCTATGCAACTTGCTGCACGATGAATCATTAAGATTACGGTCTCTTTAACGAGTTCCGTGTCACGTGGGCCGCGTACGGCTCATTCTAAACTAAACTATCCGTTCAAGTTGTTTGTAATTTCACCGTGTAACGGAAACGGTTTCTTTCCCAAAATTAATATGGAACAGTTTCGTGCTTGTAGCAGAACGACTAAATAGAGTCTGTCTCGCAAGGAGCGTGTCGGCTATATTTTTGTAAATATTTATATTATATTATATAGGTTTCGTATAGGTCGAATCTACATCTAAAACACTAATACGCGTTTAGCTACCTCTCTTAAGCTGCCAGGACCAAATCAACAGAATCATATCGGACTTGATGGAATATTTAGTACTTATTTTGTACTAATTCGTACCGCCAACAATAATTTTCTACCTCGTGCCGTTTTCGAAAAATTCGTCACTAGCTTAATATTAAGCTAGCGGGACCACACGTCAAGATTAATAAAAATGACAACATTAAAGTGGATACATTTAGT
>NW_026534646.1:0-1565 GCF_026225885.1 Hylaeus anthracinus
AATGGTTCGATTGATTTTTTGTAATAAAATATATTCTGTAGATACGATTGAGGTATATTTATAAAAAAATTGGAGAGGGCATCCGATGATCAAAATATTGGAGAGAAGATATTGAATATGTTTCCAGATTTTTACAAATTTTATATTCTTCCGGTACAATTATCATATTTTTTGCGCGAAATTTTTGAATGCTAATATTCGTAACATAAATTTCTTCAGGATCTGTGAAATTGGTAAATTGAACATGCGAACAAAATGAACACTATCTCGTGAGAAGGAAGTCCCTTATCCGACTACAATTTTTATATTGTTTTTCGTACATCGAACATTTTTATTCGCACGTATTTCGTGGCAGTCTCGTTCCGATTAATGCTCGAATAGTTCCTTCTAGAAATGGTACCCGAAACGAAACATCTGTTCCTCCTTGAAATATTAGTTCTCTCTGCCAGCTGTTGTGATACGTGACATTGTGTATTCAGAGTTTTTCTTATCCGAACTCCATTTCATAAGATGTTTGCCGTCTTTCTATATTCAGCGATTCCTATTTTCGCCGTACATTTCCATTAAGTGGAAAGTTAATCTCCGCCTATTCAACGTTCGAGTGCGTTGTGTAAATTCCATGGAACTCCACGAAACTTCCGTTTAACCGCTACGTGGTTAAGTCGCACAAATAGCGTTACAAATCTTTTCGGTAAATAAACTTGTCTACTGATACCGTGATTGTATGAATGAAACACGGGGAATATCGAACGTGAATGCACTCGTCGACCGCTGTAAATTGTTGTACAATCGAACGAATTGCTTATTTGTTAACGTATCTCTGAGAGGGCTCCATTTCTTCTCAGCTCTCTATTTATATTAAGACATCTTTATTACTCAAATCGTCTTCGATAAATTTAATAATTCAGGTTTACATTTGCCAACGCGAAACTTATTCGATAGTGACATTATTTTGCTTTCCAGCGTGTAATGAACAGGCATGACGTAATTCTCAAGAGAGAACACATTTAATGATTAATATAAGCGGAATCGATATTTGGATACGATAATGTAACGTCAGGCATCCAAACAACTGGGAGTAAACACATTAAATACACAGTATTCCATTCATCTTTATCATTGTTCGGGAACATGATATTCCATAATTGCTTTTAGCAGTATACATGTGGGAGAAACAAGAAATAATCGCTTAGGGCAGTGCTTCTAAACAGATGTGACGCGAGAACGTGTCGTAATCTGGCTGTGGATATGGTATGGAAAAATTTTTAATAAATCAATGAAAAAACTTTGGAAAAGAATTTTCTATTCATTAAAAACGAGCAGGGAGAAAAATTTGTGTCTGCGTACAAATTTCGAATAACGAATAGGACAATTCAAAATCGAAAGTAAAACAGAAGTTTGTATAGTAGATATTAAAATTTCCACTTGAAGAATATGTCACTTCAAAATCACCTTTATTTTACAAAAAAAGTAATAGAAAGTTTGATACACACATGGGCGAAGATTATCAATAACTGGACTGCGGATTTTATGCAATTATGTCGTAAAGTAATATGAAAAATATG
>NW_026534647.1:0-1024 GCF_026225885.1 Hylaeus anthracinus
ATATTGGATTTACTATTTTGAATTTCTAAATTTTTATTTCAAATTTGAAATCAGCCCTCCCAAAAGTCCTTATATATCAAGTTTCAAAAAAATCAAATCACTTTTCACATTTTGGTCCGCCATATTGGATTTGCTATTTTGATTTCTAAATTTTTACTTCCAATTTGGAATCAGCCCCTCCAAAAAACCCTTATATACCACGTTTCATAACAGATCACTTTTCACATTGAGGTCCGCCATATTGGTTCCGCCATTTTGAATTTCTAAATTTTGAGTTCAGATTTAGAATGAATACCTCAAAAAATCCCTATACCCCAAGTTTCATCCAAAAGGAATCACTTTCAGTTCAAATGTGCATACCAGGAAGATGACGGACCTCGAACGCCAACATCAAAGGTGCCGACACGGAGTGACGCTACTGGTTGTACCTATACTGTGACGATACAAAGCAACGAACAGAGTCGTGTACACCGGATTACTTGAAACTTTCTCTGTCAATATTGCCATTGGTTATCATCTTGGAAAGTGAACGGAACGAGAAGCAAATACCACGGAAATCGAATGAACTCAGTTTCTCGCCGGAATTATTGGGGCATAAAAACAGCTGTACTTCGGAAACAAGGTCAAACTAGACATACGTTCATCGAAACTTCAGTTCTTGTTTTCCGTAATGATACCATTGGAAAAGCAGGTCCCGTCGATAGCGAAACGTTCTATACAGGCCATGTGTCTTCGTGAGAACGTAATTATTACTGTTCGACATGATCAGCATCCCACAAAACGCTTATATATCAAGTTTCATAAAAATCAAATCACTTTTCGCATTTTGGTTCGCCATATTGGATTTACTCTTTTAAATTTCTAAATTTTTACTTCAAATTTGGAATCAGCCCTCCCAAAAACCCTTACATACCACGTTTCATAACAGATCACTTTTCACATTGAGTTCCGCCATATTGGATTTGCTATTTTAAATATCGAAATTTCTATTTCAGATTTGAAATCAGCCCCCCACAAAACACTT
>NW_026534648.1:0-25711 GCF_026225885.1 Hylaeus anthracinus
AATGGAGGCTGCGACCGGTTCGCCGTGTTCCTTCCTTTTTTTTTTTTAAAGGCCACCTCCTTCTTTTTCCCTTTAAATCGCCTTTCACGTGTTTCGCGGCCCTCCTGCCGTCTTCTGCTCCTCCTCCTCCACCTCCTCCCTTCCCCTCCCGCTTCTCCTTCGTCGCCTCCACCTTCTTCTGCACCGTTTACTCCTAGAAAATCGTATTGTTCGTGGTGCACGTTGCGCGCGCCCGAGAACGCTCGCTCGACTTCGTCGAACCAGTTCCTCGTACCGTTTCTTTGTGCGTCTCCACGGTACGTTCAACCCGCGCTACGGGACGGTACTGTCTCAAGGTGACACCGCGAGTGCACCGCGCGCGAATTCGAGGGTGCAATCGACGACCCCGTGATCGAAAGCGTTTGGTGCACGTGCTCGGATGGGGAACGTCGGGCGATGTCGCTTGCGCGGACCATCGACTCGATCTCATCCCGGTAAATAACTGTCAGAACCGTTCCGTATTAGGGTCGATTCAGATTATACGACACGGGCCGTCACCGGCCGTTCCGGCAACGACACGTACCGGCACCGACGCGACAAAACATTCGAACACGCGTTTTAATGAAACTATTCACACTATTCCCGTTGGCGGAACGTTCAGGTCGGTGTCTGTTAAGTGTGAATAGTTCCATTAAAACGCGTGTTTGAATGTTTTGTCGTTTCGTTGCCGGTCCGTGTCGTATAGTCTGAATCGACCTTAACAGTGATGGGCAAAACCCTAGGCTTCGAATAAATCTGAAGGTTGCCGATGTGTTTGTCTCGTTTCTTTCTCTGGAAAATGTTCAAAAGAGACAAACATATCGGCAAACTTCAGATTTATTCGAGACCTAGGGTTTTGCCCATCACTGTCGTATCAGGTACTCCAGTGACAAATATTTGCGTACGTTTTGTGTCCCCGATTCCACAATAATCGTCTGCGACCCTTGTGCGACTCCGAAGGAGTAGCCATTCTATTAGGTTGTCACGAAAGTTTCTGTCGCGACCTGCACTCAGCTGTTTTGTCTGACAGTGTTTATGTAAATTGTGGGGGGTGTTATTACGGTCTCCCTTAGCGAGTTATTTGTCAGGATGTTTTGTAAATTTAAAGGGAAAACCGCATTGGGAGGCCAAATATTGAGTGTTCTTGATTTCTTTTACAGAGAAACATTTTTCTTATTTTTGTTTAACTTTGAGAATATGTCAGGTATGTTTTACAGTGTATGTATTTGGTAATTTTTTCAAATTCATTTCACGTAGAAATCTTAGGATGAAAACAACCACTTCAAACACCACGTCCTGTTTAAGAGGCACAGGTATTCCCCTTCTCAAAGCTCATCGTCTTGCACTAGACGGGAGCAAGTCTCGAGTATGGTGAGGATATCGATCGTACCTCGATATTTAAGAGACAGAGTCCAAACTTGCTTGCGCCTCTTAGACAGAACTCGCCGCATCTGTGCAACGATTGGCTAAAACATCATTTATACAGATCAAGCTATTAGGGGGACCAGAAAGTAATGTCGTTTCTGCAGATGTCAATACTTGTTTATCATTTATTAGGTCATTGTGTACCAATTGATTTTTATCGATCTGAGTTTGAAAATTTGCACACTAGATGACAAAAGGTTGTTGGTAAAGAGTGCCAACACGATTGATTAAAAATAAAAACTTGTTATGAATTTACTTGTTATGAATTTACTTGTTAGAATTTAATGTAAAAGAAACGACATTACTTTCTGGTCCCCTTAATACAACTGCTTCATATTTTGTGAACATAGGAATCTCTGTTCCATCCATAATACGTCCCTCAAAACCGCAATATAATCGCGAATAAATTGAAACTCTTTTAAGTTTGCAACAACTTTTGCTCCAACTCGAAATGCATCTCTTTGATGCGTTACTCGTTCAATAAAAATTACGACTCGAATGATACAACGAAGTTATATTTCGCAAGCTTATCCGAGTAACTCGCGCGGTTTATACGAAATAAACGCGAGTAACTCGCTACACGGTGTTCCGTTCGTTATCTATTATTCGATTAAAATTTCGCCTATCCCCTTTGGCGCTGTATGCAATATGCATGGCTATTTAAAAGCAAACGGGCCTCGCGTGCTCGCAAGCACGGCGTGTGAGTCACCTGGCTTCAGACTCCGCTACTTCTTATTTGTGCTCGATTGGCTAATGAAATAAGAGAGTCAGCGCTGCTGCTACCGCTGCTACCGTTCCTCTTGTTTTATATCGTTGAATCCTTGCTCTTCGTCGTAATAAAATTTTCGTTTATATAGCGCTCTGTTAGCGGCACAGCCGTGCGGAATTGAGTCGTGCGAAGGATACCGTTTAAAACCAATTCAACAACGAGTCGGTTAATTGCAAACGTTGTACCACACGACGAAGGTAGGCTAGTGGAATAGTAGGACGATAATCGGCGTGCCGTAATGTAACTATACCAAGCTTGTACGTTTATCACGTATGTGGCGAATATCGGGTATATCGCGAAGAGATTTTTTTCGCGATTATGTCCCTTCTGTTTCGCATTCGCATCTTGGAGTAGTCAGTGTTCACTGCGTTGAGCTCCTCTCAGTACGTATAAATTAATTGGCGAATAAATTGTACAAGATGAACAGAAAGTAATTAGGAAAATATGAAAATGGGTGGTGTTTAGTGAGTAACTAAACTCGTATAACTATGTTTGATCATAGCTGCAGTGCGGGCTTAGCGATCCCGAGGTACCCGAGCTATAAGGCCAGTGAATCCGAATAGATACGTAAAGATATGGAAGAAGACACACATGTGCAAGACGAGCCCAATAGACTCAATAATCAATTGTAAGATTATGTGCCTAATACACTATCCGTTGATACTGAAACTGATAGTGAATAAATATACTTACTAAGGGGAAGATCAGGTGACTCATCCTGGGATATCGATGTCAATTTTGTTGGTTATTCTGGAGGTGAAAAAAAGAGATACGTGTCCCTTTGATTGAATAGGCCTTAGTTTCGGGGTAATAAATTTGTGAAAATTGAAATTTATTTATTATAAAAAAAATTAATTTATTATATTAATTTATTATATATTTATTAAATTTATTTATTATAAAAAAAATTTCAATTTTCACAAATTTATTACCCCGAAACTAAGGCCTATTCAATCAAAGGGACACGTATCTCTTTTTTTCACCTCCAGAATAACCAATAAAATTGACATCGCTATCCCAGGATGAGTCACCTGAGCTTCCCCTTAGTAAGTATATTTATTCACTATCAGTTTCAGTATCAACGGATAGTGTATTAGGCACATAATCTTACAATTGATTATTGAGTCTATTGGGCCCGTCTTTCACATGTGTGTTTTCTTCCCTAGAATTACCAAAGAAAGTGGCATCGATATCCCAGAGTAAGTCCCTAAGCTTTCTCTTGTTAGTCAAAGAAATACAATTGGGAAAACGATGTGAATGTCTTAATCCTAAACTTAGTAAGTCAATTTTGACCCATGTACTTTAAATTTCTTCTTAAAGTCACTCATTAACATTGTCATTAACAAGACATCATTGATAATGCTTTTACCGAAATTTTTATCGTGACAACTATTGCAATAGGGAATCACTTTTACTGATAAGTTATTGTGTTTCTGCTCCCATTAATTACAAAAATAGTACGTATGATGAATGTACGTTGACCTCGGTAATTTTAGCGTTCACTCAGGAATATTCTTCGAAAGTATGCACTTTCAACACATAGAAAATTTATATTAGACTACCTGCGCCCCCGCGGTTTCACCCGCGTGGAATAGTATTTATTTTATGTCGTTTACGTTCGACGGACAGTTCAACCACGCGAACCTTCGCGAACCAGTCAGTGACTGTCTTTTGTTCTCCATAACACAGATGTTCGAATGTATATTTCTGATTCTTCATATGTAAATATTGAGATTTCGAACTGAAACCTTCGAGTTACAACAAATTGTATAACATAAAAACCTTCTCCATGAAAAAATACATATAGGTGCCAAGTTTTATGTTGATCAAACAGTTTCGAACTCTATCAATCATATATATACAAACATCCATTTTTATATATATAACAGGTTCGATATCGTTAAAAAAAATGCCCAAATTTCTTATCTTGAAAGTTGATGTGTTCCCTCTTAACGAGAGTCAGTTTCGCGAATGTTATGCAAAAAACGCACACACGGTCATCGGAATTGCGGTTCTCTGCAAATGTAATAATTCCAAATTGCAAGTTAGCCATCAGTGGCACGCGATTCGATGGTTGCATAGTCGTGTTTCCGTCGCTCATTATATAGCGCACACACCATCGCCTTGGCAGTGTACCATCAACCCCGTGCACTGACTATTCCGTTCGAATTAAATCGACTGAATTCGTCGATCGCAGTCTCGATTTCGATGTTTTGTTACGCAGAAAATCGCGGAGGAATAGTCGATCGTATCGAATTGTTTCCGAACAGAATGTTCATCCAGAACAATACGGAGACGGTCGCTTTCCATGGCCGACGGGGAACTACTCGCGAGCAGAAAGTTTTTGCTGATCGCAGCGTTTATTTTTATCTCCATTTCGATAGAGGGTGGATACACTATCGACCCTAAATTTGAGTCCACCCCTCGCTGGACGGAAAACGGATTGTTTTATGGAAATTCGATAGTTCGTGCGCGAGGTATCCCATAAAAGGTTTGGAAGATTCTATTTGTTATCGGAGAACATGCTTTATAGCGGCCGACTCAGCTCGTTGCAAAGGTCCGACCGTTTTAGATATCCTCTCTATTAAAATTATTGGAAACCAACCTTGCAGTATTCACCCGTGGATCAGTGATTCCCAGACCCTTTGAAAGGCCCTTAAAAGAAGCAGACATTTTTCGATATTTATGAACAGAACGTTAATTAAACTTAGTTTAATTAACACTAGGTTTACGTAGATTTTTCATCAGATTCTTATTAGCGAAGTAATGCTTGAATAAGTGAAATCGATTTATCAAAATCAATTAGGAGGCTTAGACAAACATGAATTTAGATATATGCTTTTCTTTTTATATGCACAAGAGTCAGCAAAATATGTATGGTTCCTATTCGCTTATGTTTTTGTTCATTTCGAATTGACTTATTCTCATCACAAATCTTCCCTTTGGGAAGCTGTGTTTTATATTTCTACCACTAATACTCACGAGAGTATTGTAACGCAACGATCATGATCAATTCCTGTTATTTTCGCTGTGGCATCTTAAGGGGCTTGGAACGTCAACAAATTCAAGTGATTCTGAACAGTTCTCTGCAATCAGAATTTAATTTGGAGGACTGGAAGTGGTAAAAAAAATTCAGGTAAAAGAAAACAATGAATTCTAGGGTAAAAAAGACAGTAAATGATTAAAAAGGTAGTGTTATTCGATTTTGATAAAAAAAAATACGGTTAGATAGCATTTATATTGATAATCGAGCGGGAAATACAAATTTTTAGTTTTTTTGCGTTTACTGAAAAGTTGGGTTTCTGGCACAAAGGTGCTCTTATCTCTAGAGCTAATTGATTTTTAAAAAATTTTCTATTTTCTTGAAATTCCAAATGGTTAATTTTAAAAAACTGTTCAATGTTGAAAAGAAAGTTGAAAAGTTTGCGCGGCGGTAATTTTTTTTTTGAAATTTTTTGAAAACATTAAAAGAAGAAGAATAAATGAAGTCCTGTTCTTAAAAAACAAGTGTGAACAATTTTGTTAATATCAGCCTAAACGTTTCTTAGTAAACGTGTACCTTCGTGGAGAAATTTTTACTTAATAAAATACCATATGTACCAAGCCCCTTCCGAAAAAAAATGTTCACGCTAGTCTCACGGTTTTCCGCCTACCTGTCCCGTTTTATTCCTGAACGTAGATGGAGCACGCTGTCGGAGGGATCGGGTACCAGTGCACTATTATTAAATCATTATTCCGCATGCAAATAAAATGGTAATTACTCGCGGGTAGGTGCCGGTAAATGATAATTATTGCTGTTTGTCCGCGACACTCCGAAATACAGGGTCCTCCATTAAGAGTTTCCGTTTTAAATTAATAAAAAGACATCTTCCTTTTTCAAGTATTAATATCTCTATTACAGTACAACATACAAACTTTACGATTAAATGTAGTACCTGGCAAATGGCCACCTAGGGATTTCTGACTAATATTCATCCTTTTCAGGAAGTTTTGCATTACATGTTTGCACAATTCCGTGTCTATATTTCACGAATAACACCTTTAAGGCGTCTGGCCACTCTGAGCGCTCGCCAGATGGGTATTATTCTTAAAAAAAAAATTAATTAAAAAATTAATCAAGTAATCGCAAAAATCCATTGCTATTTTTCAGATAATGTATCTAAAAGTAGTGTGTACAAATTTCAGAGCAATCGGACCGCACGTTCACTTTCTTTTGGGATTATCTCGAAACTACATTTTTCGAAATGGTACAACGTGAATCTCGTAAACTATCGGTCCGATTGCTCTGAATTATATTGACGATTTTTCTCGTGAAATTTCGGTGAAAAATAAAGAAACAAAAAATCCAATTGCTACTCTCTTGCGACAAGCTCCAGAAACAATCTAATATTTTATTTTTATTTTTCACATGCAACCTAATGAATATAACGATAGGACATCCCACGCGCGTTTCGTGCCGAAGGCCTTCACCAAAATTATCGAACCGCCGCCATTTTTTTTTTGTTATCTCAAAAAATGTTAAACCGCTCTTTAGTATGTGTCAAAACATAAAAATATTTTTTTCTATACTTTGGCATTTATGAATTTTTTAAGAATAGTACCCATCTGGCGAGCGCTCAGGGTGGCCAGACGCCTTAATGTCGTCTCTAAGCGCTTGAATTGTTCGCGGATCATTGACGTAAAGGAAAACAATCTAACGGTGTGAGATCGCATGATTTAGGCGGTCAATTTATGTCTCCATTTCTTGAAATAACGCGCGTAAGAAATTTGTCGCGCAACGATCCAATTGTTTCGGTTCTCGTAACGGATTTTCACTATTTCTTTCTAGAAGCTACCTCTTTCTAGAAGCTACATAATCTCTTTGAGCATATATCGTTCATTTTCTTAAATCGTACAGCTTTTATTTCTCAGCTATCAGATAAGACCGCTGTTTCCGTCTGTTTGACGGTTTACAAATTCCGCAAAATTGTAAAACGAAGCCTCTTAATAGCAGATCCTATATAACAACGAGGAAGGTAGTTGGAGGCGTGTGGCTCGCGGCGTCGCGTCTCGTTTACTTGAAAGAGGGTCAGCTCGCGAGAGAAACGGTCCCTCGAATTCTCTCGATCGATTTCTGCGTCGATCCACGCCGATATCAAGGCGTTCGGCGACGAGTACGTTTTCTCTATCGACTCCGTTATCGGTTATCCAGGCCGCGGACACACGGCGCGATATCGATTGTGCTTTTCGAATCGTGAAATGCGATTATTCAATCTCGAATGACACAATATTGCGCGAACGCCTGCCGTTGTGCGCCTCGCTGTCTGCGAGCGGCCGTAGTAACCTCAGTGCCGCTCAACTGGAGGCGACGATTAAACGTTCACCTTTATTTATAGAAATTATTGCCGTCGACTCGAGCCAACTCGTGTCATCGACGAGGTTGGGAGCAGAGTTGGGTAATGTTTTATTCGAATAATAGGCGACACGCAAGAGCATCGTGCAGGGATTGGTCCGTTATCATTATTCCATCGGTATCAGATAAGGTCTTATTTATTCGACGTGAAATATAATTTCGTTTTGGAATTTAGAGTGTAGTTTTTGTTTGCCAGGTAACGGATCGAATCACGTTCATCCCCCTCCCCCTTTCTTGCCTCTAGCTGGAAGCCAATATCAAATGCGAGTAGCCATGAGTTTGATCTATTGATTGCAAGTTTCAGACCGCCTTCTCCGCTGTGTTGCGTCAGATCGTTTCATAAGTTTTTTGCGTCCTTTTTTCCAAGCAAATTTTATTTAATGGGCATGCATAACGACTACCTCGGCGAGGATAAGACAGCGAGGCTCCGAAGTAAATGAGAGAGTAATTACAGGATTAAAGACTGTGATGAATGTTATTGTAGAAAATAAACAGAAACACGAGATGACGATGGTTCATTCCTTGGAAACTAACGCTGCTTTGCACGGAGGTGCGAAGATTCATCTGTTAGAAATTCTGTTATCAAACATTTGCAATGATACAGTGACTGGAAACAGGAGAAGGTTTATTCGTGTCTTCTTAACAAACAAGTTTCATTTTACGCTATTAAAAAATTGAACCAGTGTTATAAAATGTTCCGTCTTTGGTACAACGAGGAGTGGTCTCGAGACTCGAGTGTGAAACTTGCGATCGATAAAGTGTATGTTTCTTTCGCTGATTCGTGACTCGAGTATCAAACCGTTAAGTTTGCTTAAGCAAATCGCCGCGAACCGTTCATATGATCTTCAGGTTGGCTCGATTGTCCTGTTGTGGGGTCTTTCGCCTTTGAAAGTGGGCAAAAAACATTTTCTTTTCCACTTTTTGTTAGCACAAAATCTTGAGAACTTGTCCTGCATATATCAAACTTTATCGTTACGCGCGTTGAAGGAGCACGCAAACATTTAACCTTGCTTTTTAATTCGAAATTTTCCAGGACAAATAAATTCAGTATGCACAATATTTTAAATGCTGACCAGTAGATGTACATTCTCTACATACGATTAAAAATTTGCTCTATTCTGGTTCTAACAAACTAAAAGGACCCTTAGGATTTTATTTTTCTTTAACAAAACATGTCTACCAGCGTATTCACGATGGACAGTTAAATGACATCATCTAACATTTAGTTGCGTAAAGCTCGAAGTAAAGATTCGTTTGAAAAGCTGTTAAACTTTGTACCACTTGTCTTTTATTAATAAACAAAATCCCAGAGCCTCTTTTGAGAAACCCTTTATATTCATCTCTTTATACTCATGCTCTCTAAAAGAGCACCGGTGGAAACGACGTTTCGAGTGAAAACGCCCTTTAAAGTCGCGCCAAGTGGAGCCCACTTTTAGGGTTGGGCTTCTTCTCGAGGGTGTTCGGATTTTCGTAAATAAAATTTACGGTCGTTGAACTTGATCGCGGCGCGCGTATACCTGACGGTGCACGCGAGAGGATCGTCGAGGTTGGGTCGTTTATTCTCGCTTGAAACACGATTAAAGCCCGTCCCTGGTCGAATTGGTTTCGTTCGAGTTACCGAGACACGCCAGGCAAGACTATTTTTCGCTGGCCGGAAGCCCCGAGCGCTCGTTTCCGATTCTCGCCGACCCTTGGAAATTTCGTTCCAATCGAACGACCGATCGGTCTCGCGTCTTTGAACGTGAAAACTGCTCCGTCGTGCACCGTTCGCAAAAGATTCGCTGTTTCCCAGCAATCGTTCCGCATCCTTTTCATTCCTCTGCTGAAAGTATTCCGAAAAGAATTAACGCGAGGGCCAAAGATTAGAATGATTCAGTATTTGACCACGAGTGATCTTTGGGATTTTTAATACCAATAACTATGCCACGAATAGCTTTGAAACTTTGTGTGTCCATTAATTAGTGCTAAGACAGCGAGTTGAATTTTTATAAGTCAAAATAATGCTTCGCTAACGAGTTAGAGTGCGATGATTAGGAATCAATAAAAAAAATCGCTGTTGGTGGCTGCTATGATATAACAGTTGTAGTTTTTTAAACGAAAAAAAAAAATAAAGAAATTCTTAATCTACATACACTATATGAATGTGACTATATTTCGGACTAGGATTTTTGAATCCTCGGACTAGGACTAGGCAGCTTTGCAAATTAAAATTGATCGAAACTATCGAACATATCCACCAAGTTGCAAGTAAATCGATTCATCATTTTTGTCTTATCGTGGCAGTCAATTAGAAAAATGTCGTTTCGTGAAAAACACGCGTAAAGTATCATGTGCTACTTGATAGTACAAACAAAGCAATTTATCACACATAAAGTCAATCACTTATTCGAGCATCATACCTTATAAAACTCGTGCAAAACAACAGTTTTATTTGTCAAATAACAAAATAGACAAATGATAGCTGATATAAATCGCGATCGATTTACAGGGGAGACAGAAAAGATCGAGAAACGTATATATGCGTCCATAGTCCGCATCGATAGCTTTCGTCAGGCGTATACATGCGTTCGTAGCACTCCAGGGGTTAAAACCTGGCTGAACGAGCTTCAAAACTGACTGAAAGCTCATTAAGAGGGTCGATAAGAGTCGATTTCTCTTACGTATTGATCATTTTCGATCCTTTTAATGGGCTTAGCGTCGAAGTGCCCAATAGGGATCACGGTCGAGGTTTCCATGACCTTTGAGTTCGACCAGTTCCGGGAACAGAGTTCGTGTGACGTTCCTCTCGACAGTGACCATTATTGAGAATAAAGTAGATTACGTTCAAGTCTGTCATATCATTGCAATGAAAAATCGCAATGTCGCACTAAATCGCAGTACAGGGTTAATCAGACGCCAGGCTTGAAAAATAATCTGCAAGAGGAAAACAAACAACCGATATATTATAATGAAAACGGTTTTAATCTGGTGTGTATCGATTATGTGGTGGGTGTGAAGGAGTTAACTTGTTGACGGTCAGATAACATCCGTGAAACTTCCGACAGGATTAAACCTCTATTTTTAGCGTATCATCTCGACACTTGTTTTGTTTTTTAGCCTCATCTAAATTCAAGAATACCAGCTACATTTCTTTTAACGTATATGTTAGCTCAAGGATTACTATTTTTTTTTAGCTCCGTCACTCGTAGTAGCTACAGTCGATGCGTCGAGACGCCTCGTGGCTCGCTCTTGAAACAACAAAACCAATTATCAGAGACGAACACGTCATAATATGTACTTTTCGATGAGTCGTTCTAACGCTATTTTCACCGACGAAAATAGTTATCCAAGCAAATCAACATTCTCATATATATCTATGCATACGTTGATTAGGATGCATACGATGTTAATCATTTTTTAGTTGTTAGAGAGGATAGAGAAAAAGGTATTCAATTTTTAACGCGGAACTTCAATGGAATTCTCTGCAAGATTTATTTGAAATATTAACAGTAACAAAACCAGCCGAAGACGTTTGTTTATTCAGATACATTTTTCGAGTTCTTACGCAAACACTTCTTAATGTATAGACCCTAATTAAATTTTCACTCACTTTCCCTACTCAACATTCCTTGCACATAATTTCTAGAATACCTTTTACAACAAACGAGGAGGACCCAGATCAGTAAGGTTGAGAACATAACGAACCGGATGCCTGAATTATTATTTAATAATCGGAACACGACGAAGGGGCCTCGAAACGCTCAAGAAAATTGTTCTAAATCATCGACGCTCGCAAAATGCTTTCCTTTCTTACTGGTTGGAAAGTAAAAGGCTGGTGAAACGCGAGCCTTGACATTGATGGTCTCCTTTTTTTTTTCGTTTTTAATGAGGTTGCGATTACGAGCGATCGATACGCGCCACGAACGCGACCAGGCGAACAGGTAATAAACGTTAACGTCATTGTTTGCGCTGAAATTGGACTCGCTTTTGAATTGGCGTGCTATGGAAGGTAGACATTTTCGGAGGCCGTCGGCGTGTCCGTGCTACCGTTGCCATTAAACAATTTCCGGGGTACCCTCCGATGTTTTTGTTCCGTCGGCCGCCAGGTAGATGCATTCCCGTTGCATATTTATTAGACGTCACGCCCGATAACAATCGGTCGATTGTTTAATTCCTCGTATATATACCGTGGCGGCTTCTCTTTGCGCGGCCGGTTGTTTTTTCCTTCATTTTTTTTTTTTTTATTATTCAGGTTACACATACACTACGGGTCAAAAGTATCCAAACATTTGATCACTATCGAAAACTTGTTGATAAGCTTGTTACAAATCGGCCGAAACTGTTGCACTAAAAATGCAAGGCATAGCACAACAAAAATTAAGAAACATTGAATTACAGTGACATTTTCGGCATAGCATCTGCATATTATTAATAATTCGTTTATTATTAAATTAAATCGCAAAATGTATGATATAAAAAATGTATGCAATGTCTACGCGAGTATATCAGTTGACACATAATTTCGATTCCATGTGTCGCGTATTTATTTCTCAAAAAAAGTCTCAAGTAGTGTCAATTTGCTAATATACTTGGGATAACCATTTTGCAATTACAGCACTGTAATATAATACGAAACACGTTTATTATTAGAGTAACGTTCATAAAAGAATTCATACAATGTTTCCACAAGCGTATCGATTAGCATGCAAAATTTCAGTTTCGAGTATCGAGTTTTTCTGTTTCAAAAAGAACACCAAATGTCCAAATGGAATTAAAGCTTGATCTTTCTATTAAACTACACGAGTTCGTTGATGTTGTGAATATATTTTGGCCTACTGAAAACAGTTCCGACGTGTCGAGACGTACACTGTCGAAAAGTTTGGACTTGTACCTTCAAAACAAGCGCAAGCGGATAAAAAACGAATGTTTTTCGATGAAGTTACAGCTGTTTAAGGAAATCCCTACTTCGGATGTTTTCAACGTTCTGCGAATTATAACGCACACTTCCTTCTTCTTGATAGAACGTGATTGAAATTAACAATGAGAGCAATTCGAATGATTTTGTTATTCATAATGATTAGCATTGCAAGTACTAATACTCCTCGGTACAAGAAATTGCGACTCTCAGTGTAAAAGTTAGCGATTCGATTTCGCTGTTTGAAAAGTATCTCAGTTTTCAATTTGTTCAATTCCTGTGGTCTAGATTGAGATTGGAAACTTTCGCGAAACTTATTAAATGTCTCTAGATCGCGGGAGAGGGTATTATGAAAAAGTTAGCGCGAGCAGCAATACTTAATCGCGGTGGATACGTTGTCGAGATACGTATTTAATTTTTGTGTAATATTTCTCAGTTTCCAGACAATTCAGCTTTAACTTAGGACGTCATTTATACCATAAGGAAAGAATGAAGACTGATTTTAGCTACTATCTTGAACGTTTAAGTAAATTTATGCGTCGTTATCACGCATTTCACAAGTGTGCGGAGAAAATGCAGAGATTTTTTCAAATGGCTGTAACATCGTTAAAAGACATCCATTTTTTACCTTTTCACGCTTGTTTTGAAGGTAAATGTTCAAACATTGCGATGGTATTCTCTGGAGGGAGTTAGAACTGTTGTCGATAGTTCCAAAAATTACTCAACGTCAATTTTCTCATCCTCCTTGAAGAAGTGTATCCACTCGAATGAAATAGGTAGAAAAAGTAGATGGAACAAGCCTTTTTTATTTTCTACAATGCAATGGAATCTCGATGATTCGACAAGTTTTTGATAATGCTCAAGTGTTTGGATACTTTTGAGCAGCAGTGTACATACCGTGAACCCTTGTGGTGGGTCGCGTAGGAGAGCTCCCCCGTCGCTCGTGCGAATTTCTTTCCATTATACGCCAGGTTTTGAAGTGCAAGAAAAATAGCCTCCGTTACAATGGGTAATTTTCGTGCCACGGGTTCATTTAGATGAAGAGATTGCGCGGCAAGTATTCTCTCTGTCCTCCCACCTCTCTTACGCCCGCGATAGTCGAACCTCGGGATTTAGCTAAATTGAATCTATCGTAGATCTGTTTCTAGAAATCTCTCGTAAATAATCAGAAGACCTCCCGTCCCTTCGTCGCCGATTTCTCTCTATATTCAATGGTATTGTCCACTTATAACGTATGGAAATTATGTCTTTGTTTTTTACATGTTCTCAATGTGTCGAATGGTAGTGCGTTGAAAAGATCATGGCGAAAATTCATGCAATTAGTAGCGAATTCTCTATATACTCTAACACTGTATGACAAACTTTTTAATGGGTAAGACCATTCCAGGTCCAACCAAACATAAGCTAATTTCGAGAATGTTCTTTAGAAATGTATTAAAAGCAGTGAAAAATTCAAGTAGGGTCTTTTATTCGATGCATATTAATGTGTAAAAAGATTTTTTTTACATGTTTTTCTTCTAAAATTGCGGCTTCAGTATCCAAGATTTCAAAGCACCTTTAACGCGAGGCGTCAAACGGGCGAAAGGATTGAGCACACAGATTTCAACTTGGAACAAAGAACCTAACATTTTCTGCAAATATATTGCAAAAGCTATGGAATGGTGCACAAATAAAAGAAAGTCAATTATTTTCCGGAAATTTTATCGAAAAATTGTAAAGAAAAAAGTTTACGCTATTCACTAGATGATGTATTAGAGATGTCACCCTAAAAATTTTAAGAGAATCGGGCGAGATTTGTAAAAATGTAGTTCTGAAAAAAACGCGCTGTGTCATCGCCGCATGATTGGTGCGGATTACAAGATGCCTTGAGAAGATGTTTGACAACGATCACTTTGAGATTTCTATGAAATATTGTTTTTCTTATTCTTAAAGTTTTAAGGCAACATATTAACAAAAGAAATTAATTTTTTGAAATTTCTGGAGTGGCCTTATCCCTTAATGCAACTGTTTAGGTTGATAGTAAAAGGACTCGTTCTTTTCAAATTTAAAAGCTTGTTAGGAATGCTTTGTCCTGTTCAAGGCACAATGCAGTTTTCCTGGTTTTTGAGCAGTACTGTTCATCATTTCTCTAGAGTCTTTTACATAGCCAAACCTGCTCAAACAAAACCTATAATCTCTTCTCTCGCTACATCCTGTTTAAAAAGATGAAGAAATAGAATAGTTCCTTCGTTCAATCATTCATCCGAGGTAAAAGTTCGTACGATCAACTCTTCAATTTCTTTATCAATCGTAACATCGTTCCAAGACTTACCTTGTGGTATTCGAGATTAGATCGAACCGCGGCGCAGAGCGAGCCGAGACAATGCTCGAGGCCTAGGATTATTTAGCAGAGTATATATCAGGGATACCAGGCTTGTGACAATTTATGATCGTCGAGATCGTTGACCGTACGCGAACACGAGCATGAACACGCGAGTCTCTGATTACCCAGCGCGAGGCAAGTGTCGCGAACTCGTGCGCAGCAGTTTTCGCGAGGTTCTAGCAATCTCGCCAGCGACGTTTAGCTCGGGAACTTGGAATAGGGCTCGTTACCCTGTTTGTGCTCGCGACAGGTCAGAAATGCTGGTTAAAGTTCCACCTAAGCCCTTAACGAAGTTACACTTCGCGTAACTCCGTCGGCGCTACCCGCCCTGGACTTTTTGCTCGCATTACGCGAGTACCAGAGGAGGTTTTGAACGAAGCGCGGTTCGGGACCCTCCTTATCTGAATTCGCGTTGCTCGAATTCTCCGTCAACGAAACACGCTGCTATTTAAACGCGTTGTTATTTAAACGTAGCTTGTTTTTGCGGATTATCCTTCCTTTCAACCTAAGAAGGATTCTTCGGTAATGGTTGAAAGCAATTCTGGTCGACACGAAGTAGCACAGAGGTGACAGTGTATATGTTCCGCGCGTAACGATGTATCGAAGTAGAGGGCGAAGTAATAAAATGTGTTTGAAATACATTGGGTGGTGGTTGAGCCACCATCGACGACGATAATAATACTTGGTCTCGAGAGACCTTTTCTCCTTTTGAAATAACGACGGGACGAGAGAAAGGCGACGATAAAAATTGAATAAATCGTATCGTAGGAAGTAAATCTCGTTATTTCACGTGCACATGCGTATTTAAATTCGCGTATAAGATCGAAGGCTCTAGTAGGGAGTTCGGAAAGAAAGATCACTCGTGGAAGGGGTTACAGGCCGTACTGGGTCAGACGTATTAGTCAGACATCGTAAGGCCTGTGACTAACATCACCCGTAGCACAATAACTTTGTTGGAATTCTATACTTACACGTTTTTTATACATTTTGTGTAAAAAAGGTATTTTCGTGTAATGGATGCTTTAGAATAGGCGCGAGTCTCATCACACTTATACAAAATATATTTATTTTATAATGGCCAAAGTAGCGAAAACCAATGTATCAAAAACATACATTATTTTTCCATCCATATATTCAAAAATTAACTGTCGAGATTACGAGAAAAAGTTGACTTTGGTTTTAAAATAATATTCATAGGAATATATGACAGATATGCCTGTTTTATTTATGAGTTTACAGTTATGAGCTCGCAGAATACTTAAATTATATTCGGCGAACTTGGAACATCTAATTATTATATTTCATTTTTAGTGTTGTTTTTTACAACGTTCAGTATCATTATTATTATATTATCTATGTTTACATGCAAGAATAACAGTAAACACAATAATAATAACTTGTCGTGTTTCAAGTTTTCACTCCAAAAAAAAGTCTATAGTGGGGATAGATAATTTTATGTGCGACCCACGGAGTTACGATGCATTTCCAAAGTGGCCCGCAGAATCACTTGGGTTGGCCATCCCCGCTTTAGAAATTAACGAAGGTGTCCAAGTTGCGCGAACCACCCTATATTAACCCTTTGCAGTTTGAATTTTCTGATTGCAGTACATTTCTGTCGAGCCCCACTAAACATAGGATCGCAAATGGTTAGACACGAGTCCTGGATTGCCAATCGCCTGTCGTCAACCCGTACGTTTTAATTAACCTTCGAGAGGCCCACGACTCATCAAAAAGCATTCAACTGTCCACATTCCTTTTATCGATGGTACCGCATTCCCCCTCTCCGACCTAGGACCAATCTTTCTTTCTCCCCGCAATGTATGGGCGCGGTAAGGTCTGGCAGAGGCGGGTCATAAAATATCAGGGTCGTGTGAAAATTTCCTCGGGTCTTCCCAATGTTTACAAGCGATCGTCGATCTTCCATGTCCTTTCTCACGGGTTCGCGGCGCGGATAGGTGCACCGCACGTTTCTGCGCGAGTATTATGCGCTGAACGGGAGCGGTGTTATACGAGCGAAGAAACGGCGGACTCTGAAAGACCTGTTCTCTTCGAAAGCGCGAATCGATCTACGTTTTTATATAGCCGTCAGCTGACCCTTCGCCCGTACGAAACTGACCTCCTATCGCTGACCCCCGTCTACTGCAAACGAAACTCTCGCCTGTTTTACAAACTTTCCCCGCACTTGGCAGGTGTTTAGGCCTTTTTCAGCGGTTGCAATCTCGGCGTGCACGATACCGACCGTTTTTTTCTTCGTTTTCCTTTTGCAAGTGGCGTAAGTTCGTTTATTCCTACACCGAGATAAGAGTTTGCGGTTGAATTGACTATCAAACTTGGCAGACATTAATAAATAAGGGTATTGTTGTTAAAATTGTATAGCGGTGAAATTTAATTGGAATGGTACTTCATGAAATTGTTGAAGAAAA
Source organism: Hylaeus anthracinus (assembly GCF_026225885.1). Taxonomy (NCBI): domain Eukaryota; kingdom Metazoa; phylum Arthropoda; class Insecta; order Hymenoptera; family Colletidae; genus Hylaeus; species Hylaeus anthracinus. The sequence goes on from NW_026534648.1 coordinate 17,284, forward strand.
TGGAAACTTTTTCGTTGGGCTCGGATAGACTTTTGTCACTTTCAATGGTGGGAAATTATAGAAAATAGTAGAACAGTGGCCATTTCAAATCATCATAGTTAGATTTCCTGAGATGTAAAGTAAATTTAGATTGAGTTTATCAAGAAATACTTTCGGTACTGAGGATCCTATTAGAAAATTACAAACAGCCTCTTGACTTTTTTCAAAATTCACGTAAAACAGCTTCTGTATCATCTTTCCCACATATTAAGATGCCTAAATCAATTGTCTAGCTACCCTCAATATTAATATTAGACCAATATTGATACTAGACATTCTATTACAAACTCTGCCTTCGTTTCTGTCACTCCATTGTCTGCCGCGACATCCGTGCATAACGCAAAAATAAGACAACACTCCAATGTCATCTTCTCCTCGTATTAAGCTGTCCGCCAGTTCTGGCTGTAAAATCTTCGTAATCAGAATTAGTCAAGCTGCGAGGAGAAGAACGGTTGTCAGAAGAACGGTTGTCAGAAGAACGCTTGTCAGGAGAAAAAGGAGTGCAATTCGTTGGGGAAATGTCCGTCTAGCCGATCTCCAATTTGCTTGTCTGCGCGATAGTTGGCCTAGATGGACAACAATGTTCAAGGGGAATGATTGCCCGTACCGTTATCGAAATCAGGCGGTTTGCCACTCGGTGCAAAATAGGAAAGTGCAGGCATAGCTGGTGAACTGCGAGGCTGATGCACGGTTGCCAGCGCAGTGCCAGTGTTGCATTCTACGCTTGCATTCACAACCCTTCTCGCAAACATCGAGCTCGTCGTATTTTCTACCAGGCAACGAGTACTGTACTTTCGTGTTGTTATCCTCGACGCACCGTTGCAACGCGCTTCCTTCTTGAACCTGCCTGTTTAATTTCGAAACGCGCAGGATTGGGCCAATGGAGCAATCCTTGGGAGGATGGGCAAGTTTTGGGATTCTCTGGGGGAGACAAGTACGCCGCGCGTTAATCTGAAACATTTTTAGGGCGATTCATACACTTATGTTGCTACTCTGTGAATTTTTGTATGGAATATTGTGTAGTAATAAGCGAGTTATTAATTAAACGTTAGCGTTAATCTAAGTTGCATGATATGTTCACTGATTACAGCAGTGTTTCCCAACGTGGGCCCACGTACCATAGGGGGGCAATTCGGTTGTTCAGGGGGGTCAATTTGAAAATGATCTCGTTCAGAGTTTAAGTTAACCGTATGGCGATTCACCGCGTCGTTATTCGAGCTGCGTAAACGTCCAGTATAACCAGAGATGGGCAAAACCCTAGGCTTCGAATAAATTTGAAGTTTACCGATGTGTTTGTCTCGTTTCCTTCTTTGGATAATGTTCGAAAGAGAAAACGAGACAAACATATCGGCAAACTTCAGATTTATTCGAAGCCTATGGTTTTGCTCATCTCTGAGTATAACTAACATCTTTCCGCCATTTCAGTAACCGAAATGTTTAGTGCCGGAATCTCAGTTTCTGCAGTGCTTCGCAGTAATGCCCAGCACTCATTGTTGATGTTAATTTGAAATAAGCGTCCGTTAAATTGTTGCAGAAGTCTCGTTGTTTAAAAAAATACAAAATAATACAGAAAAAGCTTTCATTAAAATGAAAACTGAATTTCATTAAATTGAATTTCGTTAAATTGAATTTCAGTTCTCCGTTACATGTTTTAAAAATTCACGTACTCGTATTTGCTCAATAATTTCCTAGTGATTTCATCCAAAAAACTATCATTTATCTTAGGTAAGGCATAGCACAACAAAAATTGAGAAACACTGGATTATAGTGATATTTTCGGCATAGCATCTGCATATTATTTATAACTCGCTTATTATTAAATTGAATCACATGGAAAAATGTATGCAATGTCTACGTGAGTATGTATCACTTGACACATATAATTTCGATTTCATGTGTCGGGTATTTATCTCTCAAAAAGAGTTCTAAGTAGTGGCAATTTGTTGATATACCTAGGATAATCATTTTGCGTTTATGATTAGAGTAACGTACATAAAAGAATTCATACAATGTTTCGACACGCGTATCGATTTGCATGCAAAATTTCAGTTTCGAGTATCGAGTTCTTCTGTTTCAAAAAGAACCCGAAATGTTGTAAATTTTTGTTACTCGGGACAAGGAAACCCCTTTAACTTTTTCTCCCCCGTGGATATCGATAACAGAAACCGCGTTTAAATACTTTTCCGCGAGATAACGACCCGAGTCACGCCGCGTTTCGATTTGTCCGTTTTGCGATAACGAAGATCGTACACGCAACGCGTGTCATGGTTTTTAATGCTCCTACCGGTATCCGCGAACCGCATTTTCTTCGATTCCCTCCGCCTTGTTTTCTGTCCCCGCGAGTTTCTCGGTCAGCCAACGAGTACAGCTGATAGCGGGAAGATACTATACCGCGTGTCTCGTTCGAAGCAGGCCCTCTATCTCCTCCATCTCTGACTTTTCAAATTTCTAATACTGATATAGTCACACTGTGACATGTTAATAACGCGACATAAAACAGGAAATTAAAAAACGGTCAGTTTGAAAATTAGCTTACGAAGTTTAGCGAACGAAGTTTCTATCGTCAGTAATGCGATGAAGCAACGAGCCATCGAATATTTCTATTTTTCACGCTATAGTGTTAATACACAATCACTTGCTATAACAATATTATTCTAAAATTACTTAGAACTCGAAAATTTAAAGTGTAAAGCGAGCTCTAGAGCGCTTTGAGAAAGTGATACTGTAAAGAAAATCGTAATCTCCGAAATCGCTCAGATTACGGCTGGAATTCTCGGCCGTAACATTCGAATGAAAAGAGACGATTAGGTGGCCCGTTTCGAGCAGGACACGCTGTAGAATTAGAAAGTACACCGCGTGTACAGCCATGTGGCTCGGTTTAAGGTGGAGTCCGCAAATACGTTTCGCAGATCCGCGGAGAAGCGACTAGCCGTTAGCGGTTAACTTATTTGCACTTTTAGCTCGTTTCTTCCTTTGTCTTTTTGCATCGTTTCGGAGCACTTATCCCTGGAAACCCTTGCCCCCCTCTCTCTCTCTCTCTCTCTCTCTCTCTCTCTCTATCTTTCGCTTTCCGTTGACGCCTGGTGCAACGAATAAACAAATTTGCCTAGACCATGTTAAATATAATCTAAAATTCAGCAGAACATCAGACTTTCTTAAATAGAACTGCGACAGAATAAATGGTACATTTACTTTGGAAAGAATTAATTCGTAAAAATACAGAATTTCCCAAGTCTTTTAGGATTTTGTTTTTTAATCAAATACAAATGGTACTGAGAGGTATACATATTTTTATTAATACGTTGGCTGCCAGATTAAAACTCGTGAAAATTTCAATGAAGTTAAAATTTTGTCTCGAGACTGTTGAAAAGTAGATTATTTAACATTTGTTGTGGTATTTAATTTTTGTACCCTCGTCAAATTTATAAATTCTATCCAAATTTATTTTCTCACCTTTGGAACGAATTATTTATTTGTTTAGTGAAAAGCCCCCGAGTGACGTGGCGATAAACGTGTTAAGAGGATTAAAAAACAAGTGTGTAAAATGTTGTTAATATCGCCCTAACCGTTTCTGTGAAAAGTGTATCTTTGTAGCAAAAACCTAAATTTCAAGAGAAGCAGAAAACTAAAAATTTGTATTTCCCGCTCGATTATGTCTATCGTGTCATTGTTTTCCTTCATCTGAATTTTGTTTTCTAAAATTTCATGTACCACTTTCATTGCTCCAAAATTTAAATAAAATTTTTCCTTAAATTTCAATCAAAAGAAAAAGTGATTTCTTTTTTCATTTTTTGATGTTCCAAGCCCCTTAAGAAACAATATTTTGAAGCCTCTCTCGGAGAACTCTTCAGTGACGTACATCGCTATTTTCCTCGGCCAACTAGCGTGTCGATCCAAGTCTCTGCGAGCGTGTACGCGTGCTTCGAGGCGAGGGCGATCAGATCTAGCTAATCTCCATGGAGCGACGCGACCACCCGAAAGGACGATATTCGAAAATTCCCCTGCTAACGGTTGCCTGCCCCCGCGACGCACATTTTACCTGCCGGGACAGGAAGATTCGTGTTTCGATTACAGAGGCCGATGAGCACGTTCGGTCGATTTGACTTAGCTAGGCGAAAAAGGGGTGTCTCGAGGAGTCTGAGCGAAGTTTAGCCAAGGGTGGCTTCAGGGTGGGGTCTGATCCTCTATCTGCGCGGTTCTACAGCCTTCTCGTAGAATCGTTAGTTACTTAACGTCGCGAGACCTAACGAAAAACGGGAATCGATGGAATCGTCGTGTAATTAAAAGTCCATTGGCGATTTCAACGATGTTGATTAGGAATTGGCCTCGACGGAGGTCCACAACGAAATTCCATTTATTCCGGAAGGGATCCTCCGATTGAGTCGTTTTTGGGAAAAATTCAAACGAATTTGAAGAAGTAAGATTGCGTGATAGTAATAGTTTTTGTTTTCAAATATTGAAAGTATCACTTACTGATCATAGCTTCTTCGAACTTGGTACATCTATTTGTACATGTTTGAAAGAAACGTGTGGTATTTTTCCATAATAGAATCTACATTATCTCAGAGAATAAGGCACGATCTAAGTAAACAAATTAGCTATCATTTGAAAGATCTAAAGTCGAGGTTCCAGGATACGAAATCATATTTCTTTTCCTTGTAAAGTTTACCAAAACATAGTTTTCTACCAAACTTCACGTTTACCTATGAATACCTGCACGGGATTCCTGGTATGTCTCCAAAGTATCAGATTGAAATTTGAAATATTGAAAGGCAACCGCGTGCAGGTAAAAATCGTAGCGACACGCGAAACGCGTCCTTAAAGGTTCAACGCAAAGGTGATTCAGTTTATTTTCTGGTATCCTTATTGGTGTTTAGCGAAGGACGCGATGTGATTAAGCTAATCGCTGAATTTCAATGGCGAACTTTGTTACAGTATAGACAATTGCTTGCGTGCAAGAACTTCAACGTTGTTTTTCTGTATGTCGTATCTTGCGGTTCCAGTCGTGCTAAACACGAAAGTAGGCTAATTTTTTGTTTCTTATCTTGTAGAATTAATGAAAAGAGTGTGTCTTTCTTTGTCGTTATACTTTGGACATGATACATTTTCTTACGAGGGGAGATATATTTAGATGAGTGTGCAAAGTATGATGGATATTTTAGCAACATTATCTGAATAAATAATTAATGGAATATGGAATCGTATAAACACATAATTAATACATTTAATTTTTATTTTATTTATTTATGAAAGCCTTGAAGAACGATTTTTATTTACATATAATCGAAAAAGTATAAACAAGGAAATACTGGTGAAAATTAACATGATGTAAATAACAGAAACGTGCCTACGTGATACGTTTTTATGAAAGATACACACAGGTCAGAATATATGTATTGATTTTCGGAGACAGAGCTCAGCCTTTTGTTGAATATACTGTGTAATATATTTTTGCATCAACTAAATAATATTATTCCAACAATAATTTATAAAGAGATAGTTCTTTTTAGAGAGGATTTTTAAATATGCCCCTCCTATCTAGAAGCGTAGTCGCAATCGATTTTAATTTTGGAAAGGCTGTCTTTGCATTGCGATCAAAAGTAATCCCAAAGTAATGTCCCGAAAAATCGGTTTGTATGCAGTTATATTTTGCATCCTTCCAATACAAGTATTGTCTAAGTCTCGGTTCCTATTTCACATTACATCTGGTATTATTCGATCCTTCCCAAATGAAATTTACTATTCAAAGTAATCGCGTTTATTTTCCAGACTCAATTTATTTTAAAGCTGCAGAAAGTGTTATGGTTATAAACTGTTGATATGCAACGCCAAGTAACACGGAAACGTGATACGAGCCGTTCGTTATCAAAAGTGGCGTAAGTTCACTTTCCTTTGTTTCGAGTTACAAAAGGTTTTACGTTTCAGTGCGATCAAGGTTTTTGAAATAACCATGGCGCGTACTTTACAAGTGGTTTCTAGAACGATGAGTCCGCTATTTTTTAAAATTTTGCTGATGTTACGGGCCCAGAAACGTAACATTTGTTATCGTAGAAACGTAAGATCATTCGCGTTCGCGGATTCACACCGTTTTCATAATGAACGTTTTCCTCGTTTCGTTTAGCAACCGAACTCGAGACGACACGCTCGTAAGGAAATATTATCTCGTTGACTCTGGAACTTTTTTTACGGGAGACCCAACACGTTTTTTAAGCATTTCTTGCAGAAAGTTTATTTTAACAAGATGGAATGAAATGCTTTAATATCGAAAGTCTTGTATAGCCAATGAATGATGTTACGTATAGTGTTTTTAGTTTTATGTAATCGATAAGAGTAGGCAGCATAGTAACTCAGAAATATGTTAGGAATTATGATTTCGAAAGTTCTTTATTTTTCGTTGTTAATTATTGACTGCGGCGCCATTACGATGCCATTTTAGACACAACACCGAAATGATATTAATAATTCAATTATTATGGGAGTAAATTACATGAGAAAATTCACGTAATGCCTTCGCAAGTACATTAATTAGCACGAAAAATTTCAATGTAATATGTTACGTACTTTACTCCCCAAGAATTCCAGATGTTTCTTTTTCGTAGACTCAAAACACAAGGGAGTTTTGAATGCTAAAAATCAACGGTTTATTGAAAATTCATGCGAAAAAAGTATCCAACTAATGACTTTCAAAATTTCAGGAGACTTTCACACATGGTATAACAAAGTATTCCGAAAATGTCAAGACGATTACTTCAATACTCTCTTCGCAATAAATTCCCGAAAATTCGTTATTTCTCAGTCCTTTGCGCCTCTCTCTTCGACCTAATCCAATAGTCCATCGTGCCTGGCGAGGCAATTAATAACAGTAGGTAGAAAAGCAAGTCAGAAGTATGTTAAGAACTCGCAGAAGTCATCCCAGGTCAGGCAAGCCTTTCGAAATCCGTGCAATGTTTGCCGATTTCCCTCTCCCCCTTCTCCCCTGCTCGCGAATATCAATTTCATTTCTCCGTTTTTGCTGACGACTTTCAGTTTGTTCTCACGGGCGTCTTGTGTACAGTGCCGAGAAAAATAATGTCAAGGAAGCGACCGGACGTATCTGTTTCTCGGCATGAAAAGAAGAAAAATGAATTTTCACCGTCAGGAGCGCGCCTAGCTGAGCGTAACCGGTCTCCCCGTTTCTATCTCTCTCCGTCTCTCTCGTTATTTACGATTCCACGATAAGCAGTTGTTCGTCATGACTCACGACGAGGTATACCATGGTTCGCTCGTCCGCTGCAAGTGCATCTGTGCTCTACGCGAGCTTTATACACGGTAGACCGATAACTCCGACCGTTTTAAGTCTTCACGGTCGTATTTCAGGGATGATGGTTCATCTTCATTATAGTTAGCTGGAAAACGTACCGTTGAATTTCAAAAATCACAATAGATAGATAAAGAGAGTATTAGGATTACAGTATTGTCTCGAAATAAGCAACTGTTTTCCACTTGGAAATAAGCAACTCGCTATCGTCATCTTTTAGTTTGAAGTCGCCGCCGAGTGAGAGATCCGAAAAGAAGTGAAACAGCAGTTATATTTTTACTTAATCGCTGTGAAATTCTAATTTTTATTCAATTGAGAACTTTGACCATCTCTTCAAGCTCTCGACAAAATATAGGACGAATTATTTCCTTAACCTTTTATTTACTGGCGGGACTTATAATCCAAACAGATTAGTAAAAAGAGCACAGAATATGCGTAATAGTTTCTTTCCTTTCCCATGTGTATTCTCCGGAACAATACTGTTAGTTGTATGTAGTTTGTCGTCAAATGCTCGGAACCCTCTGTTTTTTCTACCGGTTCCCGCTCGTTTTGCACGAGAACAAAGTCAAGCCGAATACCCCCCTCGAAATAAGCAACTTGCCAGTCCCGATCGAGTTGCTAATTTCGAGACAATGCTGTATTACGTCATGCTGGAGTACTCAGCATTCGATGCTTTACTATTATACAACTCGGGAAATGGACACTTCAGGTCGAGAAACTCAGTTCTGGAAACTCTGTTCTGGAAATGTTTTGGGACCTACCGACCAGCCTTCGACCAGGGCTTTTCTCAAAAACTAAAATTTCTCGATCATCTCACCAAGTGGACAGAACTCCGTTAGCGTAGACCTGGTTCTGCAATTCTTCGACGGATATGCTATCCTGGTTCAACTTCGTTCAATTGCAAAGAATGTTTAGCGATGAACGTGTCGTCGAGGACTCAGTAATTTGCAAAAATGCGATGAATATGATCGAAGTTATTGGTCCACTCAGTAGGTACAGCGAAACGCACTATTTGCGCGTGTAACGTTCGAGCCACACATATGCACACACTCACTCACACTCACTCACACTCACTCACACTCACTCACACTC
>NW_026534649.1:0-25713 GCF_026225885.1 Hylaeus anthracinus
AATGGAGGCTGCGACCGGTTCGCCGTGTTCCTTCCTTTTTTTTTTTTTAAAGGCCACCTCCTTCTTTTTCCCTTTAAATCGCCTTTCACGTGTTTCGCGGCCCTCCTGCCGTCTTCTGCTCCTCCTCCTCCACCTCCTCCCTTCCCCTCCCGCTTCTCCTTCGTCGCCTCCACCTTCTTCTGCACCGTTTACTCCTAGAAAATCGTATTGTTCGTGGTGCACGTTGCGCGCGCCCGAGAACGCTCGCTCGACTTCGTCGAACCAGTTCCTCGTACCGTTTCTTTGTGCGTCTCCACGGTACGTTCAACCCGCGCTACGGGACGGTACTGTCTCAAGGTGACACCGCGAGTGCAACGCGCGCGAATTCGAGGGTGCAATCGACGACCCCGTGATCGAAAGCGTTTGGTGCACGTGCTCGGATGGGGAACGTCGGGCGATGTCGCTTGCGCGGACCATCGACTCGATCTCATCCCGGTAAATAACTGTCAGAACCGTTCCGTATTAGGGTCGATTCAGATTATACGACACGGGCCGTCACCGGCCGTTCCGGCAACGACACGTACCGGCACCGACGCGACAAAACATTCGAACACGCGTTTTAATGAAACTATTCACACTATTCCCGTTGGCGGAACGTTCAGGTCGGTGTCTGTTAAGTGTGAATAGTTCCATTAAAACGCGTGTTTGAATGTTTTGTCGTTTCGTTGCCGGTCCGTGTCGTATAGTCTGAATCGACCTTAACAGTGATGGGCAAAACCCTAGGCTTCGAATAAATCTGAAGGTTGCCGATGTGTTTGTCTCGTTTCTTTCTCTGGAAAATGTTCAAAAGAGACAAACATATCGGCAAACTTCAGATTTATTCGAGACCTAGGGTTTTGCCCATCACTGTCGTATCAGGTACTCCAGTGACAAATATTTGCGTACGTTTTGTGTCCCCGATTCCACAATAATCGTCTGCGACCCTTGTGCGACTCCGAAGGAGTAGCCATTCTATTAGGTTGTCACGAAAGTTTCTGTCGCGACCTGCACTCAGCTGTTTTGTCTGACAGTGTTTATGTAAATTGTGGGGGGTGTTATTACGGTCTCCCTTAGCGAGTTATTTGTCAGGATGTTTTGTAAATTTAAAGGGAAAACCGCATTGGGAGGCCAAATATTGAGTGTTCTTGATTTCTTTTACAGAGAAACATTTTTCTTATTTTTGTTTAACTTTGAGAATATGTCAGGTATGTTTTACAGTGTATGTATTTGGTAATTTTTTCAAATTCATTTCACGTAGAAATCTTAGGATGAAAACAACCACTTCAAACACCACGTCCTGTTTAAGAGGCACAGGTATTCCCCTTCTCAAAGCTCATCGTCTTGCACTAGACGGGAGCAAGTCTCGAGTATGGTGAGGATATCGATCGTACCTCGATATTTAAGAGACAGAGTCCAAACTTGCTTGCGCCTCTTAGACAGAACTCGCCGCATCTGTGCAACGATTGGCTAAAACATCATTTATACAGATCAAGCTATTAGGGGGACCAGAAAGTAATGTCGTTTCTGCAGATGTCAATACTTGTTTATCATTTATTAGGTCATTGTGTACCAATTGATTTTTATCGATCTGAGTTTGAAAATTTGCACACTAGATGACAAAAGGTTGTTGGTAAAGAGTGCCAACACGATTGATTAAAAATAAAAACTTGTTATGAATTTACTTGTTATGAATTTACTTGTTAGAATTTAATGTAAAAGAAACGACATTACTTTCTGGTCCCCTTAATACAACTGCTTCATATTTTGTGAACATAGGAATCTCTGTTCCATCCATAATACGTCCCTCAAAACCGCAATATAATCGCGAATAAATTGAAACTCTTTTAAGTTTGCAACAACTTTTGCTCCAACTCGAAATGCATCTCTTTGATGCGTTACTCGTTCAATAAAAATTACGACTCGAATGATACAACGAAGTTATATTTCGCAAGCTTATCCGAGTAACTCGCGCGGTTTATACGAAATAAACGCGAGTAACTCGCTACACGGTGTTCCGTTCGTTATCTATTATTCGATTAAAATTTCGCCTATCCCCTTTGGCGCTGTATGCAATATGCATGGCTATTTAAAAGCAAACGGGCCTCGCGTGCTCGCAAGCACGGCGTGTGAGTCACCTGGCTTCAGACTCCGCTACTTCTTATTTGTGCTCGATTGGCTAATGAAATAAGAGAGTCAGCGCTGCTGCTACCGCTGCTACCGTTCCTCTTGTTTTATATCGTTGAATCCTTGCTCTTCGTCGTAATAAAATTTTCGTTTATATAGCGCTCTGTTAGCGGCACAGCCGTGCGGAATTGAGTCGTGCGAAGGATACCGTTTAAAACCAATTCAACAACGAGTCGGTTAATTGCAAACGTTGTACCACACGACGAAGGTAGGCTAGTGGAATAGTAGGACGATAATCGGCGTGCCGTAATGTAACTATACCAAGCTTGTACGTTTATCACGTATGTGGCGAATATCGGGTATATCGCGAAGAGATTTTTTTCGCGATTATGTCCCTTCTGTTTCGCATTCGCATCTTGGAGTAGTCAGTGTTCACTGCGTTGAGCTCCTCTCAGTACGTATAAATTAATTGGCGAATAAATTGTACAAGATGAACAGAAAGTAATTAGGAAAATATGAAAATGGGTGGTGTTTAGTGAGTAACTAAACTCGTATAACTATGTTTGATCATAGCTGCAGTGCGGGCTTAGCGATCCCGAGGTACCCGAGCTATAAGGCCAGTGAATCCGAATAGATACGTAAAGATATGGAAGAAGACACACATGTGCAAGACGAGCCCAATAGACTCAATAATCAATTGTAAGATTATGTGCCTAATACACTATCCGTTGATACTGAAACTGATAGTGAATAAATATACTTACTAAGGGGAAGATCAGGTGACTCATCCTGGGATATCGATGTCAATTTTGTTGGTTATTCTGGAGGTGAAAAAAAGAGATACGTGTCCCTTTGATTGAATAGGCCTTAGTTTCGGGGTAATAAATTTGTGAAAATTGAAATTTTTTTTATAATAAATAAATTTAATAAATATATAATAAATTAATATAATAAATTAATTTTTTTTATAATAAATAAATTTCAATTTTCACAAATTTATTACCCCGAAACTAAGGCCTATTCAATCAAAGGGACACGTATCTCTTTTTTTCACCTCCAGAATAACCAATAAAATTGACATCGCTATCCCAGGATGAGTCACCTGAGCTTCCCCTTAGTAAGTATATTTATTCACTATCAGTTTCAGTATCAACGGATAGTGTATTAGGCACATAATCTTACAATTGATTATTGAGTCTATTGGGCCCGTCTTTCACATGTGTGTTTTCTTCCCTAGAATTACCAAAGAAAGTGGCATCGATATCCCAGAGTAAGTCCCTAAGCTTTCTCTTGTTAGTCAAAGAAATACAATTGGGAAAACGATGTGAATGTCTTAATCCTAAACTTAGTAAGTCAATTTTGACCCATGTACTTTAAATTTCTTCTTAAAGTCACTCATTAACATTGTCATTAACAAGACATCATTGATAATGCTTTTACCGAAATTTTTATCGTGACAACTATTGCAATAGGGAATCACTTTTACTGATAAGTTATTGTGTTTCTGCTCCCATTAATTACAAAAATAGTACGTATGATGAATGTACGTTGACCTCGGTAATTTTAGCGTTCACTCAGGAATATTCTTCGAAAGTATGCACTTTCAACACATAGAAAATTTATATTAGACTACCTGCGCCCCCGCGGTTTCACCCGCGTGGAATAGTATTTATTTTATGTCGTTTACGTTCGACGGACAGTTCAACCACGCGAACCTTCGCGAACCAGTCAGTGACTGTCTTTTGTTCTCCATAACACAGATGTTCGAATGTATATTTCTGATTCTTCATATGTAAATATTGAGATTTCGAACTGAAACCTTCGAGTTACAACAAATTGTATAACATAAAAACCTTCTCCATGAAAAAATACATATAGGTGCCAAGTTTTATGTTGATCAAACAGTTTCGAACTCTATCAATCATATATATACAAACATCCATTTTTATATATATAACAGGTTCGATATCGTTAAAAAAAATGCCCAAATTTCTTATCTTGAAAGTTGATGTGTTCCCTCTTAACGAGAGTCAGTTTCGCGAATGTTATGCAAAAAACGCACACACGGTCATCGGAATTGCGGTTCTCTGCAAATGTAATAATTCCAAATTGCAAGTTAGCCATCAGTGGCACGCGATTCGATGGTTGCATAGTCGTGTTTCCGTCGCTCATTATATAGCGCACACACCATCGCCTTGGCAGTGTACCATCAACCCCGTGCACTGACTATTCCGTTCGAATTAAATCGACTGAATTCGTCGATCGCAGTCTCGATTTCGATGTTTTGTTACGCAGAAAATCGCGGAGGAATAGTCGATCGTATCGAATTGTTTCCGAACAGAATGTTCATCCAGAACAATACGGAGACGGTCGCTTTCCATGGCCGACGGGGAACTACTCGCGAGCAGAAAGTTTTTGCTGATCGCAGCGTTTATTTTTATCTCCATTTCGATAGAGGGTGGATACACTATCGACCCTAAATTTGAGTCCACCCCTCGCTGGACGGAAAACGGATTGTTTTATGGAAATTCGATAGTTCGTGCGCGAGGTATCCCATAAAAGGTTTGGAAGATTCTATTTGTTATCGGAGAACATGCTTTATAGCGGCCGACTCAGCTCGTTGCAAAGGTCCGACCGTTTTAGATATCCTCTCTATTAAAATTATTGGAAACCAACCTTGCAGTATTCACCCGTGGATCAGTGATTCCCAGACCCTTTGAAAGGCCCTTAAAAGAAGCAGACATTTTTCGATATTTATGAACAGAACGTTAATTAAACTTAGTTTAATTAACACTAGGTTTACGTAGATTTTTCATCAGATTCTTATTAGCGAAGTAATGCTTGAATAAGTGAAATCGATTTATCAAAATCAATTAGGAGGCTTAGACAAACATGAATTTAGATATATGCTTTTCTTTTTATATGCACAAGAGTCAGCAAAATATGTATGGTTCCTATTCGCTTATGTTTTTGTTCATTTCGAATTGACTTATTCTCATCACAAATCTTCCCTTTGGGAAGCTGTGTTTTATATTTCTACCACTAATACTCACGAGAGTATTGTAACGCAACGATCATGATCAATTCCTGTTATTTTCGCTGTGGCATCTTAAGGGGCTTGGAACGTCAACAAATTCAAGTGATTCTGAACAGTTCTCTGCAATCAGAATTTAATTTGGAGGACTGGAAGTGGTAAAAAAAATTCAGGTAAAAGAAAACAATGAATTCTAGGGTAAAAAAGACAGTAAATGATTAAAAAGGTAGTGTTATTCGATTTTGATAAAAAAAAATACGGTTAGATAGCATTTATATTGATAATCGAGCGGGAAATACAAATTTTTAGTTTTTTTGCGTTTACTGAAAAGTTGGGTTTCTGGCACAAAGGTGCTCTTATCTCTAGAGCTAATTGATTTTTAAAAAATTTTCTATTTTCTTGAAATTCCAAATGGTTAATTTTAAAAAACTGTTCAATGTTGAAAAGAAAGTTGAAAAGTTTGCGCGGCGGTAATTTTTTTTTTGAAATTTTTTGAAAACATTAAAAGAAGAAGAATAAATGAAGTCCTGTTCTTAAAAAACAAGTGTGAACAATTTTGTTAATATCAGCCTAAACGTTTCTTAGTAAACGTGTACCTTCGTGGAGAAATTTTTACTTAATAAAATACCATATGTACCAAGCCCCTTCCGAAAAAAAATGTTCACGCTAGTCTCACGGTTTTCCGCCTACCTGTCCCGTTTTATTCCTGAACGTAGATGGAGCACGCTGTCGGAGGGATCGGGTACCAGTGCACTATTATTAAATCATTATTCCGCATGCAAATAAAATGGTAATTACTCGCGGGTAGGTGCCGGTAAATGATAATTATTGCTGTTTGTCCGCGACACTCCGAAATACAGGGTCCTCCATTAAGAGTTTCCGTTTTAAATTAATAAAAAGACATCTTCCTTTTTCAAGTATTAATATCTCTATTACAGTACAACATACAAACTTTACGATTAAATGTAGTACCTGGCAAATGGCCACCTAGGGATTTCTGACTAATATTCATCCTTTTCAGGAAGTTTTGCATTACATGTTTGCACAATTCCGTGTCTATATTTCACGAATAACACCTTTAAGGCGTCTGGCCACTCTGAGCGCTCGCCAGATGGGTATTATTCTTAAAAAAAAAATTAATTAAAAAATTAATCAAGTAATCGCAAAAATCCATTGCTATTTTTCAGATAATGTATCTAAAAGTAGTGTGTACAAATTTCAGAGCAATCGGACCGCACGTTCACTTTCTTTTGGGATTATCTCGAAACTACATTTTTCGAAATGGTACAACGTGAATCTCGTAAACTATCGGTCCGATTGCTCTGAATTATATTGACGATTTTTCTCGTGAAATTTCGGTGAAAAATAAAGAAACAAAAAATCCAATTGCTACTCTCTTGCGACAAGCTCCAGAAACAATCTAATATTTTATTTTTATTTTTCACATGCAACCTAATGAATATAACGATAGGACATCCCACGCGCGTTTCGTGCCGAAGGCCTTCACCAAAATTATCGAACCGCCGCCATTTTTTTTTTGTTATCTCAAAAAATGTTAAACCGCTCTTTAGTATGTGTCAAAACATAAAAATATTTTTTTCTATACTTTGGCATTTATGAATTTTTTAAGAATAGTACCCATCTGGCGAGCGCTCAGGGTGGCCAGACGCCTTAATGTCGTCTCTAAGCGCTTGAATTGTTCGCGGATCATTGACGTAAAGGAAAACAATCTAACGGTGTGAGATCGCATGATTTAGGCGGTCAATTTATGTCTCCATTTCTTGAAATAACGCGCGTAAGAAATTTGTCGCGCAACGATCCAATTGTTTCGGTTCTCGTAACGGATTTTCACTATTTCTTTCTAGAAGCTACCTCTTTCTAGAAGCTACATAATCTCTTTGAGCATATATCGTTCATTTTCTTAAATCGTACAGCTTTTATTTCTCAGCTATCAGATAAGACCGCTGTTTCCGTCTGTTTGACGGTTTACAAATTCCGCAAAATTGTAAAACGAAGCCTCTTAATAGCAGATCCTATATAACAACGAGGAAGGTAGTTGGAGGCGTGTGGCTCGCGGCGTCGCGTCTCGTTTACTTGAAAGAGGGTCAGCTCGCGAGAGAAACGGTCCCTCGAATTCTCTCGATCGATTTCTGCGTCGATCCACGCCGATATCAAGGCGTTCGGCGACGAGTACGTTTTCTCTATCGACTCCGTTATCGGTTATCCAGGCCGCGGACACACGGCGCGATATCGATTGTGCTTTTCGAATCGTGAAATGCGATTATTCAATCTCGAATGACACAATATTGCGCGAACGCCTGCCGTTGTGCGCCTCGCTGTCTGCGAGCGGCCGTAGTAACCTCAGTGCCGCTCAACTGGAGGCGACGATTAAACGTTCACCTTTATTTATAGAAATTATTGCCGTCGACTCGAGCCAACTCGTGTCATCGACGAGGTTGGGAGCAGAGTTGGGTAATGTTTTATTCGAATAATAGGCGACACGCAAGAGCATCGTGCAGGGATTGGTCCGTTATCATTATTCCATCGGTATCAGATAAGGTCTTATTTATTCGACGTGAAATATAATTTCGTTTTGGAATTTAGAGTGTAGTTTTTGTTTGCCAGGTAACGGATCGAATCACGTTCATCCCCCTCCCCCTTTCTTGCCTCTAGCTGGAAGCCAATATCAAATGCGAGTAGCCATGAGTTTGATCTATTGATTGCAAGTTTCAGACCGCCTTCTCCGCTGTGTTGCGTCAGATCGTTTCATAAGTTTTTTGCGTCCTTTTTTCCAAGCAAATTTTATTTAATGGGCATGCATAACGACTACCTCGGCGAGGATAAGACAGCGAGGCTCCGAAGTAAATGAGAGAGTAATTACAGGATTAAAGACTGTGATGAATGTTATTGTAGAAAATAAACAGAAACACGAGATGACGATGGTTCATTCCTTGGAAACTAACGCTGCTTTGCACGGAGGTGCGAAGATTCATCTGTTAGAAATTCTGTTATCAAACATTTGCAATGATACAGTGACTGGAAACAGGAGAAGGTTTATTCGTGTCTTCTTAACAAACAAGTTTCATTTTACGCTATTAAAAAATTGAACCAGTGTTATAAAATGTTCCGTCTTTGGTACAACGAGGAGTGGTCTCGAGACTCGAGTGTGAAACTTGCGATCGATAAAGTGTATGTTTCTTTCGCTGATTCGTGACTCGAGTATCAAACCGTTAAGTTTGCTTAAGCAAATCGCCGCGAACCGTTCATATGATCTTCAGGTTGGCTCGATTGTCCTGTTGTGGGGTCTTTCGCCTTTGAAAGTGGGCAAAAAACATTTTCTTTTCCACTTTTTGTTAGCACAAAATCTTGAGAACTTGTCCTGCATATATCAAACTTTATCGTTACGCGCGTTGAAGGAGCACGCAAACATTTAACCTTGCTTTTTAATTCGAAATTTTCCAGGACAAATAAATTCAGTATGCACAATATTTTAAATGCTGACCAGTAGATGTACATTCTCTACATACGATTAAAAATTTGCTCTATTCTGGTTCTAACAAACTAAAAGGACCCTTAGGATTTTATTTTTCTTTAACAAAACATGTCTACCAGCGTATTCACGATGGACAGTTAAATGACATCATCTAACATTTAGTTGCGTAAAGCTCGAAGTAAAGATTCGTTTGAAAAGCTGTTAAACTTTGTACCACTTGTCTTTTATTAATAAACAAAATCCCAGAGCCTCTTTTGAGAAACCCTTTATATTCATCTCTTTATACTCATGCTCTCTAAAAGAGCACCGGTGGAAACGACGTTTCGAGTGAAAACGCCCTTTAAAGTCGCGCCAAGTGGAGCCCACTTTTAGGGTTGGGCTTCTTCTCGAGGGTGTTCGGATTTTCGTAAATAAAATTTACGGTCGTTGAACTTGATCGCGGCGCGCGTATACCTGACGGTGCACGCGAGAGGATCGTCGAGGTTGGGTCGTTTATTCTCGCTTGAAACACGATTAAAGCCCGTCCCTGGTCGAATTGGTTTCGTTCGAGTTACCGAGACACGCCAGGCAAGACTATTTTTCGCTGGCCGGAAGCCCCGAGCGCTCGTTTCCGATTCTCGCCGACCCTTGGAAATTTCGTTCCAATCGAACGACCGATCGGTCTCGCGTCTTTGAACGTGAAAACTGCTCCGTCGTGCACCGTTCGCAAAAGATTCGCTGTTTCCCAGCAATCGTTCCGCATCCTTTTCATTCCTCTGCTGAAAGTATTCCGAAAAGAATTAACGCGAGGGCCAAAGATTAGAATGATTCAGTATTTGACCACGAGTGATCTTTGGGATTTTTAATACCAATAACTATGCCACGAATAGCTTTGAAACTTTGTGTGTCCATTAATTAGTGCTAAGACAGCGAGTTGAATTTTTATAAGTCAAAATAATGCTTCGCTAACGAGTTAGAGTGCGATGATTAGGAATCAATAAAAAAAATCGCTGTTGGTGGCTGCTATGATATAACAGTTGTAGTTTTTTAAACGAAAAAAAAAAATAAAGAAATTCTTAATCTACATACACTATATGAATGTGACTATATTTCGGACTAGGATTTTTGAATCCTCGGACTAGGACTAGGCAGCTTTGCAAATTAAAATTGATCGAAACTATCGAACATATCCACCAAGTTGCAAGTAAATCGATTCATCATTTTTGTCTTATCGTGGCAGTCAATTAGAAAAATGTCGTTTCGTGAAAAACACGCGTAAAGTATCATGTGCTACTTGATAGTACAAACAAAGCAATTTATCACACATAAAGTCAATCACTTATTCGAGCATCATACCTTATAAAACTCGTGCAAAACAACAGTTTTATTTGTCAAATAACAAAATAGACAAATGATAGCTGATATAAATCGCGATCGATTTACAGGGGAGACAGAAAAGATCGAGAAACGTATATATGCGTCCATAGTCCGCATCGATAGCTTTCGTCAGGCGTATACATGCGTTCGTAGCACTCCAGGGGTTAAAACCTGGCTGAACGAGCTTCAAAACTGACTGAAAGCTCATTAAGAGGGTCGATAAGAGTCGATTTCTCTTACGTATTGATCATTTTCGATCCTTTTAATGGGCTTAGCGTCGAAGTGCCCAATAGGGATCACGGTCGAGGTTTCCATGACCTTTGAGTTCGACCAGTTCCGGGAACAGAGTTCGTGTGACGTTCCTCTCGACAGTGACCATTATTGAGAATAAAGTAGATTACGTTCAAGTCTGTCATATCATTGCAATGAAAAATCGCAATGTCGCACTAAATCGCAGTACAGGGTTAATCAGACGCCAGGCTTGAAAAATAATCTGCAAGAGGAAAACAAACAACCGATATATTATAATGAAAACGGTTTTAATCTGGTGTGTATCGATTATGTGGTGGGTGTGAAGGAGTTAACTTGTTGACGGTCAGATAACATCCGTGAAACTTCCGACAGGATTAAACCTCTATTTTTAGCGTATCATCTCGACACTTGTTTTGTTTTTTAGCCTCATCTAAATTCAAGAATACCAGCTACATTTCTTTTAACGTATATGTTAGCTCAAGGATTACTATTTTTTTTAGCTCCGTCACTCGTAGTAGCTACAGTCGATGCGTCGAGACGCCTCGTGGCTCGCTCTTGAAACAACAAAACCAATTATCAGAGACGAACACGTCATAATATGTACTTTTCGATGAGTCGTTCTAACGCTATTTTCACCGACGAAAATAGTTATCCAAGCAAATCAACATTCTCATATATATCTATGCATACGTTGATTAGGATGCATACGATGTTAATCATTTTTTAGTTGTTAGAGAGGATAGAGAAAAAGGTATTCAATTTTTAACGCGGAACTTCAATGGAATTCTCTGCAAGATTTATTTGAAATATTAACAGTAACAAAACCAGCCGAAGACGTTTGTTTATTCAGATACATTTTTCGAGTTCTTACGCAAACACTTCTTAATGTATAGACCCTAATTAAATTTTCACTCACTTTCCCTACTCAACATTCCTTGCACATAATTTCTAGAATACCTTTTACAACAAACGAGGAGGACCCAGATCAGTAAGGTTGAGAACATAACGAACCGGATGCCTGAATTATTATTTAATAATCGGAACACGACGAAGGGGCCTCGAAACGCTCAAGAAAATTGTTCTAAATCATCGACGCTCGCAAAATGCTTTCCTTTCTTACTGGTTGGAAAGTAAAAGGCTGGTGAAACGCGAGCCTTGACATTGATGGTCTCCTTTTTTTTTTCGTTTTTAATGAGGTTGCGATTACGAGCGATCGATACGCGCCACGAACGCGACCAGGCGAACAGGTAATAAACGTTAACGTCATTGTTTGCGCTGAAATTGGACTCGCTTTTGAATTGGCGTGCTATGGAAGGTAGACATTTTCGGAGGCCGTCGGCGTGTCCGTGCTACCGTTGCCATTAAACAATTTCCGGGGTACCCTCCGATGTTTTTGTTCCGTCGGCCGCCAGGTAGATGCATTCCCGTTGCATATTTATTAGACGTCACGCCCGATAACAATCGGTCGATTGTTTAATTCCTCGTATATATACCGTGGCGGCTTCTCTTTGCGCGGCCGGTTGTTTTTTCCTTCATTTTTTTTTTTTTTATTATTCAGGTTACACATACACTACGGGTCAAAAGTATCCAAACATTTGATCACTATCGAAAACTTGTTGATAAGCTTGTTACAAATCGGCCGAAACTGTTGCACTAAAAATGCAAGGCATAGCACAACAAAAATTAAGAAACATTGAATTACAGTGACATTTTCGGCATAGCATCTGCATATTATTAATAATTCGTTTATTATTAAATTAAATCGCAAAATGTATGATATAAAAAATGTATGCAATGTCTACGCGAGTATATCAGTTGACACATAATTTCGATTCCATGTGTCGCGTATTTATTTCTCAAAAAAAGTCTCAAGTAGTGTCAATTTGCTAATATACTTGGGATAACCATTTTGCAATTACAGCACTGTAATATAATACGAAACACGTTTATTATTAGAGTAACGTTCATAAAAGAATTCATACAATGTTTCCACAAGCGTATCGATTAGCATGCAAAATTTCAGTTTCGAGTATCGAGTTTTTCTGTTTCAAAAAGAACACCAAATGTCCAAATGGAATTAAAGCTTGATCTTTCTATTAAACTACACGAGTTCGTTGATGTTGTGAATATATTTTGGCCTACTGAAAACAGTTCCGACGTGTCGAGACGTACACTGTCGAAAAGTTTGGACTTGTACCTTCAAAACAAGCGCAAGCGGATAAAAAACGAATGTTTTTCGATGAAGTTACAGCTGTTTAAGGAAATCCCTACTTCGGATGTTTTCAACGTTCTGCGAATTATAACGCACACTTCCTTCTTCTTGATAGAACGTGATTGAAATTAACAATGAGAGCAATTCGAATGATTTTGTTATTCATAATGATTAGCATTGCAAGTACTAATACTCCTCGGTACAAGAAATTGCGACTCTCAGTGTAAAAGTTAGCGATTCGATTTCGCTGTTTGAAAAGTATCTCAGTTTTCAATTTGTTCAATTCCTGTGGTCTAGATTGAGATTGGAAACTTTCGCGAAACTTATTAAATGTCTCTAGATCGCGGGAGAGGGTATTATGAAAAAGTTAGCGCGAGCAGCAATACTTAATCGCGGTGGATACGTTGTCGAGATACGTATTTAATTTTTGTGTAATATTTCTCAGTTTCCAGACAATTCAGCTTTAACTTAGGACGTCATTTATACCATAAGGAAAGAATGAAGACTGATTTTAGCTACTATCTTGAACGTTTAAGTAAATTTATGCGTCGTTATCACGCATTTCACAAGTGTGCGGAGAAAATGCAGAGATTTTTTCAAATGGCTGTAACATCGTTAAAAGACATCCATTTTTTACCTTTTCACGCTTGTTTTGAAGGTAAATGTTCAAACATTGCGATGGTATTCTCTGGAGGGAGTTAGAACTGTTGTCGATAGTTCCAAAAATTACTCAACGTCAATTTTCTCATCCTCCTTGAAGAAGTGTATCCACTCGAATGAAATAGGTAGAAAAAGTAGATGGAACAAGCCTTTTTTATTTTCTACAATGCAATGGAATCTCGATGATTCGACAAGTTTTTGATAATGCTCAAGTGTTTGGATACTTTTGAGCAGCAGTGTACATACCGTGAACCCTTGTGGTGGGTCGCGTAGGAGAGCTCCCCCGTCGCTCGTGCGAATTTCTTTCCATTATACGCCAGGTTTTGAAGTGCAAGAAAAATAGCCTCCGTTACAATGGGTAATTTTCGTGCCACGGGTTCATTTAGATGAAGAGATTGCGCGGCAAGTATTCTCTCTGTCCTCCCACCTCTCTTACGCCCGCGATAGTCGAACCTCGGGATTTAGCTAAATTGAATCTATCGTAGATCTGTTTCTAGAAATCTCTCGTAAATAATCAGAAGACCTCCCGTCCCTTCGTCGCCGATTTCTCTCTATATTCAATGGTATTGTCCACTTATAACGTATGGAAATTATGTCTTTGTTTTTTACATGTTCTCAATGTGTCGAATGGTAGTGCGTTGAAAAGATCATGGCGAAAATTCATGCAATTAGTAGCGAATTCTCTATATACTCTAACACTGTATGACAAACTTTTTAATGGGTAAGACCATTCCAGGTCCAACCAAACATAAGCTAATTTCGAGAATGTTCTTTAGAAATGTATTAAAAGCAGTGAAAAATTCAAGTAGGGTCTTTTATTCGATGCATATTAATGTGTAAAAAGATTTTTTTTACATGTTTTTCTTCTAAAATTGCGGCTTCAGTATCCAAGATTTCAAAGCACCTTTAACGCGAGGCGTCAAACGGGCGAAAGGATTGAGCACACAGATTTCAACTTGGAACAAAGAACCTAACATTTTCTGCAAATATATTGCAAAAGCTATGGAATGGTGCACAAATAAAAGAAAGTCAATTATTTTCCGGAAATTTTATCGAAAAATTGTAAAGAAAAAAGTTTACGCTATTCACTAGATGATGTATTAGAGATGTCACCCTAAAAATTTTAAGAGAATCGGGCGAGATTTGTAAAAATGTAGTTCTGAAAAAAACGCGCTGTGTCATCGCCGCATGATTGGTGCGGATTACAAGATGCCTTGAGAAGATGTTTGACAACGATCACTTTGAGATTTCTATGAAATATTGTTTTTCTTATTCTTAAAGTTTTAAGGCAACATATTAACAAAAGAAATTAATTTTTTGAAATTTCTGGAGTGGCCTTATCCCTTAATGCAACTGTTTAGGTTGATAGTAAAAGGACTCGTTCTTTTCAAATTTAAAAGCTTGTTAGGAATGCTTTGTCCTGTTCAAGGCACAATGCAGTTTTCCTGGTTTTTGAGCAGTACTGTTCATCATTTCTCTAGAGTCTTTTACATAGCCAAACCTGCTCAAACAAAACCTATAATCTCTTCTCTCGCTACATCCTGTTTAAAAAGATGAAGAAATAGAATAGTTCCTTCGTTCAATCATTCATCCGAGGTAAAAGTTCGTACGATCAACTCTTCAATTTCTTTATCAATCGTAACATCGTTCCAAGACTTACCTTGTGGTATTCGAGATTAGATCGAACCGCGGCGCAGAGCGAGCCGAGACAATGCTCGAGGCCTAGGATTATTTAGCAGAGTATATATCAGGGATACCAGGCTTGTGACAATTTATGATCGTCGAGATCGTTGACCGTACGCGAACACGAGCATGAACACGCGAGTCTCTGATTACCCAGCGCGAGGCAAGTGTCGCGAACTCGTGCGCAGCAGTTTTCGCGAGGTTCTAGCAATCTCGCCAGCGACGTTTAGCTCGGGAACTTGGAATAGGGCTCGTTACCCTGTTTGTGCTCGCGACAGGTCAGAAATGCTGGTTAAAGTTCCACCTAAGCCCTTAACGAAGTTACACTTCGCGTAACTCCGTCGGCGCTACCCGCCCTGGACTTTTTGCTCGCATTACGCGAGTACCAGAGGAGGTTTTGAACGAAGCGCGGTTCGGGACCCTCCTTATCTGAATTCGCGTTGCTCGAATTCTCCGTCAACGAAACACGCTGCTATTTAAACGCGTTGTTATTTAAACGTAGCTTGTTTTTGCGGATTATCCTTCCTTTCAACCTAAGAAGGATTCTTCGGTAATGGTTGAAAGCAATTCTGGTCGACACGAAGTAGCACAGAGGTGACAGTGTATATGTTCCGCGCGTAACGATGTATCGAAGTAGAGGGCGAAGTAATAAAATGTGTTTGAAATACATTGGGTGGTGGTTGAGCCACCATCGACGACGATAATAATACTTGGTCTCGAGAGACCTTTTCTCCTTTTGAAATAACGACGGGACGAGAGAAAGGCGACGATAAAAATTGAATAAATCGTATCGTAGGAAGTAAATCTCGTTATTTCACGTGCACATGCGTATTTAAATTCGCGTATAAGATCGAAGGCTCTAGTAGGGAGTTCGGAAAGAAAGATCACTCGTGGAAGGGGTTACAGGCCGTACTGGGTCAGACGTATTAGTCAGACATCGTAAGGCCTGTGACTAACATCACCCGTAGCACAATAACTTTGTTGGAATTCTATACTTACACGTTTTTTATACATTTTGTGTAAAAAAGGTATTTTCGTGTAATGGATGCTTTAGAATAGGCGCGAGTCTCATCACACTTATACAAAATATATTTATTTTATAATGGCCAAAGTAGCGAAAACCAATGTATCAAAAACATACATTATTTTTCCATCCATATATTCAAAAATTAACTGTCGAGATTACGAGAAAAAGTTGACTTTGGTTTTAAAATAATATTCATAGGAATATATGACAGATATGCCTGTTTTATTTATGAGTTTACAGTTATGAGCTCGCAGAATACTTAAATTATATTCGGCGAACTTGGAACATCTAATTATTATATTTCATTTTTAGTGTTGTTTTTTACAACGTTCAGTATCATTATTATTATATTATCTATGTTTACATGCAAGAATAACAGTAAACACAATAATAATAACTTGTCGTGTTTCAAGTTTTCACTCCAAAAAAAAGTCTATAGTGGGGATAGATAATTTTATGTGCGACCCACGGAGTTACGATGCATTTCCAAAGTGGCCCGCAGAATCACTTGGGTTGGCCATCCCCGCTTTAGAAATTAACGAAGGTGTCCAAGTTGCGCGAACCACCCTATATTAACCCTTTGCAGTTTGAATTTTCTGATTGCAGTACATTTCTGTCGAGCCCCACTAAACATAGGATCGCAAATGGTTAGACACGAGTCCTGGATTGCCAATCGCCTGTCGTCAACCCGTACGTTTTAATTAACCTTCGAGAGGCCCACGACTCATCAAAAAGCATTCAACTGTCCACATTCCTTTTATCGATGGTACCGCATTCCCCCTCTCCGACCTAGGACCAATCTTTCTTTCTCCCCGCAATGTATGGGCGCGGTAAGGTCTGGCAGAGGCGGGTCATAAAATATCAGGGTCGTGTGAAAATTTCCTCGGGTCTTCCCAATGTTTACAAGCGATCGTCGATCTTCCATGTCCTTTCTCACGGGTTCGCGGCGCGGATAGGTGCACCGCACGTTTCTGCGCGAGTATTATGCGCTGAACGGGAGCGGTGTTATACGAGCGAAGAAACGGCGGACTCTGAAAGACCTGTTCTCTTCGAAAGCGCGAATCGATCTACGTTTTTATATAGCCGTCAGCTGACCCTTCGCCCGTACGAAACTGACCTCCTATCGCTGACCCCCGTCTACTGCAAACGAAACTCTCGCCTGTTTTACAAACTTTCCCCGCACTTGGCAGGTGTTTAGGCCTTTTTCAGCGGTTGCAATCTCGGCGTGCACGATACCGACCGTTTTTTTCTTCGTTTTCCTTTTGCAAGTGGCGTAAGTTCGTTTATTCCTACACCGAGATAAGAGTTTGCGGTTGAATTGACTATCAAACTTGGCAGACATTAATAAATAAGGGTATTGTTGTTAAAATTGTATAGCGGTGAAATTTAATTGGAATGGTACTTCATGAAATTGTTGAAGAAAATGGAAACTTTTTCGTTGGGCTCGGATAGACTTTTGTCACTTTCAATGGTGGGAAATTATAGAAAATAGTAGAACAGTGGCCATTTCAAATCATCATAGTTAGATTTCCTGAGATGTAAAGTAAATTTAGATTGAGTTTATCAAGAAATACTTTCGGTACTGAGGATCCTATTAGAAAATTACAAACAGCCTCTTGACTTTTTTCAAAATTCACGTAAAACAGCTTCTGTATCATCTTTCCCACATATTAAGATGCCTAAATCAATTGTCTAGCTACCCTCAATATTAATATTAGACCAATATTGATACTAGACATTCTATTACAAACTCTGCCTTCGTTTCTGTCACTCCATTGTCTGCCGCGACATCCGTGCATAACGCAAAAATAAGACAACACTCCAATGTCATCTTCTCCTCGTATTAAGCTGTCCGCCAGTTCTGGCTGTAAAATCTTCGTAATCAGAATTAGTCAAGCTGCGAGGAGAAGAACGGTTGTCAGAAGAACGGTTGTCAGAAGAACGCTTGTCAGGAGAAAAAGGAGTGCAATTCGTTGGGGAAATGTCCGTCTAGCCGATCTCCAATTTGCTTGTCTGCGCGATAGTTGGCCTAGATGGACAACAATGTTCAAGGGGAATGATTGCCCGTACCGTTATCGAAATCAGGCGGTTTGCCACTCGGTGCAAAATAGGAAAGTGCAGGCATAGCTGGTGAACTGCGAGGCTGATGCACGGTTGCCAGCGCAGTGCCAGTGTTGCATTCTACGCTTGCATTCACAACCCTTCTCGCAAACATCGAGCTCGTCGTATTTTCTACCAGGCAACGAGTACTGTACTTTCGTGTTGTTATCCTCGACGCACCGTTGCAACGCGCTTCCTTCTTGAACCTGCCTGTTTAATTTCGAAACGCGCAGGATTGGGCCAATGGAGCAATCCTTGGGAGGATGGGCAAGTTTTGGGATTCTCTGGGGGAGACAAGTACGCCGCGCGTTAATCTGAAACATTTTTAGGGCGATTCATACACTTATGTTGCTACTCTGTGAATTTTTGTATGGAATATTGTGTAGTAATAAGCGAGTTATTAATTAAACGTTAGCGTTAATCTAAGTTGCATGATATGTTCACTGATTACAGCAGTGTTTCCCAACGTGGGCCCACGTACCATAGGGGGGCAATTCGGTTGTTCAGGGGGGTCAATTTGAAAATGATCTCGTTCAGAGTTTAAGTTAACCGTATGGCGATTCACCGCGTCGTTATTCGAGCTGCGTAAACGTCCAGTATAACCAGAGATGGGCAAAACCCTAGGCTTCGAATAAATTTGAAGTTTACCGATGTGTTTGTCTCGTTTCCTTCTTTGGATAATGTTCGAAAGAGAAAACGAGACAAACATATCGGCAAACTTCAGATTTATTCGAAGCCTATGGTTTTGCTCATCTCTGAGTATAACTAACATCTTTCCGCCATTTCAGTAACCGAAATGTTTAGTGCCGGAATCTCAGTTTCTGCAGTGCTTCGCAGTAATGCCCAGCACTCATTGTTGATGTTAATTTGAAATAAGCGTCCGTTAAATTGTTGCAGAAGTCTCGTTGTTTAAAAAAATACAAAATAATACAGAAAAAGCTTTCATTAAAATGAAAACTGAATTTCATTAAATTGAATTTCGTTAAATTGAATTTCAGTTCTCCGTTACATGTTTTAAAAATTCACGTACTCGTATTTGCTCAATAATTTCCTAGTGATTTCATCCAAAAAACTATCATTTATCTTAGGTAAGGCATAGCACAACAAAAATTGAGAAACACTGGATTATAGTGATATTTTCGGCATAGCATCTGCATATTATTTATAACTCGCTTATTATTAAATTGAATCACATGGAAAAATGTATGCAATGTCTACGTGAGTATGTATCACTTGACACATATAATTTCGATTTCATGTGTCGGGTATTTATCTCTCAAAAAGAGTTCTAAGTAGTGGCAATTTGTTGATATACCTAGGATAATCATTTTGCGTTTATGATTAGAGTAACGTACATAAAAGAATTCATACAATGTTTCGACACGCGTATCGATTTGCATGCAAAATTTCAGTTTCGAGTATCGAGTTCTTCTGTTTCAAAAAGAACCCGAAATGTTGTAAATTTTTGTTACTCGGGACAAGGAAACCCCTTTAACTTTTTCTCCCCCGTGGATATCGATAACAGAAACCGCGTTTAAATACTTTTCCGCGAGATAACGACCCGAGTCACGCCGCGTTTCGATTTGTCCGTTTTGCGATAACGAAGATCGTACACGCAACGCGTGTCATGGTTTTTAATGCTCCTACCGGTATCCGCGAACCGCATTTTCTTCGATTCCCTCCGCCTTGTTTTCTGTCCCCGCGAGTTTCTCGGTCAGCCAACGAGTACAGCTGATAGCGGGAAGATACTATACCGCGTGTCTCGTTCGAAGCAGGCCCTCTATCTCCTCCATCTCTGACTTTTCAAATTTCTAATACTGATATAGTCACACTGTGACATGTTAATAACGCGACATAAAACAGGAAATTAAAAAACGGTCAGTTTGAAAATTAGCTTACGAAGTTTAGCGAACGAAGTTTCTATCGTCAGTAATGCGATGAAGCAACGAGCCATCGAATATTTCTATTTTTCACGCTATAGTGTTAATACACAATCACTTGCTATAACAATATTATTCTAAAATTACTTAGAACTCGAAAATTTAAAGTGTAAAGCGAGCTCTAGAGCGCTTTGAGAAAGTGATACTGTAAAGAAAATCGTAATCTCCGAAATCGCTCAGATTACGGCTGGAATTCTCGGCCGTAACATTCGAATGAAAAGAGACGATTAGGTGGCCCGTTTCGAGCAGGACACGCTGTAGAATTAGAAAGTACACCGCGTGTACAGCCATGTGGCTCGGTTTAAGGTGGAGTCCGCAAATACGTTTCGCAGATCCGCGGAGAAGCGACTAGCCGTTAGCGGTTAACTTATTTGCACTTTTAGCTCGTTTCTTCCTTTGTCTTTTTGCATCGTTTCGGAGCACTTATCCCTGGAAACCCTTGCCCCCCTCTCTCTCTCTCTCTCTCTCTCTCTCTCTCTCTCTATCTTTCGCTTTCCGTTGACGCCTGGTGCAACGAATAAACAAATTTGCCTAGACCATGTTAAATATAATCTAAAATTCAGCAGAACATCAGACTTTCTTAAATAGAACTGCGACAGAATAAATGGTACATTTACTTTGGAAAGAATTAATTCGTAAAAATACAGAATTTCCCAAGTCTTTTAGGATTTTGTTTTTTAATCAAATACAAATGGTACTGAGAGGTATACATATTTTTATTAATACGTTGGCTGCCAGATTAAAACTCGTGAAAATTTCAATGAAGTTAAAATTTTGTCTCGAGACTGTTGAAAAGTAGATTATTTAACATTTGTTGTGGTATTTAATTTTTGTACCCTCGTCAAATTTATAAATTCTATCCAAATTTATTTTCTCACCTTTGGAACGAATTATTTATTTGTTTAGTGAAAAGCCCCCGAGTGACGTGGCGATAAACGTGTTAAGAGGATTAAAAAACAAGTGTGTAAAATGTTGTTAATATCGCCCTAACCGTTTCTGTGAAAAGTGTATCTTTGTAGCAAAAACCTAAATTTCAAGAGAAGCAGAAAACTAAAAATTTGTATTTCCCGCTCGATTATGTCTATCGTGTCATTGTTTTCCTTCATCTGAATTTTGTTTTCTAAAATTTCATGTACCACTTTCATTGCTCCAAAATTTAAATAAAATTTTTCCTTAAATTTCAATCAAAAGAAAAAGTGATTTCTTTTTTCATTTTTTGATGTTCCAAGCCCCTTAAGAAACAATATTTTGAAGCCTCTCTCGGAGAACTCTTCAGTGACGTACATCGCTATTTTCCTCGGCCAACTAGCGTGTCGATCCAAGTCTCTGCGAGCGTGTACGCGTGCTTCGAGGCGAGGGCGATCAGATCTAGCTAATCTCCATGGAGCGACGCGACCACCCGAAAGGACGATATTCGAAAATTCCCCTGCTAACGGTTGCCTGCCCCCGCGACGCACATTTTACCTGCCGGGACAGGAAGATTCGTGTTTCGATTACAGAGGCCGATGAGCACGTTCGGTCGATTTGACTTAGCTAGGCGAAAAAGGGGTGTCTCGAGGAGTCTGAGCGAAGTTTAGCCAAGGGTGGCTTCAGGGTGGGGTCTGATCCTCTATCTGCGCGGTTCTACAGCCTTCTCGTAGAATCGTTAGTTACTTAACGTCGCGAGACCTAACGAAAAACGGGAATCGATGGAATCGTCGTGTAATTAAAAGTCCATTGGCGATTTCAACGATGTTGATTAGGAATTGGCCTCGACGGAGGTCCACAACGAAATTCCATTTATTCCGGAAGGGATCCTCCGATTGAGTCGTTTTTGGGAAAAATTCAAACGAATTTGAAGAAGTAAGATTGCGTGATAGTAATAGTTTTTGTTTTCAAATATTGAAAGTATCACTTACTGATCATAGCTTCTTCGAACTTGGTACATCTATTTGTACATGTTTGAAAGAAACGTGTGGTATTTTTCCATAATAGAATCTACATTATCTCAGAGAATAAGGCACGATCTAAGTAAACAAATTAGCTATCATTTGAAAGATCTAAAGTCGAGGTTCCAGGATACGAAATCATATTTCTTTTCCTTGTAAAGTTTACCAAAACATAGTTTTCTACCAAACTTCACGTTTACCTATGAATACCTGCACGGGATTCCTGGTATGTCTCCAAAGTATCAGATTGAAATTTGAAATATTGAAAGGCAACCGCGTGCAGGTAAAAATCGTAGCGACACGCGAAACGCGTCCTTAAAGGTTCAACGCAAAGGTGATTCAGTTTATTTTCTGGTATCCTTATTGGTGTTTAGCGAAGGACGCGATGTGATTAAGCTAATCGCTGAATTTCAATGGCGAACTTTGTTACAGTATAGACAATTGCTTGCGTGCAAGAACTTCAACGTTGTTTTTCTGTATGTCGTATCTTGCGGTTCCAGTCGTGCTAAACACGAAAGTAGGCTAATTTTTTGTTTCTTATCTTGTAGAATTAATGAAAAGAGTGTGTCTTTCTTTGTCGTTATACTTTGGACATGATACATTTTCTTACGAGGGGAGATATATTTAGATGAGTGTGCAAAGTATGATGGATATTTTAGCAACATTATCTGAATAAATAATTAATGGAATATGGAATCGTATAAACACATAATTAATACATTTAATTTTTATTTTATTTATTTATGAAAGCCTTGAAGAACGATTTTTATTTACATATAATCGAAAAAGTATAAACAAGGAAATACTGGTGAAAATTAACATGATGTAAATAACAGAAACGTGCCTACGTGATACGTTTTTATGAAAGATACACACAGGTCAGAATATATGTATTGATTTTCGGAGACAGAGCTCAGCCTTTTGTTGAATATACTGTGTAATATATTTTTGCATCAACTAAATAATATTATTCCAACAATAATTTATAAAGAGATAGTTCTTTTTAGAGAGGATTTTTAAATATGCCCCTCCTATCTAGAAGCGTAGTCGCAATCGATTTTAATTTTGGAAAGGCTGTCTTTGCATTGCGATCAAAAGTAATCCCAAAGTAATGTCCCGAAAAATCGGTTTGTATGCAGTTATATTTTGCATCCTTCCAATACAAGTATTGTCTAAGTCTCGGTTCCTATTTCACATTACATCTGGTATTATTCGATCCTTCCCAAATGAAATTTACTATTCAAAGTAATCGCGTTTATTTTCCAGACTCAATTTATTTTAAAGCTGCAGAAAGTGTTATGGTTATAAACTGTTGATATGCAACGCCAAGTAACACGGAAACGTGATACGAGCCGTTCGTTATCAAAAGTGGCGTAAGTTCACTTTCCTTTGTTTCGAGTTACAAAAGGTTTTACGTTTCAGTGCGATCAAGGTTTTTGAAATAACCATGGCGCGTACTTTACAAGTGGTTTCTAGAACGATGAGTCCGCTATTTTTTAAAATTTTGCTGATGTTACGGGCCCAGAAACGTAACATTTGTTATCGTAGAAACGTAAGATCATTCGCGTTCGCGGATTCACACCGTTTTCATAATGAACGTTTTCCTCGTTTCGTTTAGCAACCGAACTCGAGACGACACGCTCGTAAGGAAATATTATCTCGTTGACTCTGGAACTTTTTTTACGGGAGACCCAACACGTTTTTTAAGCATTTCTTGCAGAAAGTTTATTTTAACAAGATGGAATGAAATGCTTTAATATCGAAAGTCTTGTATAGCCAATGAATGATGTTACGTATAGTGTTTTTAGTTTTATGTAATCGATAAGAGTAGGCAGCATAGTAACTCAGAAATATGTTAGGAATTATGATTTCGAAAGTTCTTTATTTTTCGTTGTTAATTATTGACTGCGGCGCCATTACGATGCCATTTTAGACACAACACCGAAATGATATTAATAATTCAATTATTATGGGAGTAAATTACATGAGAAAATTCACGTAATGCCTTCGCAAGTACATTAATTAGCACGAAAAATTTCAATGTAATATGTTACGTACTTTACTCCCCAAGAATTCCAGATGTTTCTTTTTCGTAGACTCAAAACACAAGGGAGTTTTGAATGCTAAAAATCAACGGTTTATTGAAAATTCATGCGAAAAAAGTATCCAACTAATGACTTTCAAAATTTCAGGAGACTTTCACACATGGTATAACAAAGTATTCCGAAAATGTCAAGACGATTACTTCAATACTCTCTTCGCAATAAATTCCCGAAAATTCGTTATTTCTCAGTCCTTTGCGCCTCTCTCTTCGACCTAATCCAATAGTCCATCGTGCCTGGCGAGGCAATTAATAACAGTAGGTAGAAAAGCAAGTCAGAAGTATGTTAAGAACTCGCAGAAGTCATCCCAGGTCAGGCAAGCCTTTCGAAATCCGTGCAATGTTTGCCGATTTCCCTCTCCCCCTTCTCCCCTGCTCGCGAATATCAATTTCATTTCTCCGTTTTTGCTGACGACTTTCAGTTTGTTCTCACGGGCGTCTTGTGTACAGTGCCGAGAAAAATAATGTCAAGGAAGCGACCGGACGTATCTGTTTCTCGGCATGAAAAGAAGAAAAATGAATTTTCACCGTCAGGAGCGCGCCTAGCTGAGCGTAACCGGTCTCCCCGTTTCTATCTCTCTCCGTCTCTCTCGTTATTTACGATTCCACGATAAGCAGTTGTTCGTCATGACTCACGACGAGGTATACCATGGTTCGCTCGTCCGCTGCAAGTGCATCTGTGCTCTACGCGAGCTTTATACACGGTAGACCGATAACTCCGACCGTTTTAAGTCTTCACGGTCGTATTTCAGGGATGATGGTTCATCTTCATTATAGTTAGCTGGAAAACGTACCGTTGAATTTCAAAAATCACAATAGATAGATAAAGAGAGTATTAGGATTACAGTATTGTCTCGAAATAAGCAACTGTTTTCCACTTGGAAATAAGCAACTCGCTATCGTCATCTTTTAGTTTGAAGTCGCCGCCGAGTGAGAGATCCGAAAAGAAGTGAAACAGCAGTTATATTTTTACTTAATCGCTGTGAAATTCTAATTTTTATTCAATTGAGAACTTTGACCATCTCTTCAAGCTCTCGACAAAATATAGGACGAATTATTTCCTTAACCTTTTATTTACTGGCGGGACTTATAATCCAAACAGATTAGTAAAAAGAGCACAGAATATGCGTAATAGTTTCTTTCCTTTCCCATGTGTATTCTCCGGAACAATACTGTTAGTTGTATGTAGTTTGTCGTCAAATGCTCGGAACCCTCTGTTTTTTCTACCGGTTCCCGCTCGTTTTGCACGAGAACAAAGTCAAGCCGAATACCCCCCTCGAAATAAGCAACTTGCCAGTCCCGATCGAGTTGCTAATTTCGAGACAATGCTGTATTACGTCATGCTGGAGTACTCAGCATTCGATGCTTTACTATTATACAACTCGGGAAATGGACACTTCAGGTCGAGAAACTCAGTTCTGGAAACTCTGTTCTGGAAATGTTTTGGGACCTACCGACCAGCCTTCGACCAGGGCTTTTCTCAAAAACTAAAATTTCTCGATCATCTCACCAAGTGGACAGAACTCCGTTAGCGTAGACCTGGTTCTGCAATTCTTCGACGGATATGCTATCCTGGTTCAACTTCGTTCAATTGCAAAGAATGTTTAGCGATGAACGTGTCGTCGAGGACTCAGTAATTTGCAAAAATGCGATGAATATGATCGAAGTTATTGGTCCACTCAGTAGGTACAGCGAAACGCACTATTTGCGCGTGTAACGTTCGAGCCACACATATGCACACACTCACTCACACTCACTCACACTCACTCACACTCACTCACACTC
>NW_026534650.1:0-9289 GCF_026225885.1 Hylaeus anthracinus
CACTCACACTCACTCACACTCACTCACACTCACTCACACTCACTCACTCACTCACTCACTCACTCTTTGTACCTCGCCCTCGTGCCACGTTTGCGCTTTTCAAACATGCTTCGAGCATTACCGTGTGCCGCACGGCGTTGCGTGCACATTGCGCCAAGCAAATAGGGAGGAGCCATCTTGTCTCGATGATTTACATGAGATCTTGGCGACTCCTCCGCGCGGAATTGATATGCACGCTTGCACGCCCGCATGTACGCGGGTTGCACCATGCACCGTTGCACGTGTACCGTGTATATGTATAGGTGATCCGCATGTAACGCCGCGCGTGTCCATCCTTGATGGAGGACTTTAGGTTTTTTCAGCGTCGTTGGGAAAGGAATCGTTTAAACAGCCCGCCACTGGGTTAAATGAAACAAGAAGTGTCGACGCTTTTATTGTTGAACTTTTCTGGGATTGGGTTTGAAGCACGGGCAATTTATGACCTATGTGTCGACGACTGACCCGTGATGTAATTACTTATGCATGAAAGGAATGCAAGACAACAAATGGCATTGAGTAGAATTGAGAAAGATTTGTTGCGAGTCAATTGTGATTGGGAAATTATTTATTTGAGCCTTGTACTGTCAGAAGTAACTTAATATTTGAGTTTCCTACATTCCAGTGGAATATTCTTATGGAATTGGTCTGCTATATTCGTTCAATCCCTCGTTGATTACCGTTTAACTGAAATCAAATTCATTGATCTTTGTCACTGACACGATCCTTCTTTTATGTATTAGGTAAGTCACGAGAACTTGTCGTAGACGAACCTATGCTTATAGTATATGATCACCCAAGGATTGTTTATAAAGTATAAAAACAGCCAACTCAATCTGGCTTATAGTTTCTGAGATGAAAATCCACTTTTCTACTCCGTAATTGCTGAATATGAATGCGCAGAAATAGACAGAATAGGTATTAGGTCATGCCATAAGTTCCTGCTGCAGACTGTGTCAATATTTAATAAATATAACTACAGAGATAACTATGAGATTACCTCATTTTATAACACTTAAAGGTATGTTTCACATATTAATTTGAGTAGCAGAAGAATAAGTGTTATAAATTTGTAGGACGACTTAATAAATTCTGACGTGCTGTATTTTCTAAACACATTCGAGATCAAACTAATGATGACTTAAACTCCCCCTAATTTCACGTAGATTATAGCATACTTCGAATTCATCATAACCCTTAATCTCGCACAGAAAAAGACGTCCCCCGGAATCCTTACTGAACCACCCCTGTGCTTAACAGTCGCGATGAAACGAAGGTGGTCTAAGCTGTCTTGTCCAATTTCCGATCGGTGCCCTATAACCCGAGCGAGACAAGTATCAATCTCGATTTCTGGGCCCACTGGTTGTTCCATGGTTCGTTAAGGAGGTCGAGCAACAGTGGCCTCCCCTGACCAGAAGACGCATCGTCGAACAGAGCGGCTCGATAACCGCCTCGAGCGTGTACTATTGTCCCAGTCCACCGCTGTGCTGATTAAAATTCATAGAAGGTGCAAATTAACCGTGACGCCTACGGCCAGCTGTTCCTGCGCGAAGGCAAAGATTCCACGCGATACTCTGGCCGAGTCCGTGACTAAAGCCACGTCCCGGTGTATGTACGTTCGCCAAGCTCCGCTATACGTGTCGCGACTCCATTCGCCCACTTACTGGTCAGTGAGTCGCAAGATCGCTTACTGTTCTGGCACGATTTACGGATATTATGTAACTGGGTAGGCTCGGGACGCGGTAGTAAGCTGTCGCGAATAATTATCTATAATTAAATGACGTAGTTTCGCCGGGTTTTCTGAATTTATCTCGATTGCGCGCCGCCCCGACACGCCTGGGATGTCTGCCGGTGTCCGAATCGGATTCACGAGCCGTATTCCCGTCTCGAATGCCTCGCGACGTCCAGATGCCGCTCTTTCCAACGACATTGTCGCGTGGTATGTTGCAACCAGCGATGGGATTAAGTATCTGGCGAATACGCAGCTGGAAATGTTTATTGTATCGCTCAGATGGTAGTTTTGTTGGGGCGACACTGGCTTGGATGGCTGGAAAGCGGGTCACGTTTAACAATTTTTTCACGGGAAAGTAGAAAAGATACTTGTACAGGGGTTTGAGCATTTTGTTATGTAACTTTGGAGCTTTCAAGAAAAGTGTGTGTATTTTACAATTGATCTTGGAAAGATCCACTTGAACGACCGGGATTCCAGGTCCTGAACTGTCGATACCAAAGAAAGAACTGTAACTTATGTTTAGAGGACATACAGTTGCTTAGAGAGTAAACTTTCCTAAAATTAGAAGAATTATATTGACAATGTGACAACGCTCCAAAATTGAAGTTCATTCTTTACCTATTCGTTTTAGTTTTTTTTAGCCTAAGAGATCTTAGCTGAAGATCTTTCGAAGACAGTAAACTTTCGAAAATTTTGACTATCGGTTCGCCCTGTATTCTAAGAGAGAACGCGTGGAAAATCCCTCGAATCTGCTATTTCAGGTTCATGTAACAATCCTTCCGGCTCTTCGCACATGTATGACACGTGGCAATGTTTTAAGCAAAAATACCTACTCGTACCAAGGGAAATAGAATTCATTGCTCCCAGATTTCGAATGCTAAGAGCGCGACGATTTATAGAATAAGCGAGCAGTGCGTTACGAAAGTTTAAAATTCCATTTAAGAAAAAAAAGAATGGAGTTTCAACGAGCATCGCTATAAAACGCGTTGATATTATCTGCAAAGAAGTTTCAGTGTTAACGAGATAACGTTTTTTTATGAACGTGTTGATTTAAGTTCAGGTGCTAAACAGAATGAGAATAGCATTCATTATGAAAGTCGTGTAAGTCCACGAACGCGAATGATCTTATCTTCCTGCAATAACAGTGTCGTGTTCTTAGACCCATAACGTCAGCGGAATATAAAGACACGATGAACTTATTGCTTTATATAACGCCTCTCCATTATGGATACTTGGCAAACTTTTATCATAGGGGCGGCGGTGATAATGCAAAAGAGACGCGGACGTTTCGATGAATATTTGAAAATTAAATAGAAACACGGTGCGTTAATTGACAGTCTCGAACAGAATTGCGAATGGTTTTAGCTTTTTAATTTATAGTTTCAGTTGTTTGCATAGAAAATGTTAAATATTTTTTACATTTTCAACCCTTTATTTACTAAATTTGTAAAAAGTTTTTAAAATCTAGCCGTTCATCTTGGTCTTATATCATCTCATAGAGTTGTCTCTAACGAGCTTCCAAAAGAAAAAAAAGCTTGTGCTCCCATCTAAAAACAAACTTCATAGAAGCGAACTTGAGAGTCAGAATAGGTTTCAAAGGATTTAATTAATACAGTACGAGTTAAAACGGTGCGGGCATTCAGATTGAAGATTAAAAACAAACAAATAACGCTGTTAAAAGACTGGTAGCTTCATGGCAATGAAAAAATTAATGAAACTTGTAAGTTCCGCCAGTAAATAAAAGATCAAGGGAACAGTTCGCTCTATTTTTCTCAATTGAATAAAAATTAGAATTTTAACAACAGAGTATCACATTTCACAGCGTTTAAGTAAAAATATAACTGCTGAATCGGATGAAGTCGTAAATAAATCGCTACGTGCTCTCTTTCGTTATCTTTAATGCGAATCAAACTTTCTGCCACTCGTGAACGCAGGCTCTTATTAAGATTACGAGTATTGTTGCTGATCGCGCGTTCCACTCAACCAGTTCCTTTATTCTTGATGACTTCTGGCGTCGTGGCTATCAGTAGTCGCGTGAAATCGCTGGATAACGCTTTCAGGACCGATGACTCCGCATGTAAGTCATATAACATTTCACTTGTTCAGCCAATGATGCGGCATGTGTTCAGAATTAGGGCCGAGAAGAGAGCGAGATATTTTAGAAAAATTAGTATACAAAGAATTGTATATAAGGAAGGTAGAAAGAGTGCATATTTAGGTTGACAGAGGAATATTACTTCTACCACACTTTGTGGCATACAAATTTAAGTTATTTTGAGAATTTTCACGGATTGAAAGAATCACCAAGGTATAAAAGTGTCGAATGTGATATTCTCGCGGAGTAAATTCTGTAGCAATTAGACACTGATGCTAAAAACACACTACCGTGTTCCAATGAATACTTTCACCGTTCTACAAGGAGGTAAAATGCATCAAAACTCACGCCTATCGATTCATGGAAGGAAAAACATCGATTTCAGTTTTTTAAAGCATCCACATCCGATAATAAGATTGCTGAAAGGAAAGCCCAGAGGCAAGTGAATCGATCAGCTTACAAGGGAACTGTAGCCAGACTTCCTTATTCGCTTTCTTTTTTAGATGTAGGGGAAAACCTCGGAAAGTAGCAAGAAATAAATAGAAATAAAGAAGATGAGCAATAAATAGAAAAAAAACCCGTAGTTTCTAATCAATCCGTATTATTGGTACTTTATTATCTCCAAGGCGATTGCTTTTCTCTATTTCTCATGATTCACGATTTCAAACTCGTTGGCAATCTTGTAAGCAAATTATGACTATGCAACTCCAATCCAAGGAACGGGGCCGTTGGCTGTGGAGTGAAATTTTCTCAGTCTAGAATTTATTTCTCGAAAACAAAGTAGTTTTTCTCGCCCTCTATAAAAATATTTTCTCTCGAGTTATTTCTTAACGTTGAAACTTTGACGCAACGCCATTAAGAGTTGTAGCCCTTTTTCCTGCGGGTATCGCGTACGGATTCCACGAAGCTACTAGTCTTTTAACAGCGTTGTTTGTTTGTTTTTAATCTTAATCTATATGCTCGCTCCGTTTTAACTCGCGGGCTCGGTAAAACGGGCAACTACGAACAAAGAACGGATCATAGCGATAATCTTTCGTCGGCTAACAATGGCGTAACCGCGTCCTCTCGCGGCTCTCCACCTCCATTGACAAAGGGTATGTCAGTTTCGTTGGTAAATATTTCCAGAGGCTTATCTGCGAAAGCATTGACTCGACGATAATACGGCCCTGTTGTACACGCGTTCAAGCTGCACGGAGAATATCCTATTCCCCTTTCGCGAATTGTTCACTTCGAGTGAGATGAGGCGGCAATTCCAGGATCCCTTGAACGATGACTGTTCAGGGTTGGCGAAACGACTTCATTACGGACGTGGCTGATTCGCCATTTCTTAGATTAAGTGCAGGAGAAGGTGCGCTATTCGATGGTCGATTATCTTGGACGATCAGTTGTTAGGATACAAAAGGAGACACGTGGCAGTGGTTTTTAATCTTTGTTAGGGGGTCGTATACTTTGAATGAACGTTCTTGTTGGGTTGAATTTTTAATTCCTGAACGGCTGAATAAATCTTTTTGTTTTTATTATAATAAAGTAATGGTTCGAAGGGATTATATAGAATTTTTCAGGGTGATAGGCTTGCTGAGTAGGTGCCAATAAGTTTCTTCTTTTAGGATGGCGATAATGACAGCGAATTATGATTTGAAACGTTGAGAAACGTTTTGCTGAAGTAACTGCAAAAGAGAGTAAGATTCGTCACACATAAAAGTCAACAATTCAAATTTTATGATCCTTTGACTTAACCACCACCAGAATATTCTTCTACATTCTCTAGAGGATTGTAGTGCTCAATCGAATACATATCAAGCATTATAAATGGTGAGTGTTACATAAAGAACCATAAAAGAACACAAGATACACAGAAGCCAACATACGAGTCGTGTGAAGCTGGTCTCGCAGAATTGAATTGCTTATAATTTTGAAACTAGAAAGGGGCAAATGAAAATTCCACCGGGGTATTAATGGGCAAACGTTTTCAAAAAGAAAATTTTGAATTTTTTAATATCGGGGCGTCAACGTGATGTTGGCTCCCTCAAAATTGAATTGCTCATTATTTTTAAACTAAACTAAACTAAACCAAACTAAAAAGGGGCAAACGAAAATTCCAACGGGACATTAATGGGCAAACGTTTGCAAAAAGAACATTTTGAATTTGGTCCCTCCAAAATTGAATTGCGTAGCATTTTTAAATTAAAATAGGGCAAATGAAAATTCCAACGGGGCATTAATGGCCAAACATTTCCAACAAGAAAATTTTGAATTTTTTAATATTTAAGGGCCAAGTTTACGCGGCTCAACATACCAAATGTCGTGATTCCTCGATAAACCACTCTGGAAACATGAAGCAAAATTGAGGCCAGATGGAGGGGACAAGTTCGATAGAAATGGCTCCTCTCTATCGCATGGGATAACAGTTGGGAAAGTAAAAGGAATAATGGGACACCGAGAGCTTGTTATTGTTTTTAACGGCAACGAATTCTATGGATTCGATACCTTCGAGTTTCCTTCTCGTTATTTTTTCGCCTTTTTTCTCAACGAAGACACGTTATTCCACGCTCGTAGCTCGCGCGAGATCACGCTGCAGATTTCTCCTTGGCAATCAGGGTCGTATTCCGCCTCCCTCTACTCTATCTCCAGCGAAGTAGCCTCGTTTCCGCCTCTTCCCTCTCACCGCGTATTGCGCTATTATCTATACTCTCGGTTGTTGTACCGTGGACGTTTCGTCGGTAACAGAGCCGACGTTGGAACTGGTCAGTGACGTTCGATCCGTGAAATTTCGCCTGGCCCCAAGGAGACGTTCAACAAGTGTTGTACGCAAGGAATCGGGCGGCCACACTGTTACGGGCCAATGCCGTTGCACTGATTGCTCGCCTTGCAAACAAGAAACTTGGTCGAACAGCCTTAACCTTCGATTTACTGAATTTCTCAAATGTTTTTAAAATCTAGACGTTCATCTTGGTTTTATATCATCTTATAGAGTCGTCTCTAACAAGCTTCCAAAAGAAAAAGAGCTTCTGCTGCCATTCAACAATTAAAAATAAACTTCATAGAAGTGGGCTTGAAAGTCGCAATAGGTTTCAAAGCGTTTAATTAATGCAGCACCATGAGAAAATTGACGGGACTTATAAGTAGCGCCAGTAAATAAGAGGTTAAGTTAAGATAAACATAAGAAATTCAAATGATTACCTATGAGGTCTTTAGAGAACTTAAATATCTTTGCAAAACATGGAAGATTTAGCTACCTCGAGAACTTACATGGTGGATTCTACCATCGTTTAGGTTGTTGCAATCCTGAAGTGAACAAAAAATTCATTCGAAAGAGTTCTCAAGTTCCGAAGTTCCTCGTGCCGCTCCAGGTCCGTTAAATTCTCTATAAATCGTGGGAAATATACGCCAGGCGTCTCGGAGCACCCCACCGAGGGAAACTCTCGAGAATTTAAATCAGGAGATCCTCGTTGTCGGCCAACAAGCAATAAACCGAGGAGATTGTAACACATTCTTGCCCGGCTCGGTATTTATAGGGCACAATAAGTGCTACGTGTTTCTAACTTCCCGAATGCCTCCCTTTTGCGAGTCCTCCTGTCCCGTGCGGTTGATATTAAAATTAAAGCCGTGTTTACGAGGCGATTAAACGGATCAGCGACGTTGAATCCACGGAACTCTGTCCAGCCGGAGACTAATGCTCAACAAGTGTTGCACGCACGGCTCTGAAAATCATACGTTACGTTGGTCCCGCGGCCCATTAGCATCCGCGCATCTGTTCGGTCCACGATGGTGGGTTGGCTTCGTCGAGGAACGGAAGACAAACGATATCAAGCGCATTATTTTAGGTTCCATTTCTCTTCGTCGTTATGCAGGCCTCGGTTGGAGCGACACTAAACGCCTGGCCCGTGGCATTTACCACACGTTCAGCGCATGGCGGCGGTCACCGGTGTTAAATCCGCGAAATTCCCTTACCCAGCCTGTTTGGGAATAACGATCAACAAGTATTGCGTGCTAGGATGCCGTACACACGATACCCGCTGGCAATTTTCGATTAATGAAGAGTGGAGAGCCAGATATACGGCGCTGGGTGCAATAACGTGGATACCTGGAAATACGACTTCCGTTTTAATGCGGATCCTAAGTGGAACCATGAATTTTTGTTACGTGGGTCGATTTCTCCCTGCCTTCTGCGTGTAAAAGTACTAAGAAGGTATTAAAAACGGTGCTTTGCAAGATATTTGCAAGATGCTTCATGTGTCTACTTTATTTTGGCATCTGTTTCTATTGGGAAAATTGAAATAAATACGTATAGGATCTTTAGAAAGATTAAGCTTGTTGTATACAAGTATCCATGTATTGCTTACAAATAGACTGCGGATCTTTATGCATTTATAGGAAATTCGAATGCGCAAGAACCTAAATAGTGCAAACAACATACAAGAATATAAAAGAGATTGAAAGTATTTAGGTTCAATTTTTGGAGGCACGTTCGTCAAGATTTTATTTTGCATAAAGATCCGCACTCTACTTATAAAGTATAAAAACAGCGAACTAATTGATAACTTCGAAGATAAAAATTCGCTTCTACAGCCTGTATTCGCTGAATACGGAAGAGTAGAAATAGGTAGACTTTGGCATTCTGTATTTTCTAAACAAACTCGAGATCAGCGTGATGATGACTTAAACCCTTCCTAATTTTCCATGAACTACAGTACACTTGAAATTCATCAACATC
Source organism: Hylaeus anthracinus (assembly GCF_026225885.1). Taxonomy (NCBI): domain Eukaryota; kingdom Metazoa; phylum Arthropoda; class Insecta; order Hymenoptera; family Colletidae; genus Hylaeus; species Hylaeus anthracinus. The sequence goes on from NW_026534650.1 coordinate 8,578, forward strand.
TCTCGTCTCAGAGACTCTTCTCATCTCTAAGAACTTTCTCATCTCACAGAAGGCGATCGATTTTGCGAGGAGCGACTCGATTCACTTCCTTGAGAAATACATCAAAAGTTACCAAATTTGTCTGATGTTTATGTCTTCGTTATACATCGTACTTTTGTGCAAACCGAGAGACCTTCTTATATCTCCTTGATATAAATAAATAATTGTAGTAATATTCTCACCAAGCAATGCGCGTTATTCCCAAGATCTCGAGGAGTAGCAGCGAATCGTCGAGTTTCTCCTGCCGTTGATCCGGAGCGAACAAAAATAGACTGGTGGAATCGTTAAATAAATTATTGGGAATTTAGTTACCAGTTTATATCGATGGTTCTCCGCTTCCATGGAGATTCGAAAGAGCAACAATGTTGCCGGTGTCGAGATGGGCGTACAGATTGCACGATACCGCAGCCTCTTATATCGGGTACGTTACTTTCGATGCGTCCCATCTGGGTATCGATACACGTTATCTACATGGTCGTATTCACGACGATCTACCCGTGGAAGCTGGCCCACGTTCGTGGAATACAGACGAGGTACTCCATGGGGCTCGAGTCGATCAACTGTTGCCCGCGGCTAGCCGATACTACGTTTCACAATGTTGCACTGGACTTCACTTTTACTGGGACGCATGCAGCTCGAGTGGGATCGTTTATTTAATTCAATGCCAGCCGTT
>NW_026534651.1:0-9289 GCF_026225885.1 Hylaeus anthracinus
CACTCACACTCACTCACACTCACTCACACTCACTCACACTCACTCACTCACTCACTCACTCACTCTTTGTACCTCGCCCTCGTGCCACGTTTGCGCTTTTCAAACATGCTTCGAGCATTACCGTGTGCCGCACGGCGTTGCGTGCACATTGCGCCAAGCAAATAGGGAGGAGCCATCTTGTCTCGATGATTTACATGAGATCTTGGCGACTCCTCCGCGCGGAATTGATATGCACGCTTGCACGCCCGCATGTACGCGGGTTGCACCATGCACCGTTGCACGTGTACCGTGTATATGTATAGGTGATCCGCATGTAACGCCGCGCGTGTCCATCCTTGATGGAGGACTTTAGGTTTTTTCAGCGTCGTTGGGAAAGGAATCGTTTAAACAGCCCGCCACTGGGTTAAATGAAACAAGAAGTGTCGACGCTTTTATTGTTGAACTTTTCTGGGATTGGGTTTGAAGCACGGGCAATTTATGACCTATGTGTCGACGACTGACCCGTGATGTAATTACTTATGCATGAAAGGAATGCAAGACAACAAATGGCATTGAGTAGAATTGAGAAAGATTTGTTGCGAGTCAATTGTGATTGGGAAATTATTTATTTGAGCCTTGTACTGTCAGAAGTAACTTAATATTTGAGTTTCCTACATTCCAGTGGAATATTCTTATGGAATTGGTCTGCTATATTCGTTCAATCCCTCGTTGATTACCGTTTAACTGAAATCAAATTCATTGATCTTTGTCACTGACACGATCCTTCTTTTATGTATTAGGTAAGTCACGAGAACTTGTCGTAGACGAACCTATGCTTATAGTATATGATCACCCAAGGATTGTTTATAAAGTATAAAAACAGCCAACTCAATCTGGCTTATAGTTTCTGAGATGAAAATCCACTTTTCTACTCCGTAATTGCTGAATATGAATGCGCAGAAATAGACAGAATAGGTATTAGGTCATGCCATAAGTTCCTGCTGCAGACTGTGTCAATATTTAATAAATATAACTACAGAGATAACTATGAGATTACCTCATTTTATAACACTTAAAGGTATGTTTCACATATTAATTTGAGTAGCAGAAGAATAAGTGTTATAAATTTGTAGGACGACTTAATAAATTCTGACGTGCTGTATTTTCTAAACACATTCGAGATCAAACTAATGATGACTTAAACTCCCCCTAATTTCACGTAGATTATAGCATACTTCGAATTCATCATAACCCTTAATCTCGCACAGAAAAAGACGTCCCCCGGAATCCTTACTGAACCACCCCTGTGCTTAACAGTCGCGATGAAACGAAGGTGGTCTAAGCTGTCTTGTCCAATTTCCGATCGTTGCCCTATAACCCGAGCGAGACAAGTATCAATCTCGATTTCTGGGCCCACTGGTTGTTCCATGGTTCGTTAAGGAGGTCGAGCAACAGTGGCCTCCCCTGACCAGAAGACGCATCGTCGAACAGAGCGGCTCGATAACCGCCTCGAGCGTGTACTATTGTCCCAGTCCACCGCTGTGCTGATTAAAATTCATAGAAGGTGCAAATTAACCGTGACGCCTACGGCCAGCTGTTCCTGCGCGAAGGCAAAGATTCCACGCGATACTCTGGCCGAGTCCGTGACTAAAGCCACGTCCCGGTGTATGTACGTTCGCCAAGCTCCGCTATACGTGTCGCGACTCCATTCGCCCACTTACTGGTCAGTGAGTCGCAAGATCGCTTACTGTTCTGGCACGATTTACGGATATTATGTAACTGGGTAGGCTCGGGACGCGGTAGTAAGCTGTCGCGAATAATTATCTATAATTAAATGACGTAGTTTCGCCGGGTTTTCTGAATTTATCTCGATTGCGCGCCGCCCCGACACGCCTGGGATGTCTGCCGGTGTCCGAATCGGATTCACGAGCCGTATTCCCGTCTCGAATGCCTCGCGACGTCCAGATGCCGCTCTTTCCAACGACATTGTCGCGTGGTATGTTGCAACCAGCGATGGGATTAAGTATCTGGCGAATACGCAGCTGGAAATGTTTATTGTATCGCTCAGATGGTAGTTTTGTTGGGGCGACACTGGCTTGGATGGCTGGAAAGCGGGTCACGTTTAACAATTTTTTCACGGGAAAGTAGAAAAGATACTTGTACAGGGGTTTGAGCATTTTGTTATGTAACTTTGGAGCTTTCAAGAAAAGTGTGTGTATTTTACAATTGATCTTGGAAAGATCCACTTGAACGACCGGGATTCCAGGTCCTGAACTGTCGATACCAAAGAAAGAACTGTAACTTATGTTTAGAGGACATACAGTTGCTTAGAGAGTAAACTTTCCTAAAATTAGAAGAATTATATTGACAATGTGACAACGCTCCAAAATTGAAGTTCATTCTTTACCTATTCGTTTTAGTTTTTTTTAGCCTAAGAGATCTTAGCTGAAGATCTTTCGAAGACAGTAAACTTTCGAAAATTTTGACTATCGGTTCGCCCTGTATTCTAAGAGAGAACGCGTGGAAAATCCCTCGAATCTGCTATTTCAGGTTCATGTAACAATCCTTCCGGCTCTTCGCACATGTATGACACGTGGCAATGTTTTAAGCAAAAATACCTACTCGTACCAAGGGAAATAGAATTCATTGCTCCCAGATTTCGAATGCTAAGAGCGCGACGATTTATAGAATAAGCGAGCAGTGCGTTACGAAAGTTTAAAATTCCATTTAAGAAAAAAAAGAATGGAGTTTCAACGAGCATCGCTATAAAACGCGTTGATATTATCTGCAAAGAAGTTTCAGTGTTAACGAGATAACGTTTTTTTATGAACGTGTTGATTTAAGTTCAGGTGCTAAACAGAATGAGAATAGCATTCATTATGAAAGTCGTGTAAGTCCACGAACGCGAATGATCTTATCTTCCTGCAATAACAGTGTCGTGTTCTTAGACCCATAACGTCAGCGGAATATAAAGACACGATGAACTTATTGCTTTATATAACGCCTCTCCATTATGGATACTTGGCAAACTTTTATCATAGGGGCGGCGGTGATAATGCAAAAGAGACGCGGACGTTTCGATGAATATTTGAAAATTAAATAGAAACACGGTGCGTTAATTGACAGTCTCGAACAGAATTGCGAATGGTTTTAGCTTTTTAATTTATAGTTTCAGTTGTTTGCATAGAAAATGTTAAATATTTTTTACATTTTCAACCCTTTATTTACTAAATTTGTAAAAAGTTTTTAAAATCTAGCCGTTCATCTTGGTCTTATATCATCTCATAGAGTTGTCTCTAACGAGCTTCCAAAAGAAAAAAAAGCTTGTGCTCCCATCTAAAAACAAACTTCATAGAAGCGAACTTGAGAGTCAGAATAGGTTTCAAAGGATTTAATTAATACAGTACGAGTTAAAACGGTGCGGGCATTCAGATTGAAGATTAAAAACAAACAAATAACGCTGTTAAAAGACTGGTAGCTTCATGGCAATGAAAAAATTAATGAAACTTGTAAGTTCCGCCAGTAAATAAAAGATCAAGGGAACAGTTCGCTCTATTTTTCTCAATTGAATAAAAATTAGAATTTTAACAACAGAGTATCACATTTCACAGCGTTTAAGTAAAAATATAACTGCTGAATCGGATGAAGTCGTAAATAAATCGCTACGTGCTCTCTTTCGTTATCTTTAATGCGAATCAAACTTTCTGCCACTCGTGAACGCAGGCTCTTATTAAGATTACGAGTATTGTTGCTGATCGCGCGTTCCACTCAACCAGTTCCTTTATTCTTGATGACTTCTGGCGTCGTGGCTATCAGTAGTCGCGTGAAATCGCTGGATAACGCTTTCAGGACCGATGACTCCGCATGTAAGTCATATAACATTTCACTTGTTCAGCCAATGATGCGGCATGTGTTCAGAATTAGGGCCGAGAAGAGAGCGAGATATTTTAGAAAAATTAGTATACAAAGAATTGTATATAAGGAAGGTAGAAAGAGTGCATATTTAGGTTGACAGAGGAATATTACTTCTACCACACTTTGTGGCATACAAATTTAAGTTATTTTGAGAATTTTCACGGATTGAAAGAATCACCAAGGTATAAAAGTGTCGAATGTGATATTCTCGCGGAGTAAATTCTGTAGCAATTAGACACTGATGCTAAAAACACACTACCGTGTTCCAATGAATACTTTCACCGTTCTACAAGGAGGTAAAATGCATCAAAACTCACGCCTATCGATTCATGGAAGGAAAAACATCGATTTCAGTTTTTTAAAGCATCCACATCCGATAATAAGATTGCTGAAAGGAAAGCCCAGAGGCAAGTGAATCGATCAGCTTACAAGGGAACTGTAGCCAGACTTCCTTATTCGCTTTCTTTTTTAGATGTAGGGGAAAACCTCGGAAAGTAGCAAGAAATAAATAGAAATAAAGAAGATGAGCAATAAATAGAAAAAAAACCCGTAGTTTCTAATCAATCCGTATTATTGGTACTTTATTATCTCCAAGGCGATTGCTTTTCTCTATTTCTCATGATTCACGATTTCAAACTCGTTGGCAATCTTGTAAGCAAATTATGACTATGCAACTCCAATCCAAGGAACGGGGCCGTTGGCTGTGGAGTGAAATTTTCTCAGTCTAGAATTTATTTCTCGAAAACAAAGTAGTTTTTCTCGCCCTCTATAAAAATATTTTCTCTCGAGTTATTTCTTAACGTTGAAACTTTGACGCAACGCCATTAAGAGTTGTAGCCCTTTTTCCTGCGGGTATCGCGTACGGATTCCACGAAGCTACTAGTCTTTTAACAGCGTTGTTTGTTTGTTTTTAATCTTAATCTATATGCTCGCTCCGTTTTAACTCGCGGGCTCGGTAAAACGGGCAACTACGAACAAAGAACGGATCATAGCGATAATCTTTCGTCGGCTAACAATGGCGTAACCGCGTCCTCTCGCGGCTCTCCACCTCCATTGACAAAGGGTATGTCAGTTTCGTTGGTAAATATTTCCAGAGGCTTATCTGCGAAAGCATTGACTCGACGATAATACGGCCCTGTTGTACACGCGTTCAAGCTGCACGGAGAATATCCTATTCCCCTTTCGCGAATTGTTCACTTCGAGTGAGATGAGGCGGCAATTCCAGGATCCCTTGAACGATGACTGTTCAGGGTTGGCGAAACGACTTCATTACGGACGTGGCTGATTCGCCATTTCTTAGATTAAGTGCAGGAGAAGGTGCGCTATTCGATGGTCGATTATCTTGGACGATCAGTTGTTAGGATACAAAAGGAGACACGTGGCAGTGGTTTTTAATCTTTGTTAGGGGGTCGTATACTTTGAATGAACGTTCTTGTTGGGTTGAATTTTTAATTCCTGAACGGCTGAATAAATCTTTTTGTTTTTATTATAATAAAGTAATGGTTCGAAGGGATTATATAGAATTTTTCAGGGTGATAGGCTTGCTGAGTAGGTGCCAATAAGTTTCTTCTTTTAGGATGGCGATAATGACAGCGAATTATGATTTGAAACGTTGAGAAACGTTTTGCTGAAGTAACTGCAAAAGAGAGTAAGATTCGTCACACATAAAAGTCAACAATTCAAATTTTATGATCCTTTGACTTAACCACCACCAGAATATTCTTCTACATTCTCTAGAGGATTGTAGTGCTCAATCGAATACATATCAAGCATTATAAATGGTGAGTGTTACATAAAGAACCATAAAAGAACACAAGATACACAGAAGCCAACATACGAGTCGTGTGAAGCTGGTCTCGCAGAATTGAATTGCTTATAATTTTGAAACTAGAAAGGGGCAAATGAAAATTCCACCGGGGTATTAATGGGCAAACGTTTTCAAAAAGAAAATTTTGAATTTTTTAATATCGGGGCGTCAACGTGATGTTGGCTCCCTCAAAATTGAATTGCTCATTATTTTTAAACTAAACTAAACTAAACCAAACTAAAAAGGGGCAAACGAAAATTCCAACGGGACATTAATGGGCAAACGTTTGCAAAAAGAACATTTTGAATTTGGTCCCTCCAAAATTGAATTGCGTAGCATTTTTAAATTAAAATAGGGCAAATGAAAATTCCAACGGGGCATTAATGGCCAAACATTTCCAACAAGAAAATTTTGAATTTTTTAATATTTAAGGGCCAAGTTTACGCGGCTCAACATACCAAATGTCGTGATTCCTCGATAAACCACTCTGGAAACATGAAGCAAAATTGAGGCCAGATGGAGGGGACAAGTTCGATAGAAATGGCTCCTCTCTATCGCATGGGATAACAGTTGGGAAAGTAAAAGGAATAATGGGACACCGAGAGCTTGTTATTGTTTTTAACGGCAACGAATTCTATGGATTCGATACCTTCGAGTTTCCTTCTCGTTATTTTTTCGCCTTTTTTCTCAACGAAGACACGTTATTCCACGCTCGTAGCTCGCGCGAGATCACGCTGCAGATTTCTCCTTGGCAATCAGGGTCGTATTCCGCCTCCCTCTACTCTATCTCCAGCGAAGTAGCCTCGTTTCCGCCTCTTCCCTCTCACCGCGTATTGCGCTATTATCTATACTCTCGGTTGTTGTACCGTGGACGTTTCGTCGGTAACAGAGCCGACGTTGGAACTGGTCAGTGACGTTCGATCCGTGAAATTTCGCCTGGCCCCAAGGAGACGTTCAACAAGTGTTGTACGCAAGGAATCGGGCGGCCACACTGTTACGGGCCAATGCCGTTGCACTGATTGCTCGCCTTGCAAACAAGAAACTTGGTCGAACAGCCTTAACCTTCGATTTACTGAATTTCTCAAATGTTTTTAAAATCTAGACGTTCATCTTGGTTTTATATCATCTTATAGAGTCGTCTCTAACAAGCTTCCAAAAGAAAAAGAGCTTCTGCTGCCATTCAACAATTAAAAATAAACTTCATAGAAGTGGGCTTGAAAGTCGCAATAGGTTTCAAAGCGTTTAATTAATGCAGCACCATGAGAAAATTGACGGGACTTATAAGTAGCGCCAGTAAATAAGAGGTTAAGTTAAGATAAACATAAGAAATTCAAATGATTACCTATGAGGTCTTTAGAGAACTTAAATATCTTTGCAAAACATGGAAGATTTAGCTACCTCGAGAACTTACATGGTGGATTCTACCATCGTTTAGGTTGTTGCAATCCTGAAGTGAACAAAAAATTCATTCGAAAGAGTTCTCAAGTTCCGAAGTTCCTCGTGCCGCTCCAGGTCCGTTAAATTCTCTATAAATCGTGGGAAATATACGCCAGGCGTCTCGGAGCACCCCACCGAGGGAAACTCTCGAGAATTTAAATCAGGAGATCCTCGTTGTCGGCCAACAAGCAATAAACCGAGGAGATTGTAACACATTCTTGCCCGGCTCGGTATTTATAGGGCACAATAAGTGCTACGTGTTTCTAACTTCCCGAATGCCTCCCTTTTGCGAGTCCTCCTGTCCCGTGCGGTTGATATTAAAATTAAAGCCGTGTTTACGAGGCGATTAAACGGATCAGCGACGTTGAATCCACGGAACTCTGTCCAGCCGGAGACTAATGCTCAACAAGTGTTGCACGCACGGCTCTGAAAATCATACGTTACGTTGGTCCCGCGGCCCATTAGCATCCGCGCATCTGTTCGGTCCACGATGGTGGGTTGGCTTCGTCGAGGAACGGAAGACAAACGATATCAAGCGCATTATTTTAGGTTCCATTTCTCTTCGTCGTTATGCAGGCCTCGGTTGGAGCGACACTAAACGCCTGGCCCGTGGCATTTACCACACGTTCAGCGCATGGCGGCGGTCACCGGTGTTAAATCCGCGAAATTCCCTTACCCAGCCTGTTTGGGAATAACGATCAACAAGTATTGCGTGCTAGGATGCCGTACACACGATACCCGCTGGCAATTTTCGATTAATGAAGAGTGGAGAGCCAGATATACGGCGCTGGGTGCAATAACGTGGATACCTGGAAATACGACTTCCGTTTTAATGCGGATCCTAAGTGGAACCATGAATTTTTGTTACGTGGGTCGATTTCTCCCTGCCTTCTGCGTGTAAAAGTACTAAGAAGGTATTAAAAACGGTGCTTTGCAAGATATTTGCAAGATGCTTCATGTGTCTACTTTATTTTGGCATCTGTTTCTATTGGGAAAATTGAAATAAATACGTATAGGATCTTTAGAAAGATTAAGCTTGTTGTATACAAGTATCCATGTATTGCTTACAAATAGACTGCGGATCTTTATGCATTTATAGGAAATTCGAATGCGCAAGAACCTAAATAGTGCAAACAACATACAAGAATATAAAAGAGATTGAAAGTATTTAGGTTCAATTTTTGGAGGCACGTTCGTCAAGATTTTATTTTGCATAAAGATCCGCACTCTACTTATAAAGTATAAAAACAGCGAACTAATTGATAACTTCGAAGATAAAAATTCGCTTCTACAGCCTGTATTCGCTGAATACGGAAGAGTAGAAATAGGTAGACTTTGGCATTCTGTATTTTCTAAACAAACTCGAGATCAGCGTGATGATGACTTAAACCCTTCCTAATTTTCCATGAACTACAGTACACTTGAAATTCATCAACATCTCTCGTCTCAGAGAATCTTCTCATCTCTAAGAACTTTCTCATCTCACAGAAGGCGATCGATTTTGCGAGGAGCGACTCGATTCACTTCCTTGAGAAATACATCAAAAGTTACCAAATTTGTCTGATGTTTATGTCTTCGTTATACATCGTACTTTTGTGCAAACCGAGAGACCTTCTTATATCTCCTTGATATAAATAAATAATTGTAGTAATATTCTCACCAAGCAATGCGCGTTATTCCCAAGATCTCGAGGAGTAGCAGCGAATCGTCGAGTTTCTCCTGCCGTTGATCCGGAGCGAACAAAAATAGACTGGTGGAATCGTTAAATAAATTATTGGGAATTTAGTTACCAGTTTATATCGATGGTTCTCCGCTTCCATGGAGATTCGAAAGAGCAACAATGTTGCCGGTGTCGAGATGGGCGTACAGATTGCACGATACCGCAGCCTCTTATATCGGGTACGTTACTTTCGATGCGTCCCATCTGGGTATCGATACACGTTATCTACATGGTCGTATTCACGACGATCTACCCGTGGAAGCTGGCCCACGTTCGTGGAATACAGACGAGGTACTCCATGGGGCTCGAGTCGATCAACTGTTGCCCGCGGCTAGCCGATACTACGTTTCACAATGTTGCACTGGACTTCACTTTTACTGGGAAGCATGCAGCTCGAGTGGGATCGTTTATTTAATTCAATGCCAGCCGTT
>NW_026534652.1:0-5641 GCF_026225885.1 Hylaeus anthracinus
TGATGTTTGGCGACGAGCTTCGAACGTAGAGAAGGACAGCGAATAAAGAAGAGAACGGAGCGAAAACAAAGTCCCCATTAATACGCAAACTCGGGATTCAACTAGTGCATTTATGGTAGACTTCGTGCATTCTCTGATGTTTGTTGAGGAATACTAGAGAATTAAATTTGGAAGAATTCACGGTTAAGGAAATACAAAGTAATTCCGAATGATTCAAATTCGATTGAGAGACCACATCTTGTGGCGCGGCCAGTAGACGAGGATATCGTGCTCGACGGATGATACACGCGCGAAAGCAAAAGACATTCTCGATCCAGGTGCCACATGGCTTTTACTTTTGACTGTGACAGATCCGACGAGCGCGTTTTTCTCTCGGTCCTGTTCGCGTACGAGTGCTTTGGTATCGCGTGGCACTGGTCCAACCGTTTCGTTGGCTTCTCTCGGCTCCGGCAGACGCCACTTGGCAGACACAGCGCAACCGGACTCGAGACCGATTTCTCATTCGTCTAACGCCGATAACACCGAGGAACTATGCAAGAAATGGAAAACGATCGCGTTCCGTCAAACCTGAACGAGAATAGACGCCGCCAAGGGGAGACAAAACTCCTTTGGCGTGTTTCTACGCTTCGATGATTGAGAGAAATTCGTATCGAGGGGGTTACCTATTTCTGTATCGAGAAACCGACTCCAGAATCGTGTTTCTCGACCCCAAAAACGTTGAAAACCATATTTTGGGCGAGATCTAAAAATACAAATTTTTGGTCGAAATTTGGGAAGGGACCCTTGGGAACACCCTTGAAATTTTCAGCTTTTGCAACTATTTATTTTTTTTACTCCAGAACCTTAAATGGGAATTGGATGAAATTTTTACCGAATGTCCAGCTTCCCAATAGGTATCCATAAAAAATTTGGTGACCCGCTAGAAGAATCGTAAGGGCCTCAAAAAAATTCATAAGTGTTTTTGAGGGTTGTGATCTTTGACTCGAATTTTGAGGGTGATAAAGCCATCCGAGTGTTTTTTACCATCAAACAATATTTGTTGAGCTTTAAAAGAGCTTTCCAACGCCGTGTGGATGGAGTAAATCGGTTAAGAATTGAGGGAGTTATGGACGTTCAAAGTTGACAACTCAATTTTGAGTCACGATTTTGGTCAATTTCCCCAGGGTTGTTATAGCAAATAAAAAAAATGTTATCCAAGTATCATGAAACTCGGTATCTATAGGTTTTTCTGGATGCTGAATCCGAATATGATGTTACTTTTGCTTTAACAAATTTTCCTGGGGCAATTTGCAAATGTTCTTGGTACCAAAAGCGGTTATTTGACAATAACTTGAGAAATAATTTTCCTAGAATTTTTTAACTATTTTTACTGAATTTCTCTCATCGATTTCAATGCGAATCCACTATTAAATTATTCGAATATTAAAATATTCTTCTTTTGGCCTTTCAAATTTTGTTTGGGCCCTCTGAGGACCGTTCACAAAAACCCTCGGAATACTAATCGATACCCTATTTCCTCTCTCCGATATCGAGGTATCGAACTAAACCGGCGCATCGCGGTACTTTTGATCCTCGCGTTATGAAATCCAGTCGCCAACCGAAGCGACCGTTTCATTCGTCGATTTGTTTGCGATTCTGGAAAGCACACTCCGGCGAGCACTCGATCACTGTGAATTCAATTCCCAAAAACTGTAATTAATACGCGAGCTGTTCGTTTTTCGTCGTTTCAAAATATAAATTTTCAACGAAGGCTGGCTGCGAGTTCCAGTGAGACAGTTTAGCGCGGATGCTGCATATTACCTTGTTCGCCACTTCAGCGTATCATCGTCATTAATGCACCGACATGCGCATCACTTATGGCGTAAGTGCATTAATGCACGATGGACGAGACGCTTTCGGGAAAATTTGGAAAATAACGAGCGTACAGGAAAGCGCCGAGTTCAAACGAAATATCGAATTCGAAATTCGTTGGGGAATTACAAGCTATTTCTGTTCGATTTCGAAAACGTTGAACTTTTTATGAAAGATAATGTTCAACTCACCTGCTGAATTATCGGCCGGTGGCTTCGACTCCTCCACGACAAGAGCCGACTGGTCAGCTCTCCTGCGTGTACACCCTCGCTGGTGTCCAAATTTTGACAAAATCGAGGACGAAAACAATAATTGCTGCGAAATGGAAGAAAGAAAATCAATCGAATACCCTCGAACCGATACGGTCTTTTTTATGCGGTAAATACAGTCAAACTTGTTTTTGTGCGGTAGATAGGGACCGCGTAAACAAAAATTTTAATCATCTTTTCTATTTAGATATACACATTTCTATGATTTTTATTTTATTTTTTAACATAAGTGCTCCCTTGAAAAAAATATTCTCAAGTGAAACTTTTTTTTATGCGGTCCTCGCATAATACAATAATAAATTTTCAAATTTTCGTTACAAATAAAAAAATTGTCTTCGACATGGCATGACAAATTATTTTATATAACTATTTACAAACTTTCTAAATATTTCTTTTTCGTGGCTTTTTTCTTATGCAGTCCCTACCTACCGCACAAAAACAAGTTTGACTGTACATTTTGGATATCGGAGAATTCAGCGTTCGTCATAAATATTTGCTGGTCGCGATTATTCGGTAGAGTGGAACGACGAGCCCAGGCGATAATTGCGCGCGTTAAAAGACACTCTTCCGACGTGGTGAATGGAACTTTGAAGTAAACGCGGAAGCGTCTTCAAAGGCGCCGTTTAATGCTGTACTCACTTGTATTCAGTCAGGGGAGTTTGTGCCGCCTCGTTTTTCTTGCTTCTCTCGCGCTGCCGTATCGCGTTATCCGTCAGGTGTTTTCCTGAAACAGACCGTTTTATGAAACGGTTAGGCCTCCGTTCCTTGAATCGGGACGCTTTCATCGCGATTGTATCGCGCGATCCAAAACTACGGCTACGAACTCTCCCGTGCAAACTCGTGGAGAAAGTAAAAACATCTCGATTTGGTTGAAATGGGGAAAATTTCGTGACGCGATCTAATGAAAAACAAATAGTCTCTTCGGTATTTAACACGTTCGCGCCGGCGTGTACCACCGGTGGTTCACACTCTCGTGTTTATCAGATGGCGTGTGCCACCGCGCCGCCCCGTGGCGAGAAACAAAAATAGTAGCGTCAGCGTGTACCACTGGTGGTTCACACTAATATATCCCACCAGGCGGCGTGTACCACCGGTGGTTCACGCTCGCGTGTTTATCAGATGGCGTGTGCCACCGCGCCGCCCCATGGCGAGTAACAAAAATAGTAGCGCCACTGGTAGTTGATATTAATATGTCCCATCCGGCGGCGTATACCACTGGTGGTTCACACTCTCGTGTTTATCAGATGGTATCTGCCACCGTGCCGTCCCATGACGAGAAACAAAAAAAGTAGCGACGGCGTGTACTACCGGTGGCTCACGTTCGCATGTCTATCAGATAGCGTGTGCCACCGCGCCGCCCCATGGCGAGAAACACAAATAGCAGCGCCGCCGTGAACGTGTTAATCCTTTCATCGCGTAACGCTCGCCTGCCGCGCTTCTCAAACTTTTCCGGTGCAACGTTACTTCCTTTTCCCCTATCAGCGCGCTTCACAAAAATAATCAAATTCCTTCCGGGGGAACGTAAACCGTCCGAAGACGTTGAGCAGAAAAGTGCAGTTCGCTCGTGACGCAAGTGGTGAGAACTGAAAAACAGGGTGCAACGCTCGTTCATGATTCACCTTGGAACTCCGAGCAGGCTATCAACGATAGCAGTCTGTTACTCGAAACGCGCACGGTGTCCTCGAACGAACGGTACGCCGAGAGCGAGAACAATCTAATCGAATCTAATCGAATTTAATCGAATCCGATCGAATCGACTAAAAATGTGTAACGCTTTCCGACGACCTTTCGAGAATTCCGTTGCGCAACGATTTTCCCACCATTTTTTCTTAAAGCCTAATGGATTCGGGGTAATCGTATGTTAAGCGATTGTTTTATAGGCTGATGATTGATTTCCTGCTTTAATATTCATTAATCGCGGCCTTTTCTAGACAGAAACCGAGCCGCATTGTATGGTAAACTCGTCAGAATCCTCGCACGCGTCGTCACTGACGAAACCGCATAAATATGCAGTGCATTCACACGTTCGTGTAATTGAATGCAGTTACAGACCAAACAGTACTCGGCGTTCTTTAAATAGACCACGGCAACAAACGTTTTCTACGAAAAATTTTTACGAGAAAAAATTTTTCGAGGAAAAGTAACCTTGGATTTTTAATTGTAGAAATGGATATAAAAAAAAAAATTCATAATGTAAAGAAAGAATATCAGAAATAGAGAAAAAAAAGTACATTTTTTAGACAAAATTTTGAAACCGTTTACTTGGATGTAGTTTTGAACGCTGAATTCAGGGGTATACAAAGAAAAATGTTTAAGCAATTTTTTGCATTATTACAAAAAAATCATATGAAAAAAAAGTCGGTTGGAAAAATCCCTCAAATTTCTTTTTTAAAGACTCCTTAAAAAATAACGAACAAACAACTGTATGGATTTTTCGCTCAGCTTTCATTTTTTAAAAATGCAAAAAAGAATTGTTTAAACATTAATTTGTTTACACCATTGAATTCAGCGTTCCAAGCTACATAAAATTACAAAGTTTCAAAATTTTGCCCGAATAACTACTGGTAGCCAGTTTTTGCGTCCTCCCGCAACTCGAAATAGTTATTTTTCCCCTATAATTAGGAACGGTACCGTACCATATCGCGTCGCTATTAATTATAATCAACCATAAACGCTCACTTATGTAGTCCATAAGATACGGTATGCTCATCTCCGAGCGTGCAGAGCACGCTTAAAAGAAAATTCCGTTGGACTCCCCTTTTCACATTTCTTTCTGTTTCTCTTTCGGTTTCTCGGGAGAATCGCGATAACCTCTTCAACAAGCTTCCGGGACAACCACCGAGCTGCATCGGTCGGTCATCGTTAACGTTCGATGCGTGAGGGATGGAATCGTCGATCGCGTAGCGATGTTGAATTTATCCTTGCGTCCGAATATAACCCGAAAACCGTTCGCGAACGCTCGACGAACGCGAGGCCCGAATAATCTTTCTAATTTTGAGGTTTCGACGGCAACGTCATCTCGCAACTGTTTCGCGGCTGCGAACGCGTAAGCCAATTATGCAACGGACCGAATGTTATGTAAACTGGAAAAGTGTGTCGCGTATTGTGCAGGACCGATTCGAGACTGGAGCGCGTACGCGGAACAGCTGGGAAATTTAACGACGTTTGAAACGACTGCGTGAGATTTCAAGTGTTTATGGAATCGAGAACTCGAGAATTTTCGAGATCGAGATTGGCGAAACAGTTCGTTTCGGAATGAACCAACGGTCGTGAGTTTGAAACAAAGGACTGGGAATACTAGAGAATTAAATTTGGATATACAGTAATGCATAGTTATGCAGTTGAACGAGCTCGGAACTGACCTTGTGCAGTTATCGTAGATTTCGTGTATTCTTTGATGTTTGGCGACGAGCTTCGAACGTAGAGAAGGACAGCGAATAAAGAAGAGAACGGAGCGAAAACAAAGTCCCCATTAATACGCAAACTCGGGATTCAACTAGTGCATTTATGGTAGACTTCGT
>NW_026534653.1:0-2840 GCF_026225885.1 Hylaeus anthracinus
TCGACTTGATGCTCTTTAAACGGCCATAACTCCAGTAAATTACAGTGGAAACTTAAAACTAAGTATACTATTCGAAAGAGCGTTAAATTTTTCATTTGGCTAATGCCAAACCAAAATTTATTACATAGATTTAACAAGTGAAAAATTAGGTCAAACTTTACATTGTGAAAACTTTAAAAAATTTGATATTTTCAGTGCGTAACGTCCGCGTGTGTAGTTTACTTTGTCATTGACGTTGCGAAATATTACCATAACAGAAGTTTATTTAAACAGTGACAGGAGATTCTCGAGCCTTTCTTCCATTTTGTTTGAAAATTATTCTTGGTAAAGATTTTTATTAATTATTTTAGAATAAATCTAGGTGACCGTGTTTATTAGCATAACAGAAAGTTAGTGAAACAGTGAAGGTTGATTCTTCCATCAATTATATCAGAATAAATTTAGATGATTAGATTTTAAGTAACTAGGTAATTTTAGGTAACTAAATCTATTAGCACAAAAAAAAGTTTAATTAAACAGTGAGAATTGATTCTCGTAGTTTTCTTGCATTTTGTTTGAAAACGATATTTTTCGTTATAGATCTTTCTAATTATTTTATAATAAATCTAGTTGTCTTGGATTTTGTTTCAAACGATTTTTCTCGTTTAAGATCTTTATTACTTATTTTAACATAAATTTACGTAACCGTCTTTATTAGCATTAATAATTTAATTTAATTTAATTAAACAGTGACAGTTAATTTTCGTAGTTTTCTTGAATTTTGTTTAAAATGATATTTCTGGTTATAGATCTTTATTAATTATTTTAGAATAAATCTAAGCAACCGTGTTTCTCGTTTCCGCGATTGTGGCGATACACTACTGAAACATCTTACTTACGTCTATAATACATCTTGATAAAAAGTGATTATGTATATTCGATTATGCAGATGATACAATTACACTGCGTTTTTAGTGCGAAATATGGTTGGCAGTCTGCGCGATAGTATACTTCTGAAATCTGTATGCGGTGTCTAAATGTCATACTTAAATGTGACACGATTGCGTCTGTGTAACATAATTGCAATTAAACTGCAGTCTTCTCATCTACTTTGTCAAACTTATCTTTCTATTTTATTTCGTTTGATGCTTGAATGATAAACTTATATTATTATACTTAATTTTGGAAATTTCAGTTAAGGATCAAGTATTTGTATTTTAACACGTTAACTGTCAGACTAATACTCGTGAAAATACTTTCGAGATTAAAATTTTGTTTGTGTACAATTAGACATTATGTAATATAACATTTACAGTAGTATTTATTTTTGCAACCTCTTTAAAACTTACCAATCCTACCCAGATTTATTTTCTTCAACGCCTCACCTACAGAATTAACGTATTTAGTCTCGTAGTGAAAGTCCTTATGGCGCTGAACGTGTTTTTAATTGTTAAGTGTAGAAATGAATTCTGTTACACATAAAGAATTTTATGCAGAAAAACCATAAAACTTTTAATATTCCTTCACTGTGTTTCATTGCTATGAATGTTGGTACTCCAATGCATCAAATGAATGAAATGTAATGCAGAAAATTAATTTCTACCCCTAATATATTCTAAACATGCAAATCTGTCCATTCATACTACTTTTAAATAGTACACAAATGCAAGCTATAAATATTATAAATTTCAATTTCTGTCGACCACCTTTTCCAGTGATTCAATTTATATTCAAATGCTCGCAATTATCCAAAGTATTGCAGTGCCCATGATACTTTGAAAAATCTTAAGTATCGTTCATGCAAAGCACATCGAAACTACATACATAGATTCTTTCTTAACAGGTTCACTGCCAGACGAATACTCTTGAAAATTTCTACTGTGATCAAATTTTGCTTACAGACTATTGGAAACTGCGTAATGAAGCATTTATTGTGGTATTTAATTTTGTAACTTCGTTAAAGTTCAAGCATTTCGTTTAAATTTATTTTTTGGACACTTAATTTTTAGAATTAATTTGTATACTTTTTCAGTGAAAAGCACTGTCATTCATATATAGGTGACGTGGCGATCAACGTGTTAAAGCAAACATGCAATGTCTATTATCATTTCATTGAATCAGGGGACATTTCGAAATTACCTGAGAATCGGAGCTGCATTGACAATTAGAAAGAATTTCATTCATGGCCAATGAGAATTCTCTATAAATGGCAACGTAACAATTTCATTATATTATATATCTCGTTTTCGATGATAATATTATAGTCATGCTTGTCATGCTTCACATCACAACGTTTAGCGCACATTAAATCTGAAATTGGCGCTCTTCCGTCGCCACAGTGGACGAAATCCGGATAAAATGGACAAAATTCGGTATCTCAGTCAATGCTGCAGCAGATTTTTAGAAAATTGGTATCTTTAGGTTGTTTTGAACGTAGATTCCAAATTTTGAATCAAAATGATAACATTCAAAATGGTCGATTCAATATGAGGACCGAAAAATCAAAACTGAATGAATTTTGTTGATAATTGATCTGCATGAGTTATTAGATATGCTGATTTTTAATTCGTATTCAGAATTGTAGAATTGAAAATAACTGATCCAACCTGGTCAAATCCGGAAGATGTGGACAAAAATAGATAACCTATTGAATACTGAATGAAATTATTTGAATACTGCTAGTCCAATGTGTGTTTTTAGGATCGCTTATTTCTAATATCAAATTGAAATTGTGAAATTAACAATAGTGAATCTAGTATGGAAGGCATTTCACATGTATGCAGGGTGTCTACGTATAAGTCCGGACATACGCAGGGTGTCAATTCTACAACAAATTTCCAACAAAAAATTACTCTTAGACA
>NW_026534654.1:0-2179 GCF_026225885.1 Hylaeus anthracinus
TTCCCTCACGGTACTTGTTCGCTATCGGTCTCGTGGTCATATTTAGCCTTAGATGGAGTTTACCACCCACTTAGGGTTGCACTCTCAAGCAACCCGACTCTAAGGAGAGATCCTCCCGAAACGCGTACTGGTCGCTACGGGCCTGGCACCCTCTATGGGTAAATGGCCCCATTCAAGATGGACTTGGACCCAGTTCGACGTCACGGGATAAACGGATCCTCCTGAACACTACATTTCCCTGCGGCGATACCGCGGGATTCAGTGCTGGGCTCATTCCTGTTCGCTCGCCGCTACTAAGGAAATCCTTGTTAGTTTCTTTTCCTCCGCTTAGTAATATGCTTAAATTCAGCGGGTAATCTCGCCTGCTCTGAGGTCGTCAAATAAACGTGTATCGAAAGGCGGAGAATTAGAATATTGCCATCATCTTCTTCTCTCTTCTCTCTCTCTCTCTCTCTCTCTCTCTCTCTCTCTCTCTCTCTTTTGTCCGTTTGTAAAGCGTTCGAGGTTTCATCCCACACAAGAAAAGGAAACTTTCTTTTCTCTCTTGGACAAGAGAAGTTACACGCGGCCTCGTCAAAATGCCTTTGCCAATTTGTTCGAAATCGATATGCGAAACTCTCGCTAGACGTTCAACCGGTTGATATACTTTAACGCCCGTCCGCCACTTTCTCGAGTTACGGTCCAGGCTACACATCACATATATATATATACGCACAGTACGTAAGCTCATCCCAATTCACTGATCCATTTTTCGTTTCTCCGAAATGGATAGGTCGGGGTGTACTCTATTGGTATACGATACACAGTTCGTGCAGTAGCCGTTGTTAGTTTCGAAAAAAGTTCTTCGTGGACTGGACGACCGGCTAATACGCGCGGTTTCGCGATCGACAACAAAGACACATGGGGGGCGACATTAACTCTCTTTACCCATTTTTAAGTTACCCTTCTTCGCGAGTAATCTTCTCTTTCTCCTCTTGTGTTTAGATATCGAGCCACTCCAAAAAAGGATTATTCTGTGGTCCATCATGCCCAGAGGTACACAGAAACGTTTTTGCGCAAGCGAGAACATCCAACCAATTGGGTCCACTTCGAATCGAAGAAACGTGGCCGAAGTCATCAACGTTCGACGATAGAGACTCTCTTTTCGGATGACAACATCACTGGCAACGACGACCCCTTTTAGTATGGTCACGTGACACAGATCCCTGGGGCTACTATTGATACAAAAACACGAAGAGAGATTGATAAAAATTACCGCGCACTTTACGTGGGTGGGGTAATAAACGGATCAAAATAAGAATCAGACACAATCTTTCTCCCTTTTGTTCTTTGTTAAGTCTCTCGACTCTCGTTCCTTTCTTTTGTGTATTAAATAATCATATATCATTTCAAGCAACGTCAGGAGTCGCGTCAAAAAATCGATTCGTGCGAAATACGCGATTACGCGCGACACGCCATTTATGTTCGGTAGAGGGCACACACAACTCGCAGGAGCGGTGCTTTTTCTTTTTTTAAAAAGAAAATACGGGCGGTCGTAACTACGACGACACGCGACACCGTAATTTTAAAAAACACTCACGCAAGTCCGAATCGAATGTGTGTGTATCTCTCTCTCTCTCTCTTTCTTTCTCCTCCACTTTCCATGGGATTGCACGAATCTTGGTTTTCGCACGACTGCGACAAACGCCGACGAAAGCTCATCTCTATCGCTCGTACGTAGCTTCTTCCTCAACCCGACTCAGAAACGGATCTGCCGACGGCGGGGATCTGAGAGAGCAACGCAAGCAGTATTAGGTTACGTAAACGACCCTCAGCCAGGCGTGGTCCAGGAATTTTATCCGTGGACCGCAATGTGCGTTCGAAATGTCGATGTTCATGTGTCCTGCAGTTCACACGTTGACGCGCAATTAGCTGCGTTCTTCATCGACCCACGAGCCAAGTGATCCACCGTTCAGGGTAATCATATATTTAATTTTCAGTTTTATAAGTCTCATATGTTCTTTATGTTTTTGAAACATACAATTCGATGCCCATAACATCTCCGACCAGCGCAACGAGAAGGAGGTATATATGGGCGTCGCCAGGAAACTACGACGACAAAATATGTCCGATGTGACTGAAAACCTGCCGAAATAATATATAATTCATTCGACGGCCGAGCGTACAGTTCATTTAAAAA
>NW_026534655.1:0-8794 GCF_026225885.1 Hylaeus anthracinus
GTTTATAAAAAATAAGTTAATAAATTACAATTTTACATAGTTTTTTTTGGAAATTGATCGTTGTACGAATACTTTCTACACTCACTGTATGTACTGTCTGAGTAGAATTGTGTTAGTATTCGGTGGGGTCCGGGAATATTGAATAGTGTTAATGTATATGATGTCTAAAGTCGACATAATCACAGCAATAACTTAAAGTCATAGTTTCTGTTCCCCCGACGAAAAGTTAAACCAAGTTTGGTAATTGTGAATGTAATTTTTAATTTTGCACCGCCTTCGAAAAGGTTATTTAATATAATTTAATATCAAGGAAATAGAAATTTAATATATTACTTAATATAATTTAATATCAAGGAAAATAGAAATTATTTGATACTTTTTAATGCAGATTTAATATTTTTCGAAGTCGGTTATATTTTTTTTCCAAAAATTATTTTATTTCACACTTTTTAGTGACAATCTATAACCAATAGACTTCATGCAATAGTTATTAACAATAGTTATGAGCAATATATAGTTGCAAATGGGATCATCAGGAATTCATGTGCAACTAAATGTGAAAGGATTCATCGCGTTTGGTAAATTCCTCGTCGAGTTACATCAAAGAATATGAACTTTACAATAACTACAGTAATAAACAATAAAAATATTTACAAATTTTTACAAATGTGATCATCGCGGAAGCGTCTTCTACATGGTGCAAAGGGTATCGTTTCAATTGGTCCCCACATCTCGGAGTAATCAGAGAACATGCATAGAAAACAAAAAAAAACTGTTTACAATTGAGAAACGATCTATTTTTTTTGAAATCTGTTATAAATTCCGAAACGTTGGTTGCAAATGGGATCATCGCAAAAACCTGTCCGGCAGCAAAATATATAGGGTTTGATCGATTTCATCGATTTCAGTTCGAACATACGTGAAATAGTACTGTTTTGCCATAAAAGTGATATAAAGTGGTAAAAAATAAACCAAGGTCAAATGTTTTTTAATGGAGCCAAGTGGCAGTGATGCTCTACCAGATGCAAGAAGTTTCAATCCGATTGCTCTATACGTCTCGGGGTAAGAAACAATACAAAATTTTTCAATTTCTTGAAAAAAAAAAGTAGCAAATTACCAAATGTCTTGATAACGTGACCACCTGGGAGACATGCTGTACACGATGCAAGAGGTTTCATCTCCATTGGTTAAGTGTCTTGGGGTAATCGGTAAACAAATATATTTATAAAAAAAAAAAAAAAAAAATACATGTCGAATTGAGTAACCTCCTCCTTTCCGAAGTCGGTTAAAAACACTTTAACTTGCAAAAGGTCTAAACTAATCAAGTTTAACATCACCTTCAAATATATATCCTTTACTACCAGCACAATTATATATACAAACCAGGTTATTCAATACTTTTGTAACAAGTGTAGCCATGGTTAGAGAATAAAGGTAAAGGATTCTGGACATACAAAGATTTATCATGGTGAGCATGGTTATACGGGAGATCAGTAACGGATAATTATAAAAATTCACAACTATTGGTATTATGCAATAGAACGTTATACTATTTCTCATTTTTACAATTTTTGAAATGGGAGAATCATTCTCTACTCTCCTGCTCGTAATTGGCGTCCAGGTATTAGGTGAACCGGAAAATAATGTCGTTTTTGCAATTTTAAATGCTTGTTTATCGTTCATCAGCTCATTGATTTTTATCGATCTGGCATTGACAATTTGAATACTAAATGGCAAAAGGTTATTAACAACGGGAGCGGTTATACAATTAATAATTAAAAATAGGAATTTATAAAAAAATTTGTTTGAATTTAATGTAAAAGAAACGACATTACTTTCCAGTCCACCTAATATTATCGCCGAACTCTCCTGCCGGAGTCCCTAAGCCGATTTCCGAGAGCAGCCAATGGTCTTACCTCGTCCTCTCTCCCGAAATGACAAATAACCCGAATACCTCTACGAGCCCTCAATTTATATCGCACGGTTGCTATCCGCGACCGCAGTTGTCAACAGTCCCGTCGTTAGCCGCGAAAGTTGGCGATTTCGCATCTCGCACCGCGCGGAAGCCGCCCTCCTATGTTCTAGAAACTATCAAAGCTTCGTGTACTTGCTTTTCTCGTTTCTGGAATTTTCGTATGAAAAATAAAAATTTCGTAAAAATGACTGACAACACGCGCGATGTAAAAAAACAAACAGTATATGTGTATATTTATTAAAATATAGGCGTAGAAATTGATATAATGTGACGCGACGCTCGACCGCTCCTTGCAGATCTTAATCGAAAAACAACACAACTATTCATGTATGTGAAGTTAGCCCCGCACTTTTCGAATTTTGAGCTTTTCTTTCTTGTGCCGTGTTGTGCTATATTTGTGCTGAATTGTGCCGTAAATAAGAGATCGATAACATCGATAACAATTAAGAAAAGAAATAAAACCAAAATTATTCTAGCCCTGCACTTTTGCCGATACAAACTTTCTTTCTATAGAAAAATGCGTACTAACTTGTGCTACATTGTGCCGTTGATAGAAACTCGTT
Organism: Hylaeus anthracinus; assembly: GCF_026225885.1. Taxonomy (NCBI): domain Eukaryota; kingdom Metazoa; phylum Arthropoda; class Insecta; order Hymenoptera; family Colletidae; genus Hylaeus; species Hylaeus anthracinus. Next base: position 2,539 of record NW_026534655.1, read on the forward strand.
ATCTCTACTCATTTTGCAGATAAAAAATGTTGAATTTTAAGGAATAAAAAATTTAATATTCGCACAATTTGCGAACGGCGACAGATTGCGAGGGTCAATAAAAATTAACAAAAAAAAGGTGGCGGTGATTAAAAATTGTGATATTTCCGAATTTTTTTCGATTTTGCCGGATTGTGCTAGACTAGCACAACAACTTTTCCTAATTACAAAATCTCGTCAGATCGCCAGATTTCGCAGCGTTGGCAAAATTAGGAATCAGACGTTAAGAATTTGCATTCGCATTCGAACGCGCTCGCGGTTAGCGGAGTGCAGTAATGCCTCGATAAATGCACAAGCTCGGGATTGAAAGTGTACATTTACCATGGAGTTCCCACATTGTTTGATCTATGCCGACAGCTTCGGCTTATTTCGCTTATTTCTTTTCTTAATTGTTATTTATGTTATCGATCTCTTATTTACGGCACAATTCAGCACAAATATAGCACAATACGGCACAAGAAAGAAAAAACTAAAAATTCGAAAAGTGCGGCGCTAACTTCACACACATCAACTATTCGATACTTGGTCGCAACTTGCAGACCGAAGTTTTCTCAATCATGCTTCGCATTGGACTGACTGACTGCGTTAAAGAAACACGCAGCCAAGCTTATTCTCTCCACACCCACACATACATCCATATACGCAATCCCTTAAAAACTAAACACTGTTTAGTGACTCGAGGCGCCGAAACCTCTTGACGTGGTGTCAACTTCGTTGCCTGACTTTCGACACCACACAAGTAATTTTTTAAATATCACTACGTTTGTTTTCTAGGAGTAGTCTTTATCAACCCAGACTTTTTCCCATTCTTCTCATTCGAAAATAACAATATCTACCTAACAATCTTGCACATATTAACAGTGAGATTAATCATCGACCAAAGTGTCAAAGTCATATTGGAATTCAGTGATAATCGTCCTCCTTCTTGTGTTTCACTTTTAAAGTCGTCTTGACCTTGGAACAATGTACACTGAGTACATTTTCAAAGGAACGAGGAAACTCTTAAGACGAAATGGTGTTCCTATTCGCGAGAAGAGTACACTAAATGTCAGAGGCAGAGTTGTAAGGTTACCAGGGTGGTTTTAGTAACCAAAAATTGCAGAAGAAACGACTGCGACACAAGCTCGTCTTTGTGAGGTCTACTGTAGATCCCTCCACAGAGAACAGAGTATATACGAGAGCATCGATCCACGCTTTCTTCATCTAATGGCAAATACGACTATTTTACGGGAGAATTCTTTACCCCTTTGCATAATTGACGAATATATAAACACATTTTGGCCACTGTCACCACAGCGTATATACATGTTAGCGTCCGATCAATATATTGATTTTCGGAACAGCTGATCTGCTGCTGTTTGCAAGCGATGGGTTCGCGAGGGGCCAAAACGTCAGCTTGCGTCAGAGCGCGAACTTGCGATGATCCGAAGGCGGCTCCAAAAGGAATGTCGCATGACCGATGAGTTACCATCGGTAATGCGTAAACTGGCCAAGCAACCCGAAGTTGCATTGTCATAATTAATAATTAGCCATATTGAATTAAACAAATGATATATTGTTCTAGAAAGATCTGGCCACGGAGTGGGAAAGGTTTGGTCTTCTGGAAAGAGGACCGTGTTGAACCACACACGGCACTCACCTCACAACTTTCATATGAAACAGTTACATCCTTTGAAATAATTTTTATCATACATATACGTAGGAGCAGGGCCGGCACAAGGCGCGTTCGCCGGAACCCGGCACCGCGTTTTAAAAGGGTCCGCGGTCTACAAAAATTACTCAATTAAAAGGCACCGATTTTGATTAGCTTTTTACAGAATGATGATACCATTAACAAATGGAAGCAATTTTTGCTGAAATGCAAGACATTTTTTTAATAGTAATGATTAAATTGAAAGGAGTTACAAAAATCATCAAAGTATTATTATTTAATATTCATCTTATAAAAAATATATAGCATTTGTAAATAAATAATTCCTCGTTGTAAAATTTAAGTGTAGGATTTGAATGTGAATTCAGGCCCCGAAAAATGTATGAACCCGGCCCCGCAAAAGGTGACGCCGGCCCTGCGTAGGAGTGAAAACAAAAACGAAAACTAAAGCACGGAGATTCGAACCTACGACCCTCGAATCCACACTCGATCGCTTTACATGCACGATCAATTCCTTATTCTACTACTCGTATTCATGCTCATATTTAACTCCCTGTTATGAGGCCTCATACTGCATACAGTGGGTGAAGAAAGTATTCGTACACCGATCAATTTCCAAAAAAAACTGTGTAAAATTGTAATTTATTAACTTATTTTTTATAAACAATGACATTCTACATATTCTCCGAAATCTCTAGAATAGATAGATCACAAAAAAAATAGCTACTTATGTAAGTTGCGAAAGTAACAAGAAAAAACCAATTAATCGATAAAAATGTTGAAGCAATAAGTATTCGCACAACTGTTTAAAAGTACTTTTCTGAAAATTTCATGTTTTCTAATTCGCACGGAGCAATAAACTAATGTGTTTACATTATAAACTCTACTGTAAATGGTTCGTCATACGAATCGTACAAATACTTATTGCTTCTATACTTTTACCTACTTTTCGCATATTTTTGGTTATTTCGCAAATTATATTAACTAGTAAATGTTGTTTGGACTATATCTATCTTGGAGACTTCCGAGAATATGTAAAATATCATTGATTATGAAAAAAGAAGTTAAGAAACTACAATTTCACACAAAAGTTTTTTGGGAAATTGATCGGTGTACGAATACATTCTACACCCACTGTATATGACCATGTAGCGTCAACGTCTTTTAGAGAAACGTGTGTAGTTTGTTTATCACAGAAAAAGAAGATACATCTTATCAGTACGATAATTGCCATATGGATTTACGTATTGACCATTTCAAATCTTATCGTGTTGTGCAAGATAATTATATTCCATCTCTTCCATTATTATTATTAATGTGTTACGAACTAGATCAAAATAAATTCGGTATCTATGAAATATTGTTTTTATTCTTCCAACGTTTTGATACACTTTTTCTTATTTTTTCCGAACGTTTGCACGAGAAATGAAAACACGAACATCCTGTATAAGTTCAATTATCAATACCACGACTCGAGGAAAGATTGGCGGTATCGTGGGGCCAGGGAAGACGAGGGGGGTGTCGAATTCAAGCACCTGCGTACTCACGATAACAAACCCTGTAGTTTTCCGTCTACCAGGGAACTTAAAGTTAATTACTTTTCTGAAATTGAACGTGGCAGGAAAATATTACTGTCAGTCAAAATTAGACACCCGGCATTTTTTATCATTTCACGATGTTTCAAAAGAACAAAAAAAATTGTTACTGAATTTTGCGCGTATAAAGGGTGTTTCGATTACTTCTAATCTCTTAACATTTTATTGTTGGTGATATAAAAAGATTGTATAGAAAGAAAATGTTTGATTGAAATATTTTGTTTGCCAAAACTTACTTTTGGAGGTCACCTTTTCGAGTTTTCAAGGTCATCGACATTTTTTGACAATCCATTTTTATCATTCGATTATGGCAATCGACAAAGTATATATTTTAGGCGTGTATGATAAGTCGACCTTTAAATGACCTTGAATGAAGACAAGTATGCCGACCTCTGTTTTCCTTTGTATCTCAGATGTGGTTTGTCAAAACATCGCGAAATTTGGTATGGGGACTTTTACGTGTAATGCACTTATGTTATTAAATTTTCGAAATAATTACGTACTATCTATGGGTGTAGGTTGACCTCTGGTATGATTTATATCTATGGAGTGGTTTATCAGAAAAACATGCAACCGTGACAAAAGCCACTCCAGCATATTGATGCCACTAATTTGTTTTTTTAATTCGATCGAGAAGCAAAGAGAGATAAAATTAATACATGAAGTGTCATATTTTGTTTTGTAACATTGCTACGTTGAAGGAGAAGTTTTAAGAGGTTAGGAGACGGAAGTTCTTCAAAAATCAAAATTTGTATTTTTTTTTATGTTAAACAATAGTTAGAAGTCTTGAGATTGAAACGAAAAATGAGTAACTTGTATTAGGGATTGATTTTTAAGTAAACAAAAATGTGACAAATTTCTGATCAAAATTCCATCATTAACTTTTACATACGTGCACGAGAATTGAAATGTGCGAACATTACTAGTTTTTTTTCTTAATTTCGTATAACAATAAAATAAACAAATAAAATACATTGTTTACTTGTTTTGTTATCATTATTTGAAAGTTGTATAGTTACAGTATCCTGGCCCCATATAAGACTGCTAATATTCACTGTTAATATCTATATCATGCGAATTAAATACATTCAATATTAATATCGAGAAAGTTCTGCAACAACGCCGCCATCTTGTTTTTTTTCTCACGCCAAGCGACAAACTGTTGCTGGTGCAACTTCAAGTGGAACGATCCCACGATATAAATAACTTGAAGAAATTCAGTGAATCGATCCTGCGCGGAATAGATTAATCAAAATGGAATAATCGTAATTGAATAACTACTTCATTAAGCAAGATTGGCCGCCTTCGATCTGCATAAGCGTAACACAGCCAAAAGTATCCCTACGCGTTACACTAATGGCCTTACATAACTCGAGAATCGCATGTTGAATTGAAAATGAAAAACAATTGTGTTCAGGGTATTCTAAACACTATTCAAATTTGAATAAATACGAAACACATGTAGAAATTGATTCTGTGCCTTTATATTCAATCATTTATACCTTTAGTTTAAATAGAAATATTTACAATTTTTAAAAATTCATACAATATACAAAATATTGTTTATCTTTTTCATTTTCAATGAATCTGTACATATATTAACCTGTTTATCTTTATAACGTATCTATATGTATACATATACGAAGATTGGTAGCCATAAACTTTTGATTATAATTATTATTCTAACAGGTTACAAGTGTACTTGATAATTACAATAATTGTAGAATAAAAGCAAGTAATGTCTATCAGGTTGAAACTTGTGTATAGTGATGTGTATAGAAGTGTATAGACACAATATTATAAAGATCAGGTTGAGAATTTAGAAGGCTTATAGTTTACTGTACCAAAATGAGTAAATATATCTATTTATGTATTTGCTTAAACTAGAGTTATTAATAATTGAATATGAAGGCATAGAACTAATTTCTACTCGAAAAATTAATAAATTTACAAATTTTTCACGAAAAATAAGTGTATTCGTTATCCAAGTTTTGGCCATGTTTAGGTCCAAGAAGTGGTAACTGGTTCACCCTTATTAACCAGCGTCCATTCGTGTAAATATTTTCGGACGGTATTAGACCGAATAATTCCGGCAAGGCCGACAGCGTGAAACATTCGTCTGCTCTCGAAAAAGAACATAGAGTGCGACGGTGATTCATGTCACGTGCGAGTGTTTAATTACGCGCAACTATTCATGTCCAAAATAATACAGACGCGCAGAACCGATCATATATTGTTTATCTATTCCATGTTCGAAAATAGTGACACTTTTTAAACATGATATCGCTCATCGAGAAAAATTTTGCTTCATTTTTTTGACGAGTAACAATCTAGCAGTGTTTCTTAAACTGTAGTCTACGAGTTCTCAAACAAAATAGAGAAACCATGCAATAATCGAATATACAATATACATACATATAATGTTCAGTCTTCCACAAATTAAGTAAGCTGCGTTGTAAAAGGAATGTAAATTTATCTGCACTCCAGATTACTTAACAAGTTACGGTATTATGATCTTCCTTCCCCCATTTACAGTCAGTGTAAGAAGTATTCGTATAGCAACCAATTTAAAATAAAATTAATAGAGAAAAGAAATAAGAAGTTAACATTAAAAGTAATAAACTTCAATTTACGCAAAATCTGCTCGAAAAATATGTAGGAATGTTGGTTAATTATTTCTTCCCCAAGATTTATTAATCAAATAAATATATGCAGTCTTATTTTGAATTGGTTCCTGTACGAGTACTTATTACACTGACTGTATAAATTATGATAATGTTTTGTTTGCATTTTCGAGATGGCTTCTAACGTGAAACCAAAACCGTTTGGTGGCTTGACATCAGCACGTCACACTATCTAAATTTCATTAATTAAATTCTCCTCAATCGAGTAAATCCACGAGATATACCACCAAATGACTACAGTGGGCGTAGAATGTATTCGTACACCGATCAATTTCCCAAAAAACTTT
>NW_026534656.1:0-35761 GCF_026225885.1 Hylaeus anthracinus
CTCCGTAACACTCTGCCAGGATATCCGCGCGTGGCTGCTCGTCTTCCCCGGCCGCGAAAGGTGGGAAGATGAGGAGGAGGAGGACGAAGTAGTAGAAATAGAAGAGGTTACCGAGGTGGAGGCGGTGGTGGAGGTAGTGCTTGGTGGAAGTGGTGACGACGGTGGTGGAAATTGTGACGGTGGTGGAAATTGTGACGGTGGTGGTGGTGGGTTATTTGTGAGAGGATCCTCGCCGTGTGGAGTACTAAGCCATAATGACATGGTCTAGGAGATGCCAGTCAGTTTTGTAATAACGCCCCGTAAAAAGTGAATTTCTAGCGAAGGTGGGGAAACGCGCCTAGGGCCAATCCGAGAGTACACCGGTTCGCCAACCGGCCAATCGGAGCGCGACATTCTGGAGCGCGGATTCCTCTTCAATTTTTCGTTTCTTTAATTTTTTTTTTGTATATATATATTTTTACGCGCGATACTTGTTGAACCAATGGCGTTGTCTTTTTGAAACTACGGGTACGGGATCAGCCGAGATTAACGCTCGAATGCTGATAACTGTCGGAGGAGATTCTGGAAGATTAGTTTTGGGAGATTCTATCGTAAATGGGAACTTCCAAAGTACTTGGGACATTTGCATCTATGTTCCTCTTTCAGGGGAAGAGGATAGACGTTTATTACGGTAGAAGTTTTCAAAAAAGTTTGTTCAATTATATATGCACTCATTGTCAGTCCCATAAATATTCGTACACTCTATGTCTATTGAAGAAACGTATTCAAATTAAATGGTAAGTTTAATGTTTTCACATGTATGTTTGTGTAAATACGTTGATGAATATATAAATATATACATGTATAAGATTATTCATATACATATTTATAAGGAAATATTCATTTGGTAATATCGAATCTATTATTTAATTTAGCCGAACTTCTTCAATAGACATAGAGGGTACGAATATTTATGGGATTGACTGTAGGTCAATTCGACTTAGCTGTATTTTTTTATCTAACTTTCCCTGCTGTCATAAATTTCTTTAGTCATGTTCATTCCACGTAATTTTGGGGTTAGATTTAAGAGTAGCCTTCGTGTCGTATTTTGCCTTCGCTCGATAATGTAGGCACTGTCTGTTGCAGTATTTACATTATCGTGTAATTTGCCATAATAGAGATGTTAGAGTAATAATTATTATTCCTCGCAATTATCATACATAACGTAATTTTAGATTTCCTGCGTTTGCCGATGAGAACCTTCATTAAACTGCTGAACCGTTGAACGATTGGAACTTATTAATGTGATATGTCTGCTGTTAGCGAAAATCGGAACATCGTTTCTAATGTACCGTACGAAAATACGTTGGCGTTTCGTTTAGGCGGGATCCGACATGCCTATCTTATCCGCCTTAGTAGAGCAAATGTATTAAAATTGTCTCGATCCACATAATATTCGAAGATACTAATGGAGACCTCAAACCAGTGATATCGTAAATAACGAACAAACGATGTACGCTTTCATAAAATGGAACGGGTGTTCTCGAAAGTCAAAATCGTACATTCAGAATTCCAATGCACGACTCAACATGGCGGTGTTATTGCGCTGCGTTATTCATAGCCGACTAGTCATCCGGTACGCTTAACCGTTAACAATATCGTGAATGATACGTTGATAATCCACGTTATCAACTTAACAGGATAATTGCAGCAGGTGTGCAGCGATCAATGGTGACGGGAAATATTGTAATTTACGTCATCGTATATGTTACGCAGATCAACGTCTGCGAACGATAACTTCTTCTTTATTGCATAACAGTAACTTACTTCTTTCGGTCACGGTGAATGCCGTCGTGCGCCTCTCCTTAGTCCTTGTTACTTCATTTATCACTGCGAATGGTTGCCGCGTTTCGTGGCTTTTTCCGTGTTAGACTCGTGAATTCTGGAACTCGAATGATTAATGACCGACACTCCCTTATTCATAATCCACTGCCTCCAACATTTTCATTACACGCAGAATGAAACTCGACACATAAATTCTTAGACGAGTACATGTGTTTACATTACGTTTGAGGGGTATTCCTGTCGACCATCGAGTGTTTGGGCATCGAAAGCTCGAGAATCGAGAGTTCATTCGCATGACGCAGTTTCATTCGTCTGTTTACACGTAAATCTTGAAAATTTCAAGTATAAAACACTTAAAAACGTGGGAGTTGCTGGTAACGAAATTGGAATATAATTCGGAATGCAAAGGGTTAAAGAGCTTTCGTGGAGCCAGTATAATTTAATAAGGGACCCTTAATCTTAACTTTCTTGTTTCCTATCGTCGCGCCCCTAAATGAAATTCGACCGAGGGGAACGTCTGACGAATTTTCAAATCTGGAAGAAGTTGTTTGCCGAAATCACTAGCGACGAGTAGCGAACGAAATGGTTCTCGGTTGTTCGTTTTCAAGAGTAGTAAAAAGGGCATTGTTCAGCGGGAACTACTGTCGCTACGAGCGTTTCCGCGAAGATTCCGTTTCGCACTCGCCTAACGGCACCTAGCGCATCCTCTCCAGGGAAATCGTCAAAGTGGCGGAGCACCAGAAAGAATTCTATGATAGGCAGTTTCTCTGGCTAGCTGACGCGCGCGTGCACGCAAGAAATCATCATTTTTCCAGTCGGTTTTCTCATGCAGCGCGCCATTCATTGCCTCGGTTACGTTCCGAGGACGAAACGTGTCGTTAGACCCGTGATACGTGGTTGGTCGCGCAAAAACGCGATTCCCTTGCAAAAAAAGGGGGCAAAAGTAATCGATACGATGAACCTCGCAGACTTCGCTTCTTAAAACATTGGTAGCCAAGCTTGATTTTCTCCTAAATTAATGGTTGTCTATTTTGAATGACAATGAGAAATGGAATATTAGCCGAGTGACTCGACGCAGTTTGAGGTGTTTTATTTAACGAGTGGATGATCAATTTTTTGGACGTACAATTAATAATATTCTTAATAATAAATGATTCGATATATTAAGTCTAGCGGAAAATTCTGTCCAATTCTAGAATAACACAAAATAATAAATTTTTTGAAGCTTTGAATAAATTTGATCGAATAATATGATTTTTATCATTATTTATAACATCTTGCCAGCGTGATCGCAATTTGTATATCGTTTTTAATGAATATACGCATACTTGTTGGAACCTGTTGTAACCGGATCGGACAGAACTTTTCTGTAGACCTAGTACTTACCTCGAAGAAAATGAATTTTTTTATCTCCACGACTGAAAACACACGACCATGACTTAATTCGTTGCTGGTTGGTATTCGCTATAAGGTTCGCGTTAATGCCCCAGCTCGGACGAAATGAGAGGCTTGGCTCGGAAATAATTTCCAGCGTTTCGCACAGATTGCTTGGAATAAATTTCGTTTTTTCGTGCTCGAAATTGTCCCTCTTGGCCGTATCGCGAATGGTAGTTCGGTGCGTCGAAAGGTTAATGGAAATGGGTACGCCTCGCTGAAGGATTAACATGAACCCCGCTGATACTGTATGCATGTTTACATTAGAAACGGCCTTCGGAAAACGGAGGTACTACCGTTTGCGGGGAAACGTTTCCGCGTGGAGATTCGCCTTCGTGTAACGGTTCGCGTACTCAGGGAAATTGACAAAATTGTCGACGGTGTTCCGTGATGAGAACTGCGAAACTTCCTTGCGCAAGCGGTTCCGCGAGTCGAAGGGACTCCTGCGTGCGTACGAAGGAACGGAACACAAAGTAGCATTGCCTCATTGTGCTTGGGTGTTCTAGTCAATTTTATCGCTCGGGGTGCTTCCTTTCACAGGTTCGAACGAATATTCCGTATGAAAGTCGTATACCTTTGCTAGGGGCTCCAGGAGGCGGTGATGTGATGTGCACTATCTAAGAGGCGCGTAGTTGCTCCCACCACTTCGTGAAATCGCTGAAGGGAGATGAGTTCTGGCGTTAGGGGACCGTTTATGGGCTTATTTAAAAGGATTATTTAAAAAATTCTGCGGTATTAAATCGTTTTCACACCGTAAAATTAAATCACATACGTACCGAGGGGTTAAGAGAACCTAAAAATAAAAATTGATCCTCTTTGGTTCTACCAAAGAAGCATCAATAAACAAATGACAATTAAGATTCCGCTGCTTGGTCACCGAAAATTTCCAAGGATCATGGAATCAGGAAGAGGCAGTGGCCACACGCGCAAGAATGCCAGCGGGATTTCGCGTTGGCGTAACGGAAAACGCATCCAGCGAAATGGGACGGAATCGTCGATAGGATAACTCGCAGGGCAGTTTCGCCGCTGAAGGAAGATGCCACGAGCAGAAGGTACGTAGGAAAAAGAAGGGAGCAGTGGTTCCGGGTTCGATTCCCAGGACTGAGTCGAGTAAACGCCGCTTCCTCCGTCGACCAATCTAGATTGAGAGAACGAAGGCGCCTACCGGCCAGAAACACGAGCTGGTAGCAATAAATTATTATAGTACGGATGATTTCACGGCCAAGGGTCAAACGAGCCGAACGGAACGGCCGCCACGGCCAGCTCCGACCAGGATTATCAAGACGTTGTCTCGGATCGGAAGTTCATCGAGCCCTTTGAACGGAGTCTGAATCGCGTCTGGCACCGAACAGATTACCGTGGAGTATATATCGCGATGGTCGGATCGATATACCACTGAAAGTGGTAAAAATTTTATGAAATGTCTATCGACACTCTGTCTAACGCATCGTGATGTGGGGTAGACGTTTTATTTTGATTGAAGTAGGTGTATACTCACGTTGATGGTACCTTCTGATTAGAAAATTTCTGATTAATTATATCGACGGGATGAAGATCTGTTGAGGGTAATTTCTCATAGTCTTAACATCATCGGATTCACTTGGAATTTATTTTGCATTATTAATTAATAATTCTTCCACCAGATATTTTTAAGAAGAAATGAGATAGCACGGTGTAATCGTCTTCTCGTTTCGTTAGAGAGTTCATGGACCCCTCAGGAAACTCGAAGAATCAATGATCTAGTTTACGAATGCAATCTCAAACAAAAAGTCCCAAGTGGGAATCGCAATACACATTAGATGAGGTTACGGTAGCAAACAAGCATTTTTCCGCCCGATTCCGCGGATATTGCGGCAGCTTGGCACGGTAAACGATTTAGAAAAAGTCGAGGTAAACGGTGCACCAATATTCCCGAGGCTTGTTATTCTTTTACCTCAGAATCCGAAACCGAGAGGACGTCGATCGAACGGGCACCGCCGTGAGAATCCCGCGAACGTTGGAAAAAAGAAACGGGCGCAACAGTACAGTAGAACTGTTCTTCAACTTTGCTTCGCTGGAAACTTTTGTCCGCGACAAATTATCCGCAACGATCGCGTCGCGAATAAATCTCGGCCTTCCTCACCATCAAACCTGAATATCAAACTTGTGACACTGATCTAGAAGGATAAACAATATTCATTAAAATGGAGGAAAAATTACTAAATGAAATTAAAGAAAAAAGGAAAATTATTTTAATATGAGACAGAGTTTATGCTTGTAAAACATTTCGAAGAATTTAATCATGACTCCCTGAGGGGTAGTTTCATAAGGACCATGAACGTTTAACACTAGACCAACCACGATCGGTCAAATTAACGTCTATACAGTTCTTATATGCAATACATGAGTTATAGACAATTATTTCATGCATTGTTTAATTTAATTGTATGTAAAATATTTTTGCGTTTAAATGAATAAAGTAACTTTAAGACTAGTCATTTATTCCATCACAGTAGAAATAGTCACACATAGGTAGGTTTAGTGTTAATAACAAAAGTTGGTCAAATACCTTTCGTAAACTTCATTTTGGTTTCAAATTGGATTCCCACGTGGTTCTTTTCTTTTCCCTGTGCGTACGCCTACGGGGCAATTCGTAATTTGCCATCGCGAAGGGGCCTGCTAGCGCTGCTCTTGTCTCTGCTATCATCAGCGTCCATTGAGTCCTAAACGGGACGGAGACTCCGGCGAACGTGGCCTCTAACATCCAGTGAGAGGTCGATCGGAACCCACGATAGCCTCGTTGACGCTGCATCTTCGCATAATGCAACAGTTACCGCACTTCGACTCCCGCCCCCGGGGACCATTGTTCCCGTCTGTGCGAACTTTTGGGGCCGTCGACGCGCAAAAGGACGCCGGTGAACTTCTGACTCGGAGCAAGTTCAGCTTCCGAGCCTTTCACGAGTCTGTCGACTGCTCAGGGCCTCCTAGTACTGCTATCTGCTTGGAGGAAATTAACCCTTTCAGACCTGAGTTGTTTTTTTTCGTACCAACGTAATTTAATTTTTAGAGTTAACTTGGGCTAAAATTAGTATGGAAAAAATAGACAAATATCCTCATAGTGTAGTTTTCAAGGAAAACTGGTCTTTTTTCGTGTGCACAAATAAGGACATTCACCCTGAACGATAGTGTCGGTAATAAATTCAATTTTGTGTCCTCAATTATGGTCACCAGGTTAACTAGTCAAAGAAACTACACCTTCTGACCCTGTGGTTACATCATATTCTTCGTTTACTTCATGATCTGCTTCAGATATCTGCAGGTCTGTGTCAGGAAAAGTCCAGAAATTGAACCGAGACAACCGAGGTCAAACTGTGGGGGTTTCGGTCATCTCATGGAAAGCCATCGTTAAGAATTTTAGTTTCTCATAGCTTTCCTTGGAAGTGGATTACTGTTTCTGGATACTGCTCCTGGAACTCATCTCTCAAGTTGTCTCGTTATGACCATGGCGCGGTGGATGTCTAAATCAGTTTCCAAACGACTGATGATTATAGTACCCCCTCAGCCAGTTCAGAATCTCCAATCGTGTATCGAATCCATCGAGCCAGTGATCGATTCCACTTCAACATCTCCGCGATTCGCTGCGCCAGACCTTGAATAAGGCGGGATTTGATGGAGATTGTAGGTATTCGTACCGGGGATTTGTAATGAAATTACAAAGAGATCCGTGGAGGAGTTTATACATCGCGCGTGTTGCTGAAATGCCAGAGCAACCGATATCAAGGCTGATGCAACCATTATCTACCACAGGTACCAAACCCAGCTCTCCCAAAACTCTTGAAAATCCAGCTCGAAATCGACACCCAGACCGCTATCCATCAACGTCCGTGGAACGTAATGGGCATCGTTACTGCTCTCTGAAACGAGCAGGCACACAGGTCAGCCTGAAAAACGGAATAACCGAGGAAGTGTAGCGAGTAACCCATCTGTTTCGAGTTACCCAATCACATTTGACTCGGCATCGCTGGAAGCGGTCGCTCCGATGGTCCAATACGTCTGAAGAAACCGAACTATTTATTTCAACGCGTCGTTAGCACGCGGCGTCCGATCATCAGCGATCGAGGGAATTATCCCAGACGGAAAAGCCAATTGCCCGCGTGAATTAGCACCGCGGTAACGGTTCACGACTTTTATCAACTCCATGCTCACGCAATTCCCAAAGCTACGAGATTACGTGCACGCGAGGGCGACATCAGGCGAAACGGGCCCGAAGAGGAAACGCGTCTTCCTCCGTGCGCGGCTCGCGTACACGAACAATTACGCGTAACGATCCGGTGTTTAGTAGTTTCTGCGGCTTCGTGCCGGGTTGGGTTTCAATTGTCGCAGGGTCGATGAGATTTCTCGCGAAAATGTGTACAGCCTCGCGTGTCGGGAACGTTCGGAGCGGAAACGCGACGCTGAACTTCCTACGTCGATTCGGTGTAATTCTGAACGTAGGAAGGCTTTTAGTGGGGCATTTTCGAGGCTAGTTTCGAGGCATGCGGCGAGCAATAATAGTAACTCTTCGGCTAACAGGGCGGGGAAGGATAGTATCTCGAAAGGCTGTTCCCTCGTAAACGTCAATTCTTTTCGCGGGCTCCGATCTGGAGCAAGAATTTCCTTATGGGTTCGCTGAGCAGATATCCCATTTGTTTACTCGTAGACCTAATCTTTATGGTAGAATTATAATTTGTTGAGCACTTTTTTTCATCCTGTGGAGGATAAACGATCGAGAGGCGCGCATTCTCAAGTCAGTCTTATTTCTGAAACGGAACTTTCAGTTTTAGTTTAACGTTTCGTCGACCATTGTTTCCAATGTCGACCGAAAATCGACTCGTAAGGGTAATCTCGTCGACGTGGAAGACGTGGAACAACGTGCGGTTACGACGTCCTGGTGAACGAGGATAATGGACGGGAGCACCTCGAAGGTTAACATCGAAACTCACTGGAAATCGGCGTGTCTTGCGAGCCAGGTTCCTGCTGCCGTTGTTACCGATCCTTCCTGGGGCAAGCAGCCTCTTAAAACTCCAATCCACTTGCCGCTGGTGCTGCCCCTGCTGACCGTCCGTCTCTTAACAGCTCATTAACCACGTACCGCCTCCGTTGACCCCGGTTTGCATAAACCATACCTGGCCTTCGTGCGCTATGGGTTTCCGACCTTTGAAGAGCCGTCGATCGCTAATTCTCAAAGGGAAAGTTGTTGCTCCCGACCTTTCGCACGAATTCCACTCCCAGCTCGCGCCGGGATCGTCGACATTGCGTCGAGGCTTTGCCAAGTTCACGCCAAGACTCGATATTTTAGAGTAACCATAATTAAACAGCTCTTCACGAGTATGAAGGTAGTTGTACCAAAATTGTCATACATTTGGGAGCAAAATTATTTCAGATTTCGCGTACAAAATCGAGCTCTTTTCTACCTAATGCAGTATTCTAACTGTACGAAGGTCCTTAACCATTTCAAACCTCCCGTCCAGAATTGAGGGCACAACATTTAAAAACTACCGACACTATCGTTTTAATGTTCTTATTTGTGCACACGAAGAAAGACCAGTTGACCTCGAAAACTACACTATTAGGACCTTTTTTATATTTTTCATATACTAATTTTAGTCCAAGTTAACCATAAAAATTAAATTACATTAGTACGAGAAAAAAAAACATAATTTAGGTTAGAGAAGGTTAACACCTTGCTGAATTTCAGTATCTCTTCCGTGGAAGCAAGACACGAAAACTTAATGGAGTGGAGTCTTTGGGAGGCTTTGGAATTTTTAGCAGCCAAACGGAATGTTCGTCAGTTAACGTCTTATCGCGACTAGTATTTGAGTAATTTAGATGAACAGTTAGAATCAGATAGGAGCAAACGTTGGAGGACGAGGCTGAATTAAAATCAGACGAGACGGCGTGTTATTCGCAGAAATTCGGTCGCGCTTTAATGTCGCGATGAATTACGAGGCGTCGCGAACGATGGTATGAAAAAGAACCCATCCAGCCAGGCCGTTGATACCGTTAAATCATTTTGAGCGTGCGCGCGCTCGCAACAATGCGAGTGAGAAACGGGGCGCCGTCTACTTTCCTCGATAAGCGAATCAGATAAAACTCCGGCGAGATGAATCTCGCGCAAAAGGCTCGTTAAATTTATCAAAGGGGATAATTAAGATACATATTACGTTCGCACGGGCCTGAGACCGTTCACCGTTACGTCGTTTACGTTACAAAATGCGTAATAGGCAAAGCACGCCGCGACAGAAGACGCGATCCCCCGATAAGACTAAAAGTTATGAATTAAGGAGACGTCCATGTACGGGATGATTCTCGATCGAGGGGTCGAATCTACGGAGTGGATGGAAAGAAAAATGCGGGTGGGAATTGTTCAGGATCCATTTGTCGAGTTACAGGGGATTGAAAGTTGAGATAGCAACACAAACACTAGTTTTTCAACATGCTGTAACTTGGAAATTGAATCCTTAGCAATTACTGTTCATCGAAGCTTTCCTAAAGAATCACTTTATCCAAGAAAAAACCAAAGTCATCGTTTAAGTTAAATTCCTCAAGTGTCCTCCAAAGAAAAGGATCACGCTAACAGTCCTCGAAGCTCAGAACTCTCTCGAGTGTGATAGTACAGTTTCTTTGTTCTAGTGTTTCAGCAACGACAAGGCGGACAAAACGAATTCGTTCTGAGGGTGGTTGCTGGATGATCGTCGCCGAGATCGAAAACTACGAATAAAATACATATTTCTTTGACGGCCGCTCGGAAATTCACCGTTACGTCGTTTACCTGGCGGAGTCCGTGCTACAGAGGAACCAAGGGAGGAACGACGCAATAGCAGCTCGATTGGATAAGGACCAAAGTAATGGACGGGGGAGGCAACGGTCACGCGATCCTCGGCACGTCGAGAAATCGATCCTTCTCGAGGATCTCCGATCGTGCTTTACCCACCGCGCGCCCTTCGAAATTGCATTTTCGAGCTTCCGTCACGGAGCTTCGTCGCTTAACGTGTGCTCCTCAGGGTCCTGCATCGAAAGTAGCCCTCCTGTTATCGTGTTACTCAACTATCGGTGATAGATTTAGGGATTAGGACACGGTAAGTGCGTGTTTGGGGCACGGTAACGGTGATCGCAACAATGAAGTCGTTTAACGCGGCAGACACTGGTCAGATTGCGGCTTCCACGAAGATTCAGACGATCAGAGATCGTTTCGTGGGAGAGTCGGTCCGATTTCATGGTCGCTCGCTGTCACGGTTCGGTCGTCTCTCATCTCCCGTCGGCTTTGTTACCGCCGTCGAGCCCGCGTGTTAATTGCATTAGTGTAGAACCGAGGCTCCTGCATCGATCGGTTGCAAAAGTTTCCGCAAAGCTGCGAAGAGATCCATCGCTCACAGGAATGTTGCAACGGCCGCCAGATGCGTCGAAAGTCCAGAGAAGTTGCGGCGATGTTATGAAACGGATCGGGACTGGCATTTCCGGTTGACCCTTGCATCGTTCCACCGCTCTTTCTTTTCATCGTTCGAGCAAGAATTCGAAGAGATAAATTCAGGAGTCGTGCTCGTTGCCGCAACGCCATGTTTTACGGTGTCGAGCACTCGAACGATCCACGTACATATGAATAGTTCGATGCTTCGATAGGTAATTAGTCTGGATAGTTGACGTTTGGATTGTATTACAGCTTTGACCTTATGGGAGTTGTCGAGGAATACAGCTTTCTCACTGATTTATCATAGTTAGTTTATTTTAAGTTGGAGACGATAGAGGGAATCCTTTGACAAGACGTTCGATTAGTAGAGTTAAATTCTGAATAAAATTAATATCTGACTTGTATAAAAATCTATGACATCAAGAGTAGAAGGTGATTGTATGTCGTGCACATGGGGCACTCTTCTATGTAATGCACACAGGCGGCGCTAGTATCGCGTCTCGTATAACTTCCAAGTCCTTTCTCCTGAATAGAGAATCGTACATGTTCTAAAAATGAATGCAACTGTAGCATTCCGCCATTTAAGTCAGACAAGTCACAGAAACTTAGAAGAGGAGCGATGAGAAAAGAATAGCTCCAAGTTTTTCGAATCCGTTGCGCCAAAGCCACCGACAAATCCACAACGATTCACTTAAAATATATATCAAATAACAATAATCAGCGCTCAGTCCATCGAAGCGGTAGCGCAGAGAGGTACTTCCCATATTAACGACTGCCTTGCAAGCGTATTGCACTCGAGATCGATGCATATTAAAGATAATAGTGATCTATGCGATAAGGTTATTGATAATTATGCCCCTCCGCGAATTAATACGAGTTAATTAAAGTATCAGGATCGTAAGAACTAATCCGTAATCGCCGTTATGAATTTACTTCCTGTTGCTCCTGGAGGATGTGGAAAAGAGGAAAACGTAATTATCCTATCGCGGTAATACATCGATAGCTATCGGATCGATGAAAGACATCTCTCGATAAATCATCGTCGTGGATCCAATTCATCATTCGTTTTCTTCGGAACCGAGTGAAGGGAGAATTTTAATACAAGAGCGAATCTCGGTGATACAGTCATACAGTACAGAGTAAAAAGAATAATAAGAATGAAAATAATCAGTACAAAAATACAATTATAGAATAAGAGAAGCAAAGAACCTTTAAATTATATTTAATTAATTAAAATAATTTGAAGGTTAAAGTCTGATCTGATTTATATTATATTTTTACTGATACCTAATCAGATTAACGCAATAATTGATCGTGAATCGAGTTGTTCGATTTACATGTGGTCTTATCAGCGAGGCAGAATCTCTCAGAAATTGGAATTAAACCGTGCGTCGAAGACGCGCAGATTAAAGCGATCCATCGGATCATTCGATCGGATTGCATACGTAAGACGATCAAGGGAAACACGCGGAGGACCTTCGACCCTCCCGTTCGATGTCTAAGTCCTTGTAAACACAGGGTTGATTCCACGGATATCGATTACCGGGGCTGATAATTCGTCTCGCCTAATTCACGATAAATCGCTAATTACACTTCGGTTTAACAAACTCCGCTAGAGCACGAAGCAGAGCATCCGCGGAGTATCGTGGAGGAATTTATTGTATTTAATTGCCGCGGAAGGACGCACATAAGACATAATAAGGATTGCGTAAAATAGGAAATTATGCTCGTAGCCTGATCAGCTTGGTAACTCGGGTACAAGTTAGGTTTTTTCATCGATAATCATGCGGTGCTCATCCTGTTCGCCTGATTAAACTACAATAAAAATTGCGAAACCGTCCTTATCACTGTGAGCTATCAACGAACTCATTCAAGGATCTTGTAACAAGTAGAAATGTAACAAGAGTAACGATATCAATTGACTCCGAAGGTTCGATCGTCTCGTTAGTATTAATTGTTAGACCGCTTCAAGTGCTTTCGTGTTAGGACGAATATAATTTAGAGGTCAAATTTTCTCTCGCAACTTATAAATGATAGATTTATGGTGTTAAGTTTGCAATTATTCCAGTATTGGTAGATCAGAAGTGTTCCAATGCAGTGTCCATAGGAGATCACGAAGGATGCAACCAAAATAGTCCGTAGCAAGTGTTGAACGTAAAACTGTTAGGAAATACTTGTATCTATTATTTATTCCCGATTTCGCAACGGGGCCCGTTGATCCGAAAAATCACCAGTCATTGCGGTTCGAGTTTAAAGCCCCATCGAACACCGCGGCCTCGATAAACCCTCGTTCCTCCTCTGTTGTTTTTCTCGGCATCGTTTACCAGCTATTGTCATCTCACGCTCCCACACTTCGTGGCCAGTGAACTGTCACGATCAGCGGGACATCACAAATTTGTCGACGACTACCAGTAGCCGGGTTCCGCTTAATGGCTCGCTTTAGCCGCGCTCAGAAGCAATTACATTGATTTCTTTCCAGTGGCCGAGCACGGCAAGGCGTTCTGCGGGGGTGGTCCCTTTTGAACGCCGACTTTGTTGCAGAAATGCTCGAGACGAACTCCAAGCTTGCAACGAGGATCTAAACGGCTGAACCGATTGACGGTGAACTAATTGCCGTCAATCAGTGGCCATCGATAGTGGTGGGCGTGAGTTACAGGTGTGTTTGAAGACTGGTTTGTTTGGTTATTGGTATTCTTGATAATCAACGTGGGTAACAGGTACATTCCCACCGATTTCGATGATTTTTAAATATGTTGTAGATATGCCTGTTCTCTATAATTACCTCAACGTGTTTTATTAAGTGTAGGTTGTTTTACATTTTATTGGTAGTTGTACACCATGTTTTAATTAGGTTATATTTACACTTGGTGATTTATACTTGTTGGACTGTAATTGTAGCCCCATATTTTATACTGACCTTGTGTGAGAAAATCCAGGGCAAAATGAGTGACGTAGACGCGATATAAGTCCGTAGAAAGGAAGATAAATTCATGAGACCCAGTTTACGTGCTTTGTTATTATAGTTACAAGACAGCACTCGCATACTTGGCTGAAGTAGCGTCGAAAGCAATTTAGAAAAAGTGTCTCTTAATCTTTTTGAGAGAACCCCAGTAGAGGTTTCACCTCAAAAGTTGCGAAAAAAGTAGAAGCATGGTATGGACCATTTAGTAGTCAAGTACGAGTTCTCGGAGCTCATTTTCCAAGACGAGAAAAATCCTTGCGTCATCGAGGAAAATAATCGTTTATTTTCGCGATATACTTCCTCGCGTCCTCCGCGTTGTTTTGCCTTTATGTCGCACGAGGCAAACTTCCATCCCGTTTATGTCATACGAAAGCACCGCACAAAAGCGGCGGAGTGCCCCGTAAAGGAATTATGATGTCATCCAACGGGTCATCGGGTCGAAGGTCCTAGCCGTACGGCGCGTGACGCCGACGATGATCGTCCTTTCGCGTTCAGGAACGTTTCGCATTAACCCACCGGTTAATTATACATTTTCCATCGTGATCTTTTTTAAACGCGCACCCTCCTGTGCGACCATTATCGATTAAAGCGAGCATGACACTAAATTCAAAACAAATATCACATTAAACCGCTGCCGACCAATTAAGGGAACGATTTAATGTCTCTTATACTGCAGCGTATGGTTGTAGTAGTTCTTATTCATGGGGGCCATGATTGATAATTTCCGTGAATGGGTGGCTCGATGTACAAAGGGTTGGGTCTCAAAGAACTCTACTACCTAAAAGTAAAGTAAATATAGAGACAACGATAAACAACATATCGAAACAACAAAGAAGAAATGGAACGATTAGCTTGTTCATGGGGACCATAATTGATCAATTTCGTGGATGATTTAACCCTAAGAAGCTTGATTTTCTAAATTAACAGTTTTGACAGCTTACGTTTATCTTTTTAACTTTTGTTCAAAACAGCATTATGCAATGGTAATATACACACAGCAAAATATTAAAAACAGACCAATTGCAAGTGTACAATTCGATTTAAAAGTCCTTAGGGCATTTAAGGGTTAAAACGTTTTCAGGAAGCTGGAGTCTTCGAATGGACCAAGTTGTTTCACGACTCAGTCGGTGATCGGTTATTAAGGGACGGTGCTTTTTAAAGGAGGAATCGTGTCATCTATGGGGTCACGGGGTCGAAGGTGTTCAACGTACGTGCTCTTCAATTAACCCTCGGCGGCGTATCGACAGATCCCATCGGATCCGTGCGGATGTCTCGAACAATCGTGCTTGTACTTTCGCCGTGTTCGCAACGTAGGATGATTCGATATTCTAAAGTGCCTCTATCCGTGTATCGTCAGCGAATCGCAGCCTTTTCCCGTCAGTCATCCGTTGCGCCAAAGCCACCGACATTTTTTTTGGATAACCGCCACCCACCTACGTGTCCTGACTGCAATTGCGCAACAGGTAAAATTCGCAACGCGCATTCACCGGATGAGTGTACGCGTGTTCTCTGGCTGTGTACATCGAACTTGCTTCTATGGCAGGATTGACAAGAGGAAGTAGATTGATCCTGGAGAGTGATTCTTTAAGGGAATTGTAGAGGATACAACCTGTAGTATGTTAAAAGGAAAGGCAGTTGATGCGTCGTGAATAGAGATACTCTAAGGACCATTAATCATGTTAGGAAACTTATATTTCCCATTCAAGATTTTACGGTCTTTGGTTGGAAGTCACCTGTAGACGTTATGAATTCTGCAATCTTCAAAATAGTGCACTCTTCTCTGGTCCTTCCTCATCCAGAATGCAACTCCTCCTTTTGAAGCCTATTTTGTTCATATTGCCTCTATGAAGAGTATCTACAAAAAGTTCTCACGTTTGGTAGACATAAATTAAAACAACCTGCTCCAAGTGCACGCCACGTACTCTAACTCGACTCCACATCTGTCCACACTCGATTTATTGCCACCTTGACGTTCATATTCAAAGTTTTGAGTAGCCACAACAACTGTTCTGGAATTTCTGAACTTTTTAACCTGGATACCTCACTTGGGACGCCCAGAAAGCTTCCTCTCCTCTATCCACCGCCGCACACCTCAACCTCGGGTGAGAGCAACCGTGTAGACCATACGAGGAGGTTGTCTAACGGTGCCCCATCATGGCTTCGATTTTTTCCGGATCGCCAACTTCCTTTCGAAGCTCGTTAAGAAAACCAATGCATAATTTCTCTCACGCTGTCTACGCTTATTGCATTTATTTGTTACAATAACAACAATTAACTCCACCGGTCGACATAAAGCAAACAATACTCCAGATAACAGTATTGCTCCTGCTCCACATGCTGCTCGCGTATACCAACAAAATTAAAAAGGTAAACCGATACCTCCAGCAATGAATCACGTCTGTTTTATGACAGAAATAGTCGTCCAGTTTTATAATAGAAACGGGGATTGTCCTGGCAGGGAATAGCGTGTCGCGCGTTTCTCAAGGAACCACGTCCCACGGATCTTTTTCAGAGGACATTAAGAGCAGGCAAAAAAATTCTTCCACGGCCAGCACGACGTACACGAAGTCGTCCTGAATGAAGACGTTAACGCATCGCGCGGTAATTAGGATCACCTTGAGCGTTCACGAAAGAGAAACGAGGCCTCGATTGACTCAACGTCGGAGCGTTCCCCAGAAGCAACGGTACCCGATAACCTTGAACCAATTATGCACGCGAATTATTTCGCAAGTTGCTCGTTTTGCATCTGCCGACGTCCAGCTGCCAAGGTCCTCTTCCTCCTTCGATCGTGGCTGTATTCCCCCGCGACAACTTCCGCGGTTATTTCTTCATCTGCGAGCGATGAGAAAAATAGGCTGAGATATCGGTAACAAGAAGCGGTTCCAGGTAATTGCTGCATTCGTGTAAAATTATTTTTCCCCGCGCGCCTATTCCCATATCCCGAATCGAATCAACTTCTGATACCGTGGAGGTTACATATCATCCGTGCAGAAGCGAAAATAAAAAGTACAAACCTGTTCGATGCACGCGCGAGGGTACCAGCGGTATACCTCAAACGAGAACAACAAGTGACCGGGAATTAAATATGGGTTCCTTGAAATTGCCTAGGAAAGCTTCTCCGCGAGAGAAGCAAATGTTAAGCAGTCGCTAAACTCGTAAACGGTCGACAATTAACCAGCTCGGTTTGCTGGGATGCTATCTAAATCTAGCGGGCTCGACAAAGTCCTCTCCAAACAGGTATAACGTTTCTTTCTTCTCACGGTTGTATTACGCACAATCGGCATCTCGTCTAACTGAACCAGGATGGACAAGGCCAGCCTGACGAGGAGGAGAGGACGAGGAACTGGTTCGAAACTTCCGTCTTCTGTTGATTCTGTTGAATCTACGATTTGTAGATCAGCTTGCAAAATTAAACGATTTAATTACCTCAACCGTTCGAGTCTCTATCAAGTTGCAAGCGTAGGGGTCCCGAAGAAGAATCCAGTTCACGTTTAATGATTGCTAGCAGCTTATCAGTTTCTCGAACATTAGTATGTGGAACAGTAAAGGAATTAAAGTCATCCTGGCATACATATTCGCGTACATTATCGGTTGGCTGTTTTCAATCAGTTATCACTTTAATCAGGTAAACCTATTAATAAACTGGAAGTTGCTGTAGCAGTATCGCTAGTATAAATAAAAGATCCGTGACACTAAGAAGCAAGCAACCATGTTGCTGTACACGATTATCTAATTCTGACTTCGTAATTAGCTGGTGACTAGTCGCTTCTCCGTGAAGATAACGCGTGTGCAAAGTGATTTTCGATGTCCAAACTTTCCACCGTTCGATTAACATGTTCATCTTAATTACCTTTGAAGAGAAGAGCCGTGGCGTGGAATCCCTAATCAAACGAGACTGCAGTGTGGTCTGCATACCATTAGAGATCATTTTTCTTCTATCTAGTATACGGAGGCGGGGCTCTAGTGTCGCGTCCCATATAACTTCCAGGTCGTTTCTATCATTTTCGCGAAAATCTGATCAAAAATATAAACATTGTATGTACAGCAGTACATCATTTTACGATTGACTGCCCGTATCTTTTATTCTCCGCCAAGCGTCTACCTGAGGCCTACGTTAAATATATATATAATTAATTTCTCTACATACGGATACGTTATTTTTACCATAGTTCCTTCAACAAACGTGGTACTGCATATGTAATGTGACTGGAAAGTAATAGGATTCAGAAAGGTTCACTTTTAATAAAAAAAAAGAAACCTATCAGTTGTCAGAGGTTAGAGAACATATTAGTCAGCGATGTAGGGTCAGGCCACTCAAGCCAACATAATTACCACAACAGGGCCAGATGGATTTGCACAGCTCCCTGAATATTTTACACGCGCAGCCATAGCTCGCATCTGACGTAATCAGCGCGTTAAATACACACCTGCCTATCCCATGGCTGATATTTGGTTAACTGTAGACGATCATCCGCGCAGGTGATCCCTTAATCGCCTCGAACGGCTCGAGTCGGTCGTGCATCGCGGCTTTTTTTCGACGCCGGGCGTACAAGAGACGCGTGACGCAAATGGACGAGCAAAACGTGCGAATCAGACAACGCGATTCACTTAATTACGGTGAACACCGTTAACGTTCAAGCACCGCTCGTCAACTTTCAATGTCGACCACTGTCCGAGCACCGTCGTCGCCTACCCCCGCGAAATTTACGAGGCGCGCATAGAATTTCCGTACTCGTTCTCGCTTGCTCCGCCCTGACAGAGATCGCTTTAGATGGGAACATGTACAGTTACCAGGATGGACATTTAAGTATCTCTGCTTGGATCGGACGGCGGACTCTGCGAACACCGCAACTTTATTGAGAACGACGGGTGTCCTCAGCGTTTCGAGCCTGCATTTTGGGTTAATGCTGATAGACTCTGATAGACTTCGACCCAGTTCGTGTGATTATCGAGTTATCTATGTAAATGGTTTACAGATTGTCTCGATTTCTTCGTGTATGATCTAGAACTTCTGCTGAGAGTCTCTCCATGAACTATGTGTACTTATGTTAGATTCCGATTTATTTCAAGTCCGGTTTCTAATACAATTCGGTACTTAGAAACTAGATTACCGCTACGTTCCTACTTCTGTTGTATTATGTTACGAAAAAGCTCGAGAAAGGAGTTTGGGTGTGCCTTATAAAGGTTTGTGTTTCAGGATTCAGAAAGTGGTGGAAATAAGGGGAAGGACCAATGAGAATCGTAGACTATTAAGGAGTCGGACGAGTTATTCGGAGTTAGTGAGTAAGGGTACAAGGGTCGGATGCTTAGTTGGTGTATGGACGGATGACTAGGTTTGAAACTTACAAATATTTACCTATCCCATGAAGATAAAACTACTGACTAACCTAAAGTAGTGAAGATTAGATGGTACAGTACAGGAGGTACAGATTAACCTAAACGATATCCAACACTTATTGTATAACTTGCAGCAAATATCGGTCTTCCAACAGAAAAATGACCTATACTTCAACACAAGTATGAGTTCTATTACGCAAGAAGTATGTCTTCTCAACTGCGCCATTGGATATACTCAGGCCTGTCTCATGCGCGCCTCCAGTTCGCAGGTTGCCAGACATCAGGCGTATCTGACCTAAATTTTTAATGATTCCCAACATTAAAATAAAATCTCGAAGATGTTTAGGTACGATTTCAAAGGAACAGTTTTAATTCTTCCCGATTTGTCTTCGCATAAAAAAAGAGGGTTCGTAAAAGGAAACTGCGACGGAATTTAAATTGCTTACCGAGAAAAATTTCGCGCAAAGATATCGATCTGAATGTAACTCTGTATAACAGGAAACGAGTTTGACGTTATTCAAACGTACAAAGTTGCGCTTCGCACCGCGGGACCTACCGGTCGGCGGTTGAACGGGCTAATTACCGACCACCGACCAGTTTCATCCGCGAGCGGTCAGTTCTTGCCGCGAAAAGTTTCCTGACCCCCCGTAAATTCAAGGATCATTTGTTCCTGGAATTTTAATTGTACGTAAACGCCTCAGGCAACGGACTGGATCTTTCTTCTCCTAATTTTTGAAAACAAACATGGGAACTTGCTGTAAAAAAACTGTCCATCATTGTGACGTAGCTACATTTCTTGGTAGATAATAAATAATACGCGTATCAAGATAAATAAAATAATATTAATGATTCTAGCTTGAAACTCGCAACCCACGTGTAGGATTCCTGCGGGTATCATAAATAACAGGAAAAGCGACGAAAACCAGGGGACTACGATCTCTTGCTACAACTTACCAGTTTACGCGCCTGAGGAAAGACCTGTTGCAATGTAGACTTCCATTTGCAGAATTGTTGCTGATTGTTCGAGAAAAATGGAGATTCATCAAGTGCCTTGATGCATGCTTATCGGGGTATTTGAGAGCATCCCATAAAAAGTCAGGAACTGCTAGGGTCAATGGAGATCCCAAGGTCCTCGCAGCTCAGCACCTCCAAACAAGGACTCTGCCATCCAAAAATGTAACCAAATATGAACATAAAATTCGGTCTAGCTCACTCGCTAAACGAGGAGTTCCTCTGCCGTTACCGAACAAATTTTACATAAACAGGCCAGTTAAAGTCCCATTACAAGCATCAGTCTCACGCAACCGGGATGCCTCGACGCTACGGGGCAACAACGTAATCCCGACCGTTACGCAATCGCGTTATCCGTTGAAATTCACCTTTCACGTAACTCCCCAGCGACCGTGAAATTGACAGGGGGAAATAATAACGCGGTCAGCGGCTGCAAACGGGGCAAAACCGAGACAGTGTATCCATTTAGCCATCCGTGGCAATTATGTAACGCGTTCCCTCCATTAATTACCACGGACGTCTATCAGGCTTAACTAGAAACGTGGGTCTCGGGATGCAGAATCGAAAGACTCGATCTCAATCAGACCTTGATAAAAAGTAGAGGACTTACGCGTTGGGACGAGAGTCCTTAGGAATGAGGGGGGCCGTTGAACCGTGGATGAACGACGAGACCGGTCTGGGGATCGCTCGGACGATAATTGCCTTTTGGATCGAGCGATGATATAGATTTCGACGCGCACGACACGCTGGGATTCCATTGCGTGGGATTCGACGACCACCGCGCGCCGCCAAGACGCTTCCCACGAAGAATTTGATTTGACGCTGTTGAGTCTACCACTCGCTATGAATCGATCACTTTCTGTACTCCAGACGCGAGGGAATTTTATGAAACTTTAGTACAATATAGTTGATGCAAGATCAAAAGGACTTTAAGTCATGATTTTGCTGATCTCGAATTCGTTTAAAAAATATAAATCGTTCAAGTTTGGTGCTTTCAACCACCATATCGCAATTTTTACAGGGAAGCCATTCCAAGGCGAAGGGGTCATTTTCTGCACTCTAAACGCGACGGAATTTTACCAAACTTTAGTATAATTTACTTTATGCGAAAATAAGGAGAGTTTAAGTCATCACTTTATCAACTTCGAATTTGTTTAAGAAATACTGAACCTCGAATTTTTTGTGATTTTTATTTATCACGAAAAGGAAAATGTTCACAACCCCGCAAAGGGGATCTTTATCGCAGTTTTATCTCGAAGCAAGGACGATCGTCGCCTCATAACGAGAATCCTTTGCGTCGTAGACACGTCCTGATAACCAAGGACGCCGTGTTTCCTTGCGAATTTCCTTGAGACGAAAGTGAATCGAATTTTATTGCTTCTTTATGGAAACACGAACCATTCCGTAAAATAGAACGCGAAGAATACTTCGAAGGTGATGTTCTACGCGTAGATCAGGATATCGTGGGTAATTGAGATGAGCTGACGATTCCATGGCGCCGTTCTCATCGCCAGACTTGGCAGTATTTGTTTGTTCGGGGAGAAACTGTTTAGACTCCGTTGGAATCTGACCAAGGAGACCGATTAATATCGTAACAGTATATTTTGATTGCAATTCTTGCAATAACATGGAATTATAACACAGTTCGGAGGCTGACAGTGACTGATGCTACTCGCTGAGCACCGAGTAGACTACTGAGTCGCTACCACTAATTCGTAGGAACTCGACCGCAGGCTTGAACATTACAAGTGTACAGTTTCTGCCATTGTAGTTCAAACAAGCAGTAACAATTATATAACTAATACATATATACATATATATTATATATATATATAATATTATATTAATATTATATATATATATTAATATTATTATATTAATTTTGATAACTCTCGCCCAAATTTCACCATTATTCCTTTATCAATATTAAACGACTACTTCCTTCTATTCAACATTAAAGCTTTTCGTATCTCTACATCGCTGATTTGTAATTTTCCTAGATGCTTCTCAGACCACTGCGGACCCAGTTCGTATCGCGATTCGCGTTCGGATCGAAGTACCTGTAGGGCAACCGAAGAGGAAAGTAACGCAGATTGAATGAGATCATACAACACATTATACTCGATCCAACCGATATCGCATACACGACGCCTTGCATCGTTACATCAGCGCACGAAGAGATTAACGAGGCATTTGTGGGCTCGATAATGACTGGTCAAGAGCGATCGAAGACCCGAGGACACGTTGCAACATTGACAACGATATCTTTCATTGAACAGGGGTTGATCTCGAGCCATCGATGCCCGTGTCTCGGCGCTGGCCACATCATCTCGATCGGTCGCCAACGATAACCCGTACGTAAACGATCCATTGCGGGTGATTTCTGTAAAGATTAAAATGAAGAGTATTCGAGTAGAAAGAGTACAAATGAGTAAGATAGATTCAAGCATCTATTTCGGAGCTTCGGTGCAACTTTCGTGTGACTGTTACAAATTACTATATCTATTTTACTTACAAAGATAGGCTCGAGGTATAAAGGGTTGGGACTCGGAGAACCCTGCCGACTAAAAATAAAATAAACGTCCGTAATTGCTAATTAAAGCCCGCATTGAAAAATATTTCTCACTGGTAAAATCTGTCGTTCACGATTGAACGACGAAGAAGAATTGGAACGATTAGCGGTTTCGAAGGTGAAAACCGTGGGATGATCCCAGCGTCAAACAATGATGCATTAAGTTTTAATTGCTGCGGGAGTTCTTTGCGGCAGCGACGACAGCGGTACATCCGTCGCAGATTGAGTCGCTTCTTCAGGGTGACAATCTCCCTCTAGGCTTGTCACTCGCCTACTCGTCGGTGGTCTTCAAGGACCTGTCACGGGGGACTGCTTCGTCATTGTCGCCGGAAGCTGCGTCTTCACGGACAGTAGCAATCGGGGATCTCGATAAGTGCAGGAATTTATCGAGTC
Organism: Hylaeus anthracinus; assembly: GCF_026225885.1. Lineage (NCBI taxonomy): Eukaryota > Metazoa > Arthropoda > Insecta > Hymenoptera > Colletidae > Hylaeus > Hylaeus anthracinus. Next base: position 22,960 of record NW_026534656.1, read on the forward strand.
GCCGTGTTACTCAGGCATTTTTCATCTGTCTGCGTAATTAATCAACGAACGTTGAGTGTGCTTCAGATACCGAGTTGTAAATGATAATTAATGAGGCGAAACTATTGGGGAAGTTCTTGTGCCTCGGGAGGAAATGGAACTATTATTGAAACTGAATTGAGTCATCATTGATTCGTGGGTGAAATAGAGTTTCAATTTTGTAAATTGGTTTTATAGTGATGAAGAAGACGAGAAGACTAGGAGCGAAGAAAAAGAAGTGTCTTACTGGCGACGCTCCCTGGCAATTTTCAGTTTCACTGACTCCGGCGGAAATGGCTTTCTCACGCCCGTGACGGAATTGTCATTATACTTTACGACTGCGAAAAACATCTACACAGATCGATCATTGACAATTAGTAGTTATAGATCAAAAATACCTATTCAAATAACACTAAACTCAAGGATCTCCTTCATTTCATTACAAGTAGTTAAAAAAGCACAATGCAAGGTTCAAAATGAAATATAAACACAAACCTAACTACCACAATTACCAACCATAACCGTAACGGACTCATTAAAATCCAGAGTACATAATCGCTTTTTAAGATCGTTTACCTATCGTTCCTCTCAAATCATCGTCCTTCGAACCTTCTCAATCAATTACATTCTCCTCCTCGATGAGCCAATTATTATCCAGAATTGACGTATCGTGGCAGTCTACCCTGTATTTACATTTAATCTCGATCCATTTATTCGTCCTCGAGGCTCTTCAAGGCCGAGTTCGCCATCCAAGCTCCCTGAAAACACCTCCAACGAGCAGAGATAACAGAAAAAATTGGTCAGAATTTATCTCCCACATTGGATAGTCTGAGCAGAGCTGCAGGATCGCCAACCGCGAAACTCGGCGCGTCGGGTAATCTCTGGTGGAAATCTGGCGAGCAAAGAAAGTTCAGCTGGAGGAAAACAAGAGTCCAACCGAAGTGAGAAGCGCGAGTACGGCGAACATGAACACCTAAGGAGGAGGGGATGAAAGCACAAGCCAGGAACCACGAAAGACAACGATCAGGAAGAGGTCGACGTCGAGGTAGCAACGGGAAGCGAACAAGGAGAAGAGGTCCTGGCCAGGGATAACCGAGGGAGAAAGAATCGAACAAGAACGGTAAGGAGCGAAGAGTCGCACGGTGTTCCATAGGCATAGCGGATCCTACGTAGCGGTAGATACCTTCAGATAATACTCTCATTTACATAGGTAGGCGCATAAATGAAAAGTAATGCGATGCACCGCGGAGCGAGCATATCGCGTGCGAGTTATACATTGTATATCTGGGTAAGTGGATATGCAGACCCGTTTGGGAAGCGACTCGAGAATGCACTTTTCGAACGATTATTTTCCATGGAATTCCATTACTTTGAATTTTCAACGAATTTGGGTTTCTTGTACTAGCACTTGTACTAGTTCACGTTATTCAGAGTTTTACTATTTTCATTCTAGACTACTGGAGTATTCTATTATTCCAAAATTGTATCGCGTAAACTAGCAGACATTCACTTACAGGTCGATCGATGACTCGTCCTTTGAGGTTCCTGCAACGACTATGAATGTTTAATTAATTTGGAGATGTTAACCCTTTGCGTTCCTATATCGAGCGAGGCTCGACAAAAATGTACTGAAATCAGAAAATTTGGACTGGTTAATTTGAAATGCTTTCTTATTACTTCTTGTAATGTACTTGGACGATTAGCAACGTGAGGGCGACACGTCTCGATGAATACCGATCCAAAGACCCGTGTACGCGATCCCCGAAACAGTCCAAGTTTAATTTCTGCCATGGTTTAGGTTCTGCGTGGCTGGCACACGTGCTTCGATTATAACGTATCTAGTTATGATTACCATTTGGTAGTTTTCATTAATAAACGTATATATATATACACACATTACACTTCTATTACTGCATTCTTATGTGTTAAATTCAAACTAATTCCTCTCTCTGCGTTTCGCTGCACTATTTATTGTCAATCGTTACTTCGATCACCGCCACTGCGCCGCCATTACCGGAAGGAAACCGCGCTAATTTCAGTCGAATGAAGTTCGCCCGGAGTGGTGTCATCGTGTCGGCGCCATTAATTAAAGGGTCCCAGCCAGCACCTGAACGCAGTCGTTCGACCACCACTGTCGTTTTACACCTTCCTGTCGTTTCTCGAACAACCTCTGCGACTCCGAGTGTTTCGATGAAAAACCGTCATTGCGTTGCGTCTCTTCCTTCGAAGCGACTCGCGCGGTCCTAGGATTGCGTGTCAAGTACGAACTGATACCGATACCTCGCAGAAACAAGAAACAATAATAAATAAATATGTGCAGGCTGTCCCGTTTTAAACGTTATCGAGGAATGATATAAACTCAAACAAAATAACGATGATTTTAAGTAGTACTCAGTCGTTGCTCAAATGATTAGCGTCGAAGGAAGAAGAAAACTTTTCTATCTCGAGGAAGTGATGCATACTAAATAGCTATTAGTTGATAAAAATGATCAAAATCAATTTATGAAATACGTAGACATTGATCTGTAGGACGAATAAAAAATAGAAATAATTTATTCGATCCAACGTGAAATAAAAATCTCACTTGATCAATTACAGTTAGAATCGAATGGTGGAGGGCAGGGAAAATTGTCACTCGAAAGCGGGAGTTGCTGTGATAACACGTTCCACGCGTTCGAGATATAAATAACTGAGATATAAGTGACTGTCTCGCCTGGAGAGGAGCATCGACTGAGCGAGTTCAGGTGAACGGAACCCTAACGCGTTCGATGCTTGGCTGGAACGACCCAACAGTCAGTCATATCGCATCGTTATCGACTCTAGGAGGAGAAAGGCAACGGATGTGACGGTGATTCGAGAATTTCGCGGGAAAAGTTAACAGTATCGAGCCCGCTGGCGTTTCCGATGCGACTGGCTGTTACTGGTCGTACCCACGGGGTCTGTTTTATTTCTCGGGGAAAGAACGATCGAGCGAATAGCGGCCGTGAAATCGCGATACGACGTCTTCGGGCCCGTAAAGAATTATTAGAGAATCGCGGGTCCGCTCTCACGGGAGCACAAGACACGCCTCTTGACTCCTGCGTTTGATTATGAGGGCACATCTGGAGGAGTCGCAACAGTTCACCTTTCGTCATTCATTTTTTAGTGAATTTAAGATCTTGGTAGGTTACAAACAAATGTTGTTGGATGAAAAATGTTTGTAGATGAATGAAATATGGCTATCGATGACAAGAATTTGCCGTACCAAGCTTAGCTTCAGAGAAACGGAAGAAATTAAAGTAGAACCATAGTTAGACAAAATGGCGACCATGCGCAGGCTCCCATACAATAATCGAGGTTCTACTGTATCTCTGACTAGATTAATCCTAAGTAACACCAAACATAAATAGAAATATCTACACAAAGAGAGGTATTCCAATGTATGCTCCAAGCGATTCTGAACCAAGAAGACCCTGCATAAATTCATTTCCACCCCTGAGGGCAAGCCTTGTTCGGTCTCCATACCAGCCAGCAGGAGTAGGTGCTACCAGTTTGAGAATTAAATAATAGGTTCTTGAACTAACCAAGGAAGCAGCTCGTTAGTTATCAGTGTCTTATCCACTGTTTAGTGTAAATTCTCAGTCAGTCTCACAGCAATGAATATACCCCTTTAAGGGAAAGGACGAACGAGGGAAGAACGCAAACGCAATGCCAACGCGTTTTTCCCTGGACCGGTACACGCGTACAACGCGCATGCTTTCCTTCCGCAATTTATTCGGAATGCTGTCTTAGGCGCCACTCTGTTCTCGTGGGGAACACCAAAGAAACGCGCAGGAATTTTGAACGGTACGGTTCTTGCTTCCGTTGCTTCCTTTTTCCGTGCTGGCGAGGGAATATTTTCTTAACCCATTGGAACCATTTCGTGGTCTTGTTCTTCATCGCCCATTGTAAAATTGAAGTGTTTGAGCGGCGATTGTACTTTTGTATGCAGCCACAGGTTGAAACTTTATCGTATTCTTAAATAGAAGCACCTAACAAGAGAATGCTTCAAAGAAAGCTAAGTGATGTTCATCGAAACAATTAGAAGAAACAATTTTGCCAATTTTTCCAATAAAAGATTGGCCAACCTCTGCTTCGTTTCAATTTCAATAGCCGGCAGATCTATACAACCTCGAGCACTAAACAGTTTCTGAGATATCTAGAAATAGAAAAAAATAGAAAAAATACCAGTCCAGTCGATCGATCGTGCTGTTTGACCAAGGAACAGACCGTGAAGGAGCGTCGCGATCGAGCGCGTCCGCGACGCCTTGACTTTCTCCCATTGTAATTCTCGTACGAACTTTTATGGACACGCGTAATTACTCGATCAACGTGGCCGCCGCGAACGTGTCGAGATCCCGGGCGCGAGATAAAGCCCCGTCCACACGAAAGCTGTTGGGGGCCTCCAGGCGGCGTGTGTACGGGATCGAGAAGAACGAGCATGTGGGTGAAGGCTGGAGGGCTCTCCAGGATGTGTCGAAAGTGAAACCCAAGGCCTCGTGCACATCCTTGCCGTATGCACACGCAGATGCGCGAGGAACACCGTAAGATTCGTCCTCGAGGCGCTCGATCATCGTTTCGGATCGATATCGATCCTCCCTGGGCGACCGTGAAGGGTGGACGTCGAAGGCTGCGAAATTTCTATCGACGACGTTGCGCAACGACTTCGTTCTTCCACGTAAAATAATAAAGCTGTGAGAAGAAGCGTGAGGATTTTGAACAGATTTGGTGTGATTCCGGAGCGTAGGCGGTTGGAATTCGTATTACTTTTATTACTTTTAATAGAAGTAGAATGAAAAGTGATGAATACTGCATGCGTACAAAACAATGTGGCAATAGAAAACTGTATACAATGAATGATAAATCTATACTTTGTGAGATAAGTGACCAGGAATGAAGTGTGATTAATTGATATCATTCTGAATGGAATGTCTTAGGTCAGGTTTACTGTCCTTTATGCTTGAGTATTAAATCGCATCTGTACTTCATGGAAATATCGGTTATTTTAGACAGGATACGCCAAGTATCCTTCCCTCGACGACAACTTGGCAAGCAATTGGATATCGTGACGCAAACGCATCTGAATTTATCGCATCCTCGCGATCCTTTGGCCTTTGCTCGTCCTCGAGCGCTCTTCACTTCGTTTAGCCCAATTCAACCAGAGATATTCCCTTAGCAAACCAAACGAAAACTCGGCGAAACGCTTCACTGACTTTCAACGAAGAATTACTGCGCGAACTCTGGGCGGATGGAAGCGATATCGAATCCGTGAATGCTTGCGCGAAGGCAGCTTCCTCCGGTCGTGGTCTTCTTAGCGGCGGCCAAGAAACAGGTTAACACGATTGAAACTGGAATGAAGAGGAATTATGGTAGCGTCCATAATGAAAAATGTTGGATCACGAAGTAAAGAGCGTGGCTTACGTATGACGAAGCCTGCCAAAACGATCAGTGGCGCCAGGCAGCCATACTCTAGCAGAACTGGGAAAAGAAGACTTCCGACGATAGATCCTAGTCTTCCAGCTGTCCACACAAGGCTCACTGCGATGGTCCTGGTTTCCAGAAGATGAAAATGAACCCAATTATTCGATTAACGTTTGTAAACTGAGAATTTATTGACAAAATACCTTAACGAAGTTGGGAAGAGGATAACAGCTGCGCTAACGACAACGTTAAGGTTGGTGGTCATCAGTCCTACGAACGTGCACATCAGTACCAACGTGGACATTGCGTTAGAAGACCAATTCAAGTACACTATGCAGAAAAGTGCCACCCCGTAACAGACGACTAAAACAAGAAAGAATATGTGATTTTAGCAGGAAAATTTTGGAACCCACTTTATAAATAATCTTTGCAAAAAGAGTGGTGAGAGTGGTTAAATACTCACACAGCAAGTTCTTCTGATTAATGATCTTCAGTACGAGAGTAGCCACCAGGATGCAAATGATTGTAAAGGTATATATAATAACAGTGCTCATGTAAACCGATTCGTTTATGACGGCCTAGAAAACGTGCACCAAAACATGTCATTACTAAAAACTTTGAAACCATAAATGAAAAGGGTAACTTAATCAAAAGTATAAATTCTGTCTAGGAAGTTACACTTGTAACGCGCGGCATTCCGCGCGCCTACTTGTTATTTCTAAAGATCTTATTACAAGTACGCAGCCATTAGCTCGCTATTACTCGCGACAAAGGATCAACAAATGGTTCTTTTCCCGCGAGTAATACATGAGTGGAGACCCGCGAGGGAGATACAAGGAAATAGGAGAAAAATGGAAGGAAACAAAGTTCCTTCGATCTCCAGTTACAATCTTAGAAACTAAGATTGTTCGAACGATCCTTCGTCGCGAGTAATAGTGAGCTTATAGATGCAAACTTGTAGTAAGATCTTTAGATATAAAAACTAGGTGCAGATTCTCTTTCCTGCCTTATTCTGCGTAGAAATTTAACGCAAGCTTTTCTGTACTAGCAGAAAGTATAAACTCAATGATCTCACGTTTACACAACTTGTCCCGTCTGTCGTGGAATTGCCATTTGCGTTGGTGGAGAAGTCCAGGATGTCGCAAAACGTTATTTTCTGGTCTGTTGTTGCATTAGTTTGCGATACAAAATTGTCCAATATCGCGAACAGCTCCGGTTGCCACAGGCGAATAGTATTTGTGCTGCAAAAGATGATTATACATGTATAAAAATATTAATTACTACATATAAAGTTTGAGGTACGCGGAATATTATTTTTATCAACAAACGAAATTTACATCCAAGGGAATAAAAAATCCTTCTTTCTGACGTCAAACTAATCTCGACACGTCATGCAACTATGCATGGCACGAGAACGACGTATTAGTTTGATAAGGCGAGCGTGTCATTCGTCATACCGCACCTAGTCAGCTGATATGTACTTTGCTCTCGTGTTCTGATAAAAATATGAATACTTAACAGCGTCCTAATTAATTTTTAACTTCTCTTTACTGCCCAGTCACACTCTGCGATCGATCACGATTAATTATGTGATCTGTTCATTATGTCAGCAGTGCATTATTGTTCGATGGGGCTTCTATAGGTAAGATTTAATAAATATTAAAATAAAACTGCATCAGTCACATGTCTGATAAATTTACTTATCGGTGATTACCAAAAGTGTAGAATTAAGTAGCGCTTATCAACATCATCATAGACATCGTCCAGCCGATCGACGTGTAAGAAGCTTTCGTATCTCGTAACAAAGATAAATGGACTTAAACGCTACTATCATAATTAACGACTCGTGTGATTGATAAGCGTTCGAAAGCAGTCGTGCGCTCACGCATATAGTTGTTGAGTGCATAACGTTTTAAATGTGATCGAAATAAAGAAAATATAGCTACAATAGGTGAAAAAGAACTGGAGTACTGATAATTATTATTTATATATATTATCCGATGAGAAATTCCTTCTCCCAAACAATCAAACAACATACATAACAGAAATTGATTTACTCACGCCAACATCGTTCCAAATTGAATAAGAGTGACCAAGAGGATTCGAGGCAAGTGCGGATAAAAGAAAATGGCTGTCTTCTGAGACTTCTGATTCAGGTTAGCGTCGCTGGACGCTTTGTGATAGGATTCGTCTGCCAAGTCCAATATCTTGGTAAAACAGTAAATAAAGATACTTGAATTACTGCATACATAAGTCTTTAAAACAATCGATTTCTCCGTAAACAAACTTTACACTCAGCAGTTTCAAAGATACGCGGTCGACCTAGTTTCACAAAGTTCCGCGATAACATCTGCATTCCGATACACGCTTTCCATCACCAAAGCTATTCATACTGCCATTTCGGATATCTTACCGGATATTCGTTGGCAGGTCTTCCCGTGTTCAGTTTGTAAATCATTTTGAAGACTTTCATCGCTTCCTCGTTACGACCGCGCGACATCAGGAACTTCGGACTCTCTGGAAACAGGAAGAGAAAGACGGTGCCTAACAGCGTCGGGACGCCGCACAGAGAGAGATAAATTCTCCAGGAGTTGAAAACGAAAGCACCGTTCCAGATGACGATGGACCACGGTTGAGGGACCACCAACCATCCCAGTGCTAAAAAGTAAAGCGACTTAGTCAATCATGGAGACACTAATTGAAATGGGTCTTGGAGAGTTTTTAAAATGAAAACTATTCGATGGATCGAAATGAAACTTTTTATGCTTGTTAATATACTTCTAGAGAAGTCACGTGAATCTTTTCATGTATTTTATTTCAATAATGTGTGAGCAGTACCTGCAGCCACGATGGTCCCGAATATAACAGAAAATCCGACGAATAGGGGGATTCGCCCTCTTCCTTTGATTCCGTAGAATTCGGAACAGTATGTCACCATTGCTGCGTGAGGGCCACTTAGTCTGAAACATGAGAAATTACATAGAATTGTTTGAAATCAGGTGGGAAGATAAGGGATCCTCAATTATGAAATATTGACTTTAATGAGTCAGATAATAATCGAGCACTCACATAACCCCGTTGATAAACTTAAAGGACGCTAGTGTCCAAAAGTTTTGCGAGAAACCGGTGAGAATATTGCAAATTCCGTCTGCCATGTAGCCATAGATGACGACAGACCTTCTGCCTCGAACGTCGGCTACGTAGCCCCATAGAAACCCGCTTGAAACCATCCCTATTTAAAATTAACGAAAGAACTATTTGAGCCATGCAATTTGTAATAAAGAAAATCTTATTCTATTAGTAGATAACAAAAATAAAAGACCTGGCCAAATGACATGTTTCACTCTATATATTATTCTTAATAACCATCTAACGAAGCATTTCTTGTGTGTTCAAATAGGATGCTACCCACCAACGAAAGAGATGGCATTCAGGACTCCTTTTTGGAACAGTGTGGTCTTCAAATCGCACTCTATGGTCGGAAGAATTATCGATATGGACGTAGCATCCATTCCACCTGCCCATGCCGCTGGAATGACCGCCAGAAGAAGAAGGAACTGAAACTTTCCGCTTCCGGCGGCTGCAATGGCCGTCTCGAAGTCCGCTGGCTTCTTCTCGTGAATATCTTTGCCCATGTTCCCTACCGCTGAGTTTAAATTCATTTTATTTTATTTTTTAGGAAAGAAACTACTTCTTGGTTCTTTGAAAATAACGTTTGGTCTGGTAAGTATTACTTTTTCCATTGGAAAAAGAAACATCGAACTCACCGGAAGCATTTTTCTCTGGAACAGCAATGATGCTGTCATTGTTGAGTGGCATTCTGGGGGAGATCATCCATCGGATTTCAAAAATCCACGGGAAGGATTAAAATGATCAAAATCCTAATCTCAACTCACTGCTAGTCTTTAGATCATCCGCGGCATACTTCTGGGTATGGTGCAGAAATAAAAAACCGAAATGATGATATTCGAGTAATTTTTATCTTCGTCTACTCTCCACTATCTTTTCTTAAGTATTAGAAAATCGTTCGTAAACAATTTGATTTCTTGAGCAAACGTGCATAGCCCAATTTTAAGTGGCTAACGCCAAATTCTTTCGCGTTAGTTAGAAAGAATTCGAATAAAGTATTTATATTTAATAAAAAGTGTAAACTTTTCATAAGGCTTCTAAGTATCACGCAACCCACGAGGTTTCAATTTCACAACTATTCTTTATCGTTGCACGACAGTTGCCAAGGTGCAACATCGCGGATCAACGCCAGCGATTTTATCAATTAAATTGTATCCTTCCGTTCGCGAAAAATACTCTTTAAAATCGAGAAAGCGAAGAGGCTACGAGTAAAAATCCTTTTGGAAATGTATTCTTGCTGCAACATTGATAGGAAGAACTTCCAAAGCATTCCGAAACAGCTTATCGAGATTTCGTTACGTAATGCGTCACAGAATCGGTGGTACGGCTGCTCGCGATATCATAAATCATAGCACGTATCGTAAGACAATAAAAATGTACGTAACTGCGCGCGTCAGTCCAGATAAGTTCTTGTTGCACGTATATGGAAAACGGTATGCAACCTCGGAACCTATCAATTACGTCTTGCCCAAGGCGTTGCGCATAAGCGATTCAATATTTTTGTTCCTTTGCTAGTATTTATAAGTAATCGAATCAACGCTTTCGAGCCTCGAGTTCGATTCCTCTTCGAAACACATAGAGATTACATGGAGTAACAATCGATATTTACAAGTACACTCATAAGAAAATAATTATTATTTATTTATTATTTTCTTATATTACTTTATATAATTATATAAATATTCATTTCTATTCTGGATAGTCTTTGTGGACTTTCAGAAGGACCCAAACTTGACAAGTTAATTTCCATAAAAAAAAGGAAACGCTTTGTTCCCTCGTTTCTACACGGCAATTAAAATCGCTGATAGTTGGTTTTGCGTTAACGATCAACGAACAGCAGTGACTTCTCTTAACTCAAGTGGCAAGTTACACGCTTCGGGTACTTTGACAGCTGCTTTGTTCCTTTGTTGTGCTCGATACAGGAAATATCATGTCCACCCTGACCTTACGCTCGCGATACTAGCGGCCAGATACCCGTTGAAAATTATTGAAACCAGCGGCCATTTTTCCTCTAAAAATTCTAACATTACCAGCGATGAGCAACAAATTTTTAGCTAAACTTTCTACTCATTCTAACACTGTAACCCAAACTTTAAAGCAGTCTGACATAGTGTCATACGTACGAAAAAACTTATCAGCCTTACCGAAAAGAACTCGATATTTATCACGATTTTTATTGTCACTGGCGCAATTCATTGAACGCTACACGAAGATTCGAACTTTCCTTTTAAGACTACTGCCGTTTTCTTAATTTTCGTCTTTCTTTATATGTGATGGGTCGAACGATAACGACGCTTACGTAGATTAAAATCTCTTCGAACTCTTTGTGTCTCGAAAATAACGACGGTTATCGTGTCAACTGTGAAGACGAATTATTGTTTACGTGTCCATCGACAACAAAACATTAAACAGCGATTTGATGGATTTTTGAATTGCCAGACGATTCCAGGATCATTTCTCTGTACACCTTCAGTTGTACACTGATTGTGTATAGGCCAGACATTGAATCATCTCTTGCAGTGATAGATTCTTTTTAACCGTGTTGCATCTTGTAGAGCATGCCCCCCCCCCTGGTGGTCCCATTATCACGACTTTTTGCGATTTGTCATTTTTTAACCGTCTTTTGACTAAAAAACCGTGATTTTTAGGTATGCTTGCCGATTATGTCGAGATGGCTTGATGAATCGGAGTGAAACCTCTTGCATCTTGTCGAATATTTCTTCCAGTTGATCGCGTAAAAGAAACATTTTGTGATTTGTCATTTTTTACCCGTCCTTTTTTTAAACAGAAACATTTTATCTTGCTTTTTACTCCGAGACGGATGGACCAATCAGATTGAAACTTCTTGCATCTGGAAGAGCATTTGCCATTTAGTCCCATAACAAAACATTTGTCCTTGTCTTATTTTTTACCACTTTATATCACTTTTTATCGCAAAAAGCGTACTATTTCACGTATGTTTGGCCTGAAACCGATGAAATCAATGAAACCTCTTACATTTTTCTGCCGGAGAGGTTTTCACAATGATCACAGATGCAAAAATTTATGAATTTCTGTATTGTTTATAACTATTGTTATCGCAAAATTCCTATTATATGATGTAACTCGGTGAGGAAATTACCGAGCGCGATGGAACCTTCCGCATTTCATGATACATGAATTCGTGATGTTCCCATTTGCAAAAATTTATCGACACTTTTATTGTTTTATTGTTTAAAATCAATGTTGGTGCGAAATTGTTATGCTGTGGTGTAGCTCGACAAGGAATTTACCAAACGCAATCAATCCTTTCACATGTATTTGCACATGTATTCCTGATAATCCCATTTGCAATTATACAGGGTGTCCAAAAAATGTTGGATGTCCTTGAATAGGGTATTTCGGGGGGAGAGGGCGTGGGGATGATTTGAAACAATTTTTTCTTAACGAAGATGTTGTTCGAGGCTTCGTTAAGGAGATATTGACAGAAACCCCCGACCAAACAGAGCGCGAGTATGCCAGTGGTGCGCCTGCGGTAGCATAGGCCCCACAGGCGCTCCTCCGGCATACTCGCGCTCTGATTGGTCGGGAGTTTCTGTTTCTGGAATATCTCCTTAACAATCCTCGAGCAACATTTTCGCTAAGGAAAAATTGTTTCAACCCCGCCGCCCCTGCGGAACAAGCCTTTTCAAGGACCTCCAACGTTTTTAGGTCAGCCTGTATATTGCTCATAACTGTTAATATTACATAAAAACCTATAGGTTATATATTGCCACTAAAAAGAGTGAAATAAAATAATTTTTTGAAAAAAAAAATTAAACCGTCATCAAAAAAGGTACAGTGAAAAGTATGAAATAATTTCTTGTTAATTTATATAAATACGCACTAGTTCTAGATATAATTGTTTAAAAGTATGGGAAAATGCAATGAAAAGCATGAAATAATTTCTAGTAATTTATATGAATCTGCATTATCGACCGAGCACTCCACATTATCGACAGAACGATCTGCATTATCGACCGAGCACTCCACATTACCGGCAGAGTAACCCGCATTATCAACCGAGCACTCTACATTACCGACAGAACGATCTGCATTATCGCCCGAGTACTCTACATCACTTACAGAGTAACCTGCATTATCGACTGAGTACTCCACATTACTGGCAGAGTTACCTGCATTATCGACCGAGTACTCCACATTAGCGGCAGAGTAACGTGCATTACCGACCGAGCAC
>NW_026534657.1:0-35760 GCF_026225885.1 Hylaeus anthracinus
CTCCGTAACACTCTGCCAGGATATCCGCGCGTGGCTGCTCGTCTTCCACGGCCGCGAAAGGTGGGAAGATGAGGAGGAGGAGGACGAAGTAGTAGAAATAGAAGAGGTTACCGAGGTGGAGGCGGTGGTGGAGGTAGTGCTTGGTGGAAGTGGTGACGACGGTGGTGGAAATTGTGACGGTGGTGGAAATTGTGACGGTGGTGGTGGTGGGTTATTTGTGAGAGGATCCTCGCCGTGTGGAGTACTAAGCCATAATGACATGGTCTAGGAGATGCCAGTCAGTTTTGTAATAACGCCCCGTAAAAAGTGAATTTCTAGCGAAGGTGGGGAAACGCGCCTAGGGCCAATCCGAGAGTACACCGGTTCGCCAACCGGCCAATCGGAGCGCGACATTCTGGAGCGCGGATTCCTCTTCAATTTTTCGTTTCTTTAATTTTTTTTTTGTATATATATATTTTTACGCGCGATACTTGTTGAACCAATGGCGTTGTCTTTTTGAAACTACGGGTACGGGATCAGCCGAGATTAACGCTCGAATGCTGATAACTGTCGGAGGAGATTCTGGAAGATTAGTTTTGGGAGATTCTATCGTAAATGGGAACTTCCAAAGTACTTGGGACATTTGCATCTATGTTCCTCTTTCAGGGGAAGAGGATAGACGTTTATTACGGTAGAAGTTTTCAAAAAAGTTTGTTCAATTATATATGCACTCATTGTCAGTCCCATAAATATTCGTACACTCTATGTCTATTGAAGAAACGTATTCAAATTAAATGGTAAGTTTAATGTTTTCACATGTATGTTTGTGTAAATACGTTGATGAATATATAAATATATACATGTATAAGATTATTCATATACATATTTATAAGGAAATATTCATTTGGTAATATCGAATCTATTATTTAATTTAGCCGAACTTCTTCAATAGACATAGAGGGTACGAATATTTATGGGATTGACTGTAGGTCAATTCGACTTAGCTGTATTTTTTTATCTAACTTTCCCTGCTGTCATAAATTTCTTTAGTCATGTTCATTCCACGTAATTTTGGGGTTAGATTTAAGAGTAGCCTTCGTGTCGTATTTTGCCTTCGCTCGATAATGTAGGCACTGTCTGTTGCAGTATTTACATTATCGTGTAATTTGCCATAATAGAGATGTTAGAGTAATAATTATTATTCCTCGCAATTATCATACATAACGTAATTTTAGATTTCCTGCGTTTGCCGATGAGAACCTTCATTAAACTGCTGAACCGTTGAACGATTGGAACTTATTAATGTGATATGTCTGCTGTTAGCGAAAATCGGAACATCGTTTCTAATGTACCGTACGAAAATACGTTGGCGTTTCGTTTAGGCGGGATCCGACATGCCTATCTTATCCGCCTTAGTAGAGCAAATGTATTAAAATTGTCTCGATCCACATAATATTCGAAGATACTAATGGAGACCTCAAACCAGTGATATCGTAAATAACGAACAAACGATGTACGCTTTCATAAAATGGAACGGGTGTTCTCGAAAGTCAAAATCGTACATTCAGAATTCCAATGCACGACTCAACATGGCGGTGTTATTGCGCTGCGTTATTCATAGCCGACTAGTCATCCGGTACGCTTAACCGTTAACAATATCGTGAATGATACGTTGATAATCCACGTTATCAACTTAACAGGATAATTGCAGCAGGTGTGCAGCGATCAATGGTGACGGGAAATATTGTAATTTACGTCATCGTATATGTTACGCAGATCAACGTCTGCGAACGATAACTTCTTCTTTATTGCATAACAGTAACTTACTTCTTTCGGTCACGGTGAATGCCGTCGTGCGCCTCTCCTTAGTCCTTGTTACTTCATTTATCACTGCGAATGGTTGCCGCGTTTCGTGGCTTTTTCCGTGTTAGACTCGTGAATTCTGGAACTCGAATGATTAATGACCGACACTCCCTTATTCATAATCCACTGCCTCCAACATTTTCATTACACGCAGAATGAAACTCGACACATAAATTCTTAGACGAGTACATGTGTTTACATTACGTTTGAGGGGTATTCCTGTCGACCATCGAGTGTTTGGGCATCGAAAGCTCGAGAATCGAGAGTTCATTCGCATGACGCAGTTTCATTCGTCTGTTTACACGTAAATCTTGAAAATTTCAAGTATAAAACACTTAAAAACGTGGGAGTTGCTGGTAACGAAATTGGAATATAATTCGGAATGCAAAGGGTTAAAGAGCTTTCGTGGAGCCAGTATAATTTAATAAGGGACCCTTAATCTTAACTTTCTTGTTTCCTATCGTCGCGCCCCTAAATGAAATTCGACCGAGGGGAACGTCTGACGAATTTTCAAATCTGGAAGAAGTTGTTTGCCGAAATCACTAGCGACGAGTAGCGAACGAAATGGTTCTCGGTTGTTCGTTTTCAAGAGTAGTAAAAAGGGCATTGTTCAGCGGGAACTACTGTCGCTACGAGCGTTTCCGCGAAGATTCCGTTTCGCACTCGCCTAACGGCACCTAGCGCATCCTCTCCAGGGAAATCGTCAAAGTGGCGGAGCACCAGAAAGAATTCTATGATAGGCAGTTTCTCTGGCTAGCTGACGCGCGCGTGCACGCAAGAAATCATCATTTTTCCAGTCGGTTTTCTCATGCAGCGCGCCATTCATTGCCTCGGTTACGTTCCGAGGACGAAACGTGTCGTTAGACCCGTGATACGTGGTTGGTCGCGCAAAAACGCGATTCCCTTGCAAAAAAAGGGGGCAAAAGTAATCGATACGATGAACCTCGCAGACTTCGCTTCTTAAAACATTGGTAGCCAAGCTTGATTTTCTCCTAAATTAATGGTTGTCTATTTTGAATGACAATGAGAAATGGAATATTAGCCGAGTGACTCGACGCAGTTTGAGGTGTTTTATTTAACGAGTGGATGATCAATTTTTTGGACGTACAATTAATAATATTCTTAATAATAAATGATTCGATATATTAAGTCTAGCGGAAAATTCTGTCCAATTCTAGAATAACACAAAATAATAAATTTTTTGAAGCTTTGAATAAATTTGATCGAATAATATGATTTTTATCATTATTTATAACATCTTGCCAGCGTGATCGCAATTTGTATATCGTTTTTAATGAATATACGCATACTTGTTGGAACCTGTTGTAACCGGATCGGACAGAACTTTTCTGTAGACCTAGTACTTACCTCGAAGAAAATGAATTTTTTTATCTCCACGACTGAAAACACACGACCATGACTTAATTCGTTGCTGGTTGGTATTCGCTATAAGGTTCGCGTTAATGCCCCAGCTCGGACGAAATGAGAGGCTTGGCTCGGAAATAATTTCCAGCGTTTCGCACAGATTGCTTGGAATAAATTTCGTTTTTTCGTGCTCGAAATTGTCCCTCTTGGCCGTATCGCGAATGGTAGTTCGGTGCGTCGAAAGGTTAATGGAAATGGGTACGCCTCGCTGAAGGATTAACATGAACCCCGCTGATACTGTATGCATGTTTACATTAGAAACGGCCTTCGGAAAACGGAGGTACTACCGTTTGCGGGGAAACGTTTCCGCGTGGAGATTCGCCTTCGTGTAACGGTTCGCGTACTCAGGGAAATTGACAAAATTGTCGACGGTGTTCCGTGATGAGAACTGCGAAACTTCCTTGCGCAAGCGGTTCCGCGAGTCGAAGGGACTCCTGCGTGCGTACGAAGGAACGGAACACAAAGTAGCATTGCCTCATTGTGCTTGGGTGTTCTAGTCAATTTTATCGCTCGGGGTGCTTCCTTTCACAGGTTCGAACGAATATTCCGTATGAAAGTCGTATACCTTTGCTAGGGGCTCCAGGAGGCGGTGATGTGATGTGCACTATCTAAGAGGCGCGTAGTTGCTCCCACCACTTCGTGAAATCGCTGAAGGGAGATGAGTTCTGGCGTTAGGGGACCGTTTATGGGCTTATTTAAAAGGATTATTTAAAAAATTCTGCGGTATTAAATCGTTTTCACACCGTAAAATTAAATCACATACGTACCGAGGGGTTAAGAGAACCTAAAAATAAAAATTGATCCTCTTTGGTTCTACCAAAGAAGCATCAATAAACAAATGACAATTAAGATTCCGCTGCTTGGTCACCGAAAATTTCCAAGGATCATGGAATCAGGAAGAGGCAGTGGCCACACGCGCAAGAATGCCAGCGGGATTTCGCGTTGGCGTAACGGAAAACGCATCCAGCGAAATGGGACGGAATCGTCGATAGGATAACTCGCAGGGCAGTTTCGCCGCTGAAGGAAGATGCCACGAGCAGAAGGTACGTAGGAAAAAGAAGGGAGCAGTGGTTCCGGGTTCGATTCCCAGGACTGAGTCGAGTAAACGCCGCTTCCTCCGTCGACCAATCTAGATTGAGAGAACGAAGGCGCCTACCGGCCAGAAACACGAGCTGGTAGCAATAAATTATTATAGTACGGATGATTTCACGGCCAAGGGTCAAACGAGCCGAACGGAACGGCCGCCACGGCCAGCTCCGACCAGGATTATCAAGACGTTGTCTCGGATCGGAAGTTCATCGAGCCCTTTGAACGGAGTCTGAATCGCGTCTGGCACCGAACAGATTACCGTGGAGTATATATCGCGATGGTCGGATCGATATACCACTGAAAGTGGTAAAAATTTTATGAAATGTCTATCGACACTCTGTCTAACGCATCGTGATGTGGGGTAGACGTTTTATTTTGATTGAAGTAGGTGTATACTCACGTTGATGGTACCTTCTGATTAGAAAATTTCTGATTAATTATATCGACGGGATGAAGATCTGTTGAGGGTAATTTCTCATAGTCTTAACATCATCGGATTCACTTGGAATTTATTTTGCATTATTAATTAATAATTCTTCCACCAGATATTTTTAAGAAGAAATGAGATAGCACGGTGTAATCGTCTTCTCGTTTCGTTAGAGAGTTCATGGACCCCTCAGGAAACTCGAAGAATCAATGATCTAGTTTACGAATGCAATCTCAAACAAAAAGTCCCAAGTGGGAATCGCAATACACATTAGATGAGGTTACGGTAGCAAACAAGCATTTTTCCGCCCGATTCCGCGGATATTGCGGCAGCTTGGCACGGTAAACGATTTAGAAAAAGTCGAGGTAAACGGTGCACCAATATTCCCGAGGCTTGTTATTCTTTTACCTCAGAATCCGAAACCGAGAGGACGTCGATCGAACGGGCACCGCCGTGAGAATCCCGCGAACGTTGGAAAAAAGAAACGGGCGCAACAGTACAGTAGAACTGTTCTTCAACTTTGCTTCGCTGGAAACTTTTGTCCGCGACAAATTATCCGCAACGATCGCGTCGCGAATAAATCTCGGCCTTCCTCACCATCAAACCTGAATATCAAACTTGTGACACTGATCTAGAAGGATAAACAATATTCATTAAAATGGAGGAAAAATTACTAAATGAAATTAAAGAAAAAAGGAAAATTATTTTAATATGAGACAGAGTTTATGCTTGTAAAACATTTCGAAGAATTTAATCATGACTCCCTGAGGGGTAGTTTCATAAGGACCATGAACGTTTAACACTAGACCAACCACGATCGGTCAAATTAACGTCTATACAGTTCTTATATGCAATACATGAGTTATAGACAATTATTTCATGCATTGTTTAATTTAATTGTATGTAAAATATTTTTGCGTTTAAATGAATAAAGTAACTTTAAGACTAGTCATTTATTCCATCACAGTAGAAATAGTCACACATAGGTAGGTTTAGTGTTAATAACAAAAGTTGGTCAAATACCTTTCGTAAACTTCATTTTGGTTTCAAATTGGATTCCCACGTGGTTCTTTTCTTTTCCCTGTGCGTACGCCTACGGGGCAATTCGTAATTTGCCATCGCGAAGGGGCCTGCTAGCGCTGCTCTTGTCTCTGCTATCATCAGCGTCCATTGAGTCCTAAACGGGACGGAGACTCCGGCGAACGTGGCCTCTAACATCCAGTGAGAGGTCGATCGGAACCCACGATAGCCTCGTTGACGCTGCATCTTCGCATAATGCAACAGTTACCGCACTTCGACTCCCGCCCCCGGGGACCATTGTTCCCGTCTGTGCGAACTTTTGGGGCCGTCGACGCGCAAAAGGACGCCGGTGAACTTCTGACTCGGAGCAAGTTCAGCTTCCGAGCCTTTCACGAGTCTGTCGACTGCTCAGGGCCTCCTAGTACTGCTATCTGCTTGGAGGAAATTAACCCTTTCAGACCTGAGTTGTTTTTTTTCGTACCAACGTAATTTAATTTTTAGAGTTAACTTGGGCTAAAATTAGTATGGAAAAAATAGACAAATATCCTCATAGTGTAGTTTTCAAGGAAAACTGGTCTTTTTTCGTGTGCACAAATAAGGACATTCACCCTGAACGATAGTGTCGGTAATAAATTCAATTTTGTGTCCTCAATTATGGTCACCAGGTTAACTAGTCAAAGAAACTACACCTTCTGACCCTGTGGTTACATCATATTCTTCGTTTACTTCATGATCTGCTTCAGATATCTGCAGGTCTGTGTCAGGAAAAGTCCAGAAATTGAACCGAGACAACCGAGGTCAAACTGTGGGGGTTTCGGTCATCTCATGGAAAGCCATCGTTAAGAATTTTAGTTTCTCATAGCTTTCCTTGGAAGTGGATTACTGTTTCTGGATACTGCTCCTGGAACTCATCTCTCAAGTTGTCTCGTTATGACCATGGCGCGGTGGATGTCTAAATCAGTTTCCAAACGACTGATGATTATAGTACCCCCTCAGCCAGTTCAGAATCTCCAATCGTGTATCGAATCCATCGAGCCAGTGATCGATTCCACTTCAACATCTCCGCGATTCGCTGCGCCAGACCTTGAATAAGGCGGGATTTGATGGAGATTGTAGGTATTCGTACCGGGGATTTGTAATGAAATTACAAAGAGATCCGTGGAGGAGTTTATACATCGCGCGTGTTGCTGAAATGCCAGAGCAACCGATATCAAGGCTGATGCAACCATTATCTACCACAGGTACCAAACCCAGCTCTCCCAAAACTCTTGAAAATCCAGCTCGAAATCGACACCCAGACCGCTATCCATCAACGTCCGTGGAACGTAATGGGCATCGTTACTGCTCTCTGAAACGAGCAGGCACACAGGTCAGCCTGAAAAACGGAATAACCGAGGAAGTGTAGCGAGTAACCCATCTGTTTCGAGTTACCCAATCACATTTGACTCGGCATCGCTGGAAGCGGTCGCTCCGATGGTCCAATACGTCTGAAGAAACCGAACTATTTATTTCAACGCGTCGTTAGCACGCGGCGTCCGATCATCAGCGATCGAGGGAATTATCCCAGACGGAAAAGCCAATTGCCCGCGTGAATTAGCACCGCGGTAACGGTTCACGACTTTTATCAACTCCATGCTCACGCAATTCCCAAAGCTACGAGATTACGTGCACGCGAGGGCGACATCAGGCGAAACGGGCCCGAAGAGGAAACGCGTCTTCCTCCGTGCGCGGCTCGCGTACACGAACAATTACGCGTAACGATCCGGTGTTTAGTAGTTTCTGCGGCTTCGT
Source organism: Hylaeus anthracinus (assembly GCF_026225885.1). Lineage (NCBI taxonomy): Eukaryota > Metazoa > Arthropoda > Insecta > Hymenoptera > Colletidae > Hylaeus > Hylaeus anthracinus. The sequence goes on from NW_026534657.1 coordinate 7,595, forward strand.
GCCGGGTTGGGTTTCAATTGTCGCAGGGTCGATGAGATTTCTCGCGAAAATGTGTACAGCCTCGCGTGTCGGGAACGTTCGGAGCGGAAACGCGACGCTGAACTTCCTACGTCGATTCGGTGTAATTCTGAACGTAGGAAGGCTTTTAGTGGGGCATTTTCGAGGCTAGTTTCGAGGCATGCGGCGAGCAATAATAGTAACTCTTCGGCTAACAGGGCGGGGAAGGATAGTATCTCGAAAGGCTGTTCCCTCGTAAACGTCAATTCTTTTCGCGGGCTCCGATCTGGAGCAAGAATTTCCTTATGGGTTCGCTGAGCAGATATCCCATTTGTTTACTCGTAGACCTAATCTTTATGGTAGAATTATAATTTGTTGAGCACTTTTTTTCATCCTGTGGAGGATAAACGATCGAGAGGCGCGCATTCTCAAGTCAGTCTTATTTCTGAAACGGAACTTTCAGTTTTAGTTTAACGTTTCGTCGACCATTGTTTCCAATGTCGACCGAAAATCGACTCGTAAGGGTAATCTCGTCGACGTGGAAGACGTGGAACAACGTGCGGTTACGACGTCCTGGTGAACGAGGATAATGGACGGGAGCACCTCGAAGGTTAACATCGAAACTCACTGGAAATCGGCGTGTATTGCGAGCCAGGTTCCTGCTGCCGTTGTTACCGATCCTTCCTGGGGCAAGCAGCCTCTTAAAACTCCAATCCACTTGCCGCTGGTGCTGCCCCTGCTGACCGTCCGTCTCTTAACAGCTCATTAACCACGTACCGCCTCCGTTGACCCCGGTTTGCATAAACCATACCTGGCCTTCGTGCGCTATGGGTTTCCGACCTTTGAAGAGCCGTCGATCGCTAATTCTCAAAGGGAAAGTTGTTGCTCCCGACCTTTCGCACGAATTCCACTCCCAGCTCGCGCCGGGATCGTCGACATTGCGTCGAGGCTTTGCCAAGTTCACGCCAAGACTCGATATTTTAGAGTAACCATAATTAAACAGCTCTTCACGAGTATGAAGGTAGTTGTACCAAAATTGTCATACATTTGGGAGCAAAATTATTTCAGATTTCGCGTACAAAATCGAGCTCTTTTCTACCTAATGCAGTATTCTAACTGTACGAAGGTCCTTAACCATTTCAAACCTCCCGTCCAGAATTGAGGGCACAACATTTAAAAACTACCGACACTATCGTTTTAATGTTCTTATTTGTGCACACGAAGAAAGACCAGTTGACCTCGAAAACTACACTATTAGGACCTTTTTTATATTTTTCATATACTAATTTTAGTCCAAGTTAACCATAAAAATTAAATTACATTAGTACGAGAAAAAAAAACATAATTTAGGTTAGAGAAGGTTAACACCTTGCTGAATTTCAGTATCTCTTCCGTGGAAGCAAGACACGAAAACTTAATGGAGTGGAGTCTTTGGGAGGCTTTGGAATTTTTAGCAGCCAAACGGAATGTTCGTCAGTTAACGTCTTATCGCGACTAGTATTTGAGTAATTTAGATGAACAGTTAGAATCAGATAGGAGCAAACGTTGGAGGACGAGGCTGAATTAAAATCAGACGAGACGGCGTGTTATTCGCAGAAATTCGGTCGCGCTTTAATGTCGCGATGAATTACGAGGCGTCGCGAACGATGGTATGAAAAAGAACCCATCCAGCCAGGCCGTTGATACCGTTAAATCATTTTGAGCGTGCGCGCGCTCGCAACAATGCGAGTGAGAAACGGGGCGCCGTCTACTTTCCTCGATAAGCGAATCAGATAAAACTCCGGCGAGATGAATCTCGCGCAAAAGGCTCGTTAAATTTATCAAAGGGGATAATTAAGATACATATTACGTTCGCACGGGCCTGAGACCGTTCACCGTTACGTCGTTTACGTTACAAAATGCGTAATAGGCAAAGCACGCCGCGACAGAAGACGCGATCCCCCGATAAGACTAAAAGTTATGAATTAAGGAGACGTCCATGTACGGGATGATTCTCGATCGAGGGGTCGAATCTACGGAGTGGATGGAAAGAAAAATGCGGGTGGGAATTGTTCAGGATCCATTTGTCGAGTTACAGGGGATTGAAAGTTGAGATAGCAACACAAACACTAGTTTTTCAACATGCTGTAACTTGGAAATTGAATCCTTAGCAATTACTGTTCATCGAAGCTTTCCTAAAGAATCACTTTATCCAAGAAAAAACCAAAGTCATCGTTTAAGTTAAATTCCTCAAGTGTCCTCCAAAGAAAAGGATCACGCTAACAGTCCTCGAAGCTCAGAACTCTCTCGAGTGTGATAGTACAGTTTCTTTGTTCTAGTGTTTCAGCAACGACAAGGCGGACAAAACGAATTCGTTCTGAGGGTGGTTGCTGGATGATCGTCGCCGAGATCGAAAACTACGAATAAAATACATATTTCTTTGACGGCCGCTCGGAAATTCACCGTTACGTCGTTTACCTGGCGGAGTCCGTGCTACAGAGGAACCAAGGGAGGAACGACGCAATAGCAGCTCGATTGGATAAGGACCAAAGTAATGGACGGGGGAGGCAACGGTCACGCGATCCTCGGCACGTCGAGAAATCGATCCTTCTCGAGGATCTCCGATCGTGCTTTACCCACCGCGCGCCCTTCGAAATTGCATTTTCGAGCTTCCGTCACGGAGCTTCGTCGCTTAACGTGTGCTCCTCAGGGTCCTGCATCGAAAGTAGCCCTCCTGTTATCGTGTTACTCAACTATCGGTGATAGATTTAGGGATTAGGACACGGTAAGTGCGTGTTTGGGGCACGGTAACGGTGATCGCAACAATGAAGTCGTTTAACGCGGCAGACACTGGTCAGATTGCGGCTTCCACGAAGATTCAGACGATCAGAGATCGTTTCGTGGGAGAGTCGGTCCGATTTCATGGTCGCTCGCTGTCACGGTTCGGTCGTCTCTCATCTCCCGTCGGCTTTGTTACCGCCGTCGAGCCCGCGTGTTAATTGCATTAGTGTAGAACCGAGGCTCCTGCATCGATCGGTTGCAAAAGTTTCCGCAAAGCTGCGAAGAGATCCATCGCTCACAGGAATGTTGCAACGGCCGCCAGATGCGTCGAAAGTCCAGAGAAGTTGCGGCGATGTTATGAAACGGATCGGGACTGGCATTTCCGGTTGACCCTTGCATCGTTCCACCGCTCTTTCTTTTCATCGTTCGAGCAAGAATTCGAAGAGATAAATTCAGGAGTCGTGCTCGTTGCCGCAACGCCATGTTTTACGGTGTCGAGCACTCGAACGATCCACGTACATATGAATAGTTCGATGCTTCGATAGGTAATTAGTCTGGATAGTTGACGTTTGGATTGTATTACAGCTTTGACCTTATGGGAGTTGTCGAGGAATACAGCTTTCTCACTGATTTATCATAGTTAGTTTATTTTAAGTTGGAGACGATAGAGGGAATCCTTTGACAAGACGTTCGATTAGTAGAGTTAAATTCTGAATAAAATTAATATCTGACTTGTATAAAAATCTATGACATCAAGAGTAGAAGGTGATTGTATGTCGTGCACATGGGGCACTCTTCTATGTAATGCACACAGGCGGCGCTAGTATCGCGTCTCGTATAACTTCCAAGTCCTTTCTCCTGAATAGAGAATCGTACATGTTCTAAAAATGAATGCAACTGTAGCATTCCGCCATTTAAGTCAGACAAGTCACAGAAACTTAGAAGAGGAGCGATGAGAAAAGAATAGCTCCAAGTTTTTCGAATCCGTTGCGCCAAAGCCACCGACAAATCCACAACGATTCACTTAAAATATATATCAAATAACAATAATCAGCGCTCATTCCATCGAAGCGGTAGCGCAGAGAGGTACTTCCCATATTAACGACTGCCTTGCAAGCGTATTGCACTCGAGATCGATGCATATTAAAGATAATAGTGATCTATGCGATAAGGTTATTGATAATTATGCCCCTCCGCGAATTAATACGAGTTAATTAAAGTATCAGGATCGTAAGAACTAATCCGTAATCGCCGTTATGAATTTACTTCCTGTTGCTCCTGGAGGATGTGGAAAAGAGGAAAACGTAATTATCCTATCGCGGTAATACATCGATAGCTATCGGATCGATGAAAGACATCTCTCGATAAATCATCGTCGTGGATCCAATTCATCATTCGTTTTCTTCGGAACCGAGTGAAGGGAGAATTTTAATACAAGAGCGAATCTCGGTGATACAGTCATACAGTACAGAGTAAAAAGAATAATAAGAATGAAAATAATCAGTACAAAAATACAATTATAGAATAAGAGAAGCAAAGAACCTTTAAATTATATTTAATTAATTAAAATAATTTGAAGGTTAAAGTCTGATCTGATTTATATTATATTTTTACTGATACCTAATCAGATTAACGCAATAATTGATCGTGAATCGAGTTGTTCGATTTACATGTGGTCTTATCAGCGAGGCAGAATCTCTCAGAAATTGGAATTAAACCGTGCGTCGAAGACGCGCAGATTAAAGCGATCCATCGGATCATTCGATCGGATTGCATACGTAAGACGATCAAGGGAAACACGCGGAGGACCTTCGACCCTCCCGTTCGATGTCTAAGTCCTTGTAAACACAGGGTTGATTCCACGGATATCGATTACCGGGGCTGATAATTCGTCTCGCCTAATTCACGATAAATCGCTAATTACACTTCGGTTTAACAAACTCCGCTAGAGCACGAAGCAGAGCATCCGCGGAGTATCGTGGAGGAATTTATTGTATTTAATTGCCGCGGAAGGACGCACATAAGACATAATAAGGATTGCGTAAAATAGGAAATTATGCTCGTAGCCTGATCAGCTTGGTAACTCGGGTACAAGTTAGGTTTTTTCATCGATAATCATGCGGTGCTCATCCTGTTCGCCTGATTAAACTACAATAAAAATTGCGAAACCGTCCTTATCACTGTGAGCTATCAACGAACTCATTCAAGGATCTTGTAACAAGTAGAAATGTAACAAGAGTAACGATATCAATTGACTCCGAAGGTTCGATCGTCTCGTTAGTATTAATTGTTAGACCGCTTCAAGTGCTTTCGTGTTAGGACGAATATAATTTAGAGGTCAAATTTTCTCTCGCAACTTATAAATGATAGATTTATGGTGTTAAGTTTGCAATTATTCCAGTATTGGTAGATCAGAAGTGTTCCAATGCAGTGTCCATAGGAGATCACGAAGGATGCAACCAAAATAGTCCGTAGCAAGTGTTGAACGTAAAACTGTTAGGAAATACTTGTATCTATTATTTATTCCCGATTTCGCAACGGGGCCCGTTGATCCGAAAAATCACCAGTCATTGCGGTTCGAGTTTAAAGCCCCATCGAACACCGCGGCCTCGATAAACCCTCGTTCCTCCTCTGTTGTTTTTCTCGGCATCGTTTACCAGCTATTGTCATCTCACGCTCCCACACTTCGTGGCCAGTGAACTGTCACGATCAGCGGGACATCACAAATTTGTCGACGACTACCAGTAGCCGGGTTCCGCTTAATGGCTCGCTTTAGCCGCGCTCAGAAGCAATTACATTGATTTCTTTCCAGTGGCCGAGCACGGCAAGGCGTTCTGCGGGGGTGGTCCCTTTTGAACGCCGACTTTGTTGCAGAAATGCTCGAGACGAACTCCAAGCTTGCAACGAGGATCTAAACGGCTGAACCGATTGACGGTGAACTAATTGCCGTCAATCAGTGGCCATCGATAGTGGTGGGCGTGAGTTACAGGTGTGTTTGAAGACTGGTTTGTTTGGTTATTGGTATTCTTGATAATCAACGTGGGTAACAGGTACATTCCCACCGATTTCGATGATTTTTAAATATGTTGTAGATATGCCTGTTCTCTATAATTACCTCAACGTGTTTTATTAAGTGTAGGTTGTTTTACATTTTATTGGTAGTTGTACACCATGTTTTAATTAGGTTATATTTACACTTGGTGATTTATACTTGTTGGACTGTAATTGTAGCCCCATATTTTATACTGACCTTGTGTGAGAAAATCCAGGGCAAAATGAGTGACGTAGACGCGATATAAGTCCGTAGAAAGGAAGATAAATTCATGAGACCCAGTTTACGTGCTTTGTTATTATAGTTACAAGACAGCACTCGCATACTTGGCTGAAGTAGCGTCGAAAGCAATTTAGAAAAAGTGTCTCTTAATCTTTTTGAGAGAACCCCAGTAGAGGTTTCACCTCAAAAGTTGCGAAAAAAGTAGAAGCATGGTATGGACCATTTAGTAGTCAAGTACGAGTTCTCGGAGCTCATTTTCCAAGACGAGAAAAATCCTTGCGTCATCGAGGAAAATAATCGTTTATTTTCGCGATATACTTCCTCGCGTCCTCCGCGTTGTTTTGCCTTTATGTCGCACGAGGCAAACTTCCATCCCGTTTATGTCATACGAAAGCACCGCACAAAAGCGGCGGAGTGCCCCGTAAAGGAATTATGATGTCATCCAACGGGTCATCGGGTCGAAGGTCCTAGCCGTACGGCGCGTGACGCCGACGATGATCGTCCTTTCGCGTTCAGGAACGTTTCGCATTAACCCACCGGTTAATTATACATTTTCCATCGTGATCTTTTTTAAACGCGCACCCTCCTGTGCGACCATTATCGATTAAAGCGAGCATGACACTAAATTCAAAACAAATATCACATTAAACCGCTGCCGACCAATTAAGGGAACGATTTAATGTCTCTTATACTGCAGCGTATGGTTGTAGTAGTTCTTATTCATGGGGGCCATGATTGATAATTTCCGTGAATGGGTGGCTCGATGTACAAAGGGTTGGGTCTCAAAGAACTCTACTACCTAAAAGTAAAGTAAATATAGAGACAACGATAAACAACATATCGAAACAACAAAGAAGAAATGGAACGATTAGCTTGTTCATGGGGACCATAATTGATCAATTTCGTGGATGATTTAACCCTAAGAAGCTTGATTTTCTAAATTAACAGTTTTGACAGCTTACGTTTATCTTTTTAACTTTTGTTCAAAACAGCATTATGCAATGGTAATATACACACAGCAAAATATTAAAAACAGACCAATTGCAAGTGTACAATTCGATTTAAAAGTCCTTAGGGCATTTAAGGGTTAAAACGTTTTCAGGAAGCTGGAGTCTTCGAATGGACCAAGTTGTTTCACGACTCAGTCGGTGATCGGTTATTAAGGGACGGTGCTTTTTAAAGGAGGAATCGTGTCATCTATGGGGTCACGGGGTCGAAGGTGTTCAACGTACGTGCTCTTCAATTAACCCTCGGCGGCGTATCGACAGATCCCATCGGATCCGTGCGGATGTCTCGAACAATCGTGCTTGTACTTTCGCCGTGTTCGCAACGTAGGATGATTCGATATTCTAAAGTGCCTCTATCCGTGTATCGTCAGCGAATCGCAGCCTTTTCCCGTCAGTCATCCGTTGCGCCAAAGCCACCGACATTTTTTTTGGATAACCGCCACCCACCTACGTGTCCTGACTGCAATTGCGCAACAGGTAAAATTCGCAACGCGCATTCACCGGATGAGTGTACGCGTGTTCTCTGGCTGTGTACATCGAACTTGCTTCTATGGCAGGATTGACAAGAGGAAGTAGATTGATCCTGGAGAGTGATTCTTTAAGGGAATTGTAGAGGATACAACCTGTAGTATGTTAAAAGGAAAGGCAGTTGATGCGTCGTGAATAGAGATACTCTAAGGACCATTAATCATGTTAGGAAACTTATATTTCCCATTCAAGATTTTACGGTCTTTGGTTGGAAGTCACCTGTAGACGTTATGAATTCTGCAATCTTCAAAATAGTGCACTCTTCTCTGGTCCTTCCTCATCCAGAATGCAACTCCTCCTTTTGAAGCCTATTTTGTTCATATTGCCTCTATGAAGAGTATCTACAAAAAGTTCTCACGTTTGGTAGACATAAATTAAAACAACCTGCTCCAAGTGCACGCCACGTACTCTAACTCGACTCCACATCTGTCCACACTCGATTTATTGCCACCTTGACGTTCATATTCAAAGTTTTGAGTAGCCACAACAACTGTTCTGGAATTTCTGAACTTTTTAACCTGGATACCTCACTTGGGACGCCCAGAAAGCTTCCTCTCCTCTATCCACCGCCGCACACCTCAACCTCGGGTGAGAGCAACCGTGTAGACCATACGAGGAGGTTGTCTAACGGTGCCCCATCATGGCTTCGATTTTTTCCGGATCGCCAACTTCCTTTCGAAGCTCGTTAAGAAAACCAATGCATAATTTCTCTCACGCTGTCTACGCTTATTGCATTTATTTGTTACAATAACAACAATTAACTCCACCGGTCGACATAAAGCAAACAATACTCCAGATAACAGTATTGCTCCTGCTCCACATGCTGCTCGCGTATACCAACAAAATTAAAAAGGTAAACCGATACCTCCAGCAATGAATCACGTCTGTTTTATGACAGAAATAGTCGTCCAGTTTTATAATAGAAACGGGGATTGTCCTGGCAGGGAATAGCGTGTCGCGCGTTTCTCAAGGAACCACGTCCCACGGATCTTTTTCAGAGGACATTAAGAGCAGGCAAAAAAATTCTTCCACGGCCAGCACGACGTACACGAAGTCGTCCTGAATGAAGACGTTAACGCATCGCGCGGTAATTAGGATCACCTTGAGCGTTCACGAAAGAGAAACGAGGCCTCGATTGACTCAACGTCGGAGCGTTCCCCAGAAGCAACGGTACCCGATAACCTTGAACCAATTATGCACGCGAATTATTTCGCAAGTTGCTCGTTTTGCATCTGCCGACGTCCAGCTGCCAAGGTCCTCTTCCTCCTTCGATCGTGGCTGTATTCCCCCGCGACAACTTCCGCGGTTATTTCTTCATCTGCGAGCGATGAGAAAAATAGGCTGAGATATCGGTAACAAGAAGCGGTTCCAGGTAATTGCTGCATTCGTGTAAAATTATTTTTCCCCGCGCGCCTATTCCCATATCCCGAATCGAATCAACTTCTGATACCGTGGAGGTTACATATCATCCGTGCAGAAGCGAAAATAAAAAGTACAAACCTGTTCGATGCACGCGCGAGGGTACCAGCGGTATACCTCAAACGAGAACAACAAGTGACCGGGAATTAAATATGGGTTCCTTGAAATTGCCTAGGAAAGCTTCTCCGCGAGAGAAGCAAATGTTAAGCAGTCGCTAAACTCGTAAACGGTCGACAATTAACCAGCTCGGTTTGCTGGGATGCTATCTAAATCTAGCGGGCTCGACAAAGTCCTCTCCAAACAGGTATAACGTTTCTTTCTTCTCACGGTTGTATTACGCACAATCGGCATCTCGTCTAACTGAACCAGGATGGACAAGGCCAGCCTGACGAGGAGGAGAGGACGAGGAACTGGTTCGAAACTTCCGTCTTCTGTTGATTCTGTTGAATCTACGATTTGTAGATCAGCTTGCAAAATTAAACGATTTAATTACCTCAACCGTTCGAGTCTCTATCAAGTTGCAAGCGTAGGGGTCCCGAAGAAGAATCCAGTTCACGTTTAATGATTGCTAGCAGCTTATCAGTTTCTCGAACATTAGTATGTGGAACAGTAAAGGAATTAAAGTCATCCTGGCATACATATTCGCGTACATTATCGGTTGGCTGTTTTCAATCAGTTATCACTTTAATCAGGTAAACCTATTAATAAACTGGAAGTTGCTGTAGCAGTATCGCTAGTATAAATAAAAGATCCGTGACACTAAGAAGCAAGCAACCATGTTGCTGTACACGATTATCTAATTCTGACTTCGTAATTAGCTGGTGACTAGTCGCTTCTCCGTGAAGATAACGCGTGTGCAAAGTGATTTTCGATGTCCAAACTTTCCACCGTTCGATTAACATGTTCATCTTAATTACCTTTGAAGAGAAGAGCCGTGGCGTGGAATCCCTAATCAAACGAGACTGCAGTGTGGTCTGCATACCATTAGAGATCATTTTTCTTCTATCTAGTATACGGAGGCGGGGCTCTAGTGTCGCGTCCCATATAACTTCCAGGTCGTTTCTATCATTTTCGCGAAAATCTGATCAAAAATATAAACATTGTATGTACAGCAGTACATCATTTTACGATTGACTGCCCGTATCTTTTATTCTCCGCCAAGCGTCTACCTGAGGCCTACGTTAAATATATATATAATTAATTTCTCTACATACGGATACGTTATTTTTACCATAGTTCCTTCAACAAACGTGGTACTGCATATGTAATGTGACTGGAAAGTAATAGGATTCAGAAAGGTTCACTTTTAATAAAAAAAAAGAAACCTATCAGTTGTCAGAGGTTAGAGAACATATTAGTCAGCGATGTAGGGTCAGGCCACTCAAGCCAACATAATTACCACAACAGGGCCAGATGGATTTGCACAGCTCCCTGAATATTTTACACGCGCAGCCATAGCTCGCATCTGACGTAATCAGCGCGTTAAATACACACCTGCCTATCCCATGGCTGATATTTGGTTAACTGTAGACGATCATCCGCGCAGGTGATCCCTTAATCGCCTCGAACGGCTCGAGTCGGTCGTGCATCGCGGCTTTTTTTCGACGCCGGGCGTACAAGAGACGCGTGACGCAAATGGACGAGCAAAACGTGCGAATCAGACAACGCGATTCACTTAATTACGGTGAACACCGTTAACGTTCAAGCACCGCTCGTCAACTTTCAATGTCGACCACTGTCCGAGCACCGTCGTCGCCTACCCCCGCGAAATTTACGAGGCGCGCATAGAATTTCCGTACTCGTTCTCGCTTGCTCCGCCCTGACAGAGATCGCTTTAGATGGGAACATGTACAGTTACCAGGATGGACATTTAAGTATCTCTGCTTGGATCGGACGGCGGACTCTGCGAACACCGCAACTTTATTGAGAACGACGGGTGTCCTCAGCGTTTCGAGCCTGCATTTTGGGTTAATGCTGATAGACTCTGATAGACTTCGACCCAGTTCGTGTGATTATCGAGTTATCTATGTAAATGGTTTACAGATTGTCTCGATTTCTTCGTGTATGATCTAGAACTTCTGCTGAGAGTCTCTCCATGAACTATGTGTACTTATGTTAGATTCCGATTTATTTCAAGTCCGGTTTCTAATACAATTCGGTACTTAGAAACTAGATTACCGCTACGTTCCTACTTCTGTTGTATTATGTTACGAAAAAGCTCGAGAAAGGAGTTTGGGTGTGCCTTATAAAGGTTTGTGTTTCAGGATTCAGAAAGTGGTGGAAATAAGGGGAAGGACCAATGAGAATCGTAGACTATTAAGGAGTCGGACGAGTTATTCGGAGTTAGTGAGTAAGGGTACAAGGGTCGGATGCTTAGTTGGTGTATGGACGGATGACTAGGTTTGAAACTTACAAATATTTACCTATCCCATGAAGATAAAACTACTGACTAACCTAAAGTAGTGAAGATTAGATGGTACAGTACAGGAGGTACAGATTAACCTAAACGATATCCAACACTTATTGTATAACTTGCAGCAAATATCGGTCTTCCAACAGAAAAATGACCTATACTTCAACACAAGTATGAGTTCTATTACGCAAGAAGTATGTCTTCTCAACTGCGCCATTGGATATACTCAGGCCTGTCTCATGCGCGCCTCCAGTTCGCAGGTTGCCAGACATCAGGCGTATCTGACCTAAATTTTTAATGATTCCCAACATTAAAATAAAATCTCGAAGATGTTTAGGTACGATTTCAAAGGAACAGTTTTAATTCTTCCCGATTTGTCTTCGCATAAAAAAAGAGGGTTCGTAAAAGGAAACTGCGACGGAATTTAAATTGCTTACCGAGAAAAATTTCGCGCAAAGATATCGATCTGAATGTAACTCTGTATAACAGGAAACGAGTTTGACGTTATTCAAACGTACAAAGTTGCGCTTCGCACCGCGGGACCTACCGGTCGGCGGTTGAACGGGCTAATTACCGACCACCGACCAGTTTCATCCGCGAGCGGTCAGTTCTTGCCGCGAAAAGTTTCCTGACCCCCCGTAAATTCAAGGATCATTTGTTCCTGGAATTTTAATTGTACGTAAACGCCTCAGGCAACGGACTGGATCTTTCTTCTCCTAATTTTTGAAAACAAACATGGGAACTTGCTGTAAAAAAACTGTCCATCATTGTGACGTAGCTACATTTCTTGGTAGATAATAAATAATACGCGTATCAAGATAAATAAAATAATATTAATGATTCTAGCTTGAAACTCGCAACCCACGTGTAGGATTCCTGCGGGTATCATAAATAACAGGAAAAGCGACGAAAACCAGGGGACTACGATCTCTTGCTACAACTTACCAGTTTACGCGCCTGAGGAAAGACCTGTTGCAATGTAGACTTCCATTTGCAGAATTGTTGCTGATTGTTCGAGAAAAATGGAGATTCATCAAGTGCCTTGATGCATGCTTATCGGGGTATTTGAGAGCATCCCATAAAAAGTCAGGAACTGCTAGGGTCAATGGAGATCCCAAGGTCCTCGCAGCTCAGCACCTCCAAACAAGGACTCTGCCATCCAAAAATGTAACCAAATATGAACATAAAATTCGGTCTAGCTCACTCGCTAAACGAGGAGTTCCTCTGCCGTTACCGAACAAATTTTACATAAACAGGCCAGTTAAAGTCCCATTACAAGCATCAGTCTCACGCAACCGGGATGCCTCGACGCTACGGGGCAACAACGTAATCCCGACCGTTACGCAATCGCGTTATCCGTTGAAATTCACCTTTCACGTAACTCCCCAGCGACCGTGAAATTGACAGGGGGAAATAATAACGCGGTCAGCGGCTGCAAACGGGGCAAAACCGAGACAGTGTATCCATTTAGCCATCCGTGGCAATTATGTAACGCGTTCCCTCCATTAATTACCACGGACGTCTATCAGGCTTAACTAGAAACGTGGGTCTCGGGATGCAGAATCGAAAGACTCGATCTCAATCAGACCTTGATAAAAAGTAGAGGACTTACGCGTTGGGACGAGAGTCCTTAGGAATGAGGGGGGCCGTTGAACCGTGGATGAACGACGAGACCGGTCTGGGGATCGCTCGGACGATAATTGCCTTTTGGATCGAGCGATGATATAGATTTCGACGCGCACGACACGCTGGGATTCCATTGCGTGGGATTCGACGACCACCGCGCGCCGCCAAGACGCTTCCCACGAAGAATTTGATTTGACGCTGTTGAGTCTACCACTCGCTATGAATCGATCACTTTCTGTACTCCAGACGCGAGGGAATTTTATGAAACTTTAGTACAATATAGTTGATGCAAGATCAAAAGGACTTTAAGTCATGATTTTGCTGATCTCGAATTCGTTTAAAAAATATAAATCGTTCAAGTTTGGTGCTTTCAACCACCATATCGCAATTTTTACAGGGAAGCCATTCCAAGGCGAAGGGGTCATTTTCTGCACTCTAAACGCGACGGAATTTTACCAAACTTTAGTATAATTTACTTTATGCGAAAATAAGGAGAGTTTAAGTCATCACTTTATCAACTTCGAATTTGTTTAAGAAATACTGAACCTCGAATTTTTTGTGATTTTTATTTATCACGAAAAGGAAAATGTTCACAACCCCGCAAAGGGGATCTTTATCGCAGTTTTATCTCGAAGCAAGGACGATCGTCGCCTCATAACGAGAATCCTTTGCGTCGTAGACACGTCCTGATAACCAAGGACGCCGTGTTTCCTTGCGAATTTCCTTGAGACGAAAGTGAATCGAATTTTATTGCTTCTTTATGGAAACACGAACCATTCCGTAAAATAGAACGCGAAGAATACTTCGAAGGTGATGTTCTACGCGTAGATCAGGATATCGTGGGTAATTGAGATGAGCTGACGATTCCATGGCGCCGTTCTCATCGCCAGACTTGGCAGTATTTGTTTGTTCGGGGAGAAACTGTTTAGACTCCGTTGGAATCTGACCAAGGAGACCGATTAATATCGTAACAGTATATTTTGATTGCAATTCTTGCAATAACATGGAATTATAACACAGTTCGGAGGCTGACAGTGACTGATGCTACTCGCTGAGCACCGAGTAGACTACTGAGTCGCTACCACTAATTCGTAGGAACTCGACCGCAGGCTTGAACATTACAAGTGTACAGTTTCTGCCATTGTAGTTCAAACAAGCAGTAACAATTATATAACTAATACATATATACATATATATTATATATATATATAATATTATATTAATATTATATATATATATTAATATTATTATATTAATTTTGATAACTCTCGCCCAAATTTCACCATTATTCCTTTATCAATATTAAACGACTACTTCCTTCTATTCAACATTAAAGCTTTTCGTATCTCTACATCGCTGATTTGTAATTTTCCTAGATGCTTCTCAGACCACTGCGGACCCAGTTCGTATCGCGATTCGCGTTCGGATCGAAGTACCTGTAGGGCAACCGAAGAGGAAAGTAACGCAGATTGAATGAGATCATACAACACATTATACTCGATCCAACCGATATCGCATACACGACGCCTTGCATCGTTACATCAGCGCACGAAGAGATTAACGAGGCATTTGTGGGCTCGATAATGACTGGTCAAGAGCGATCGAAGACCCGAGGACACGTTGCAACATTGACAACGATATCTTTCATTGAACAGGGGTTGATCTCGAGCCATCGATGCCCGTGTCTCGGCGCTGGCCACATCATCTCGATCGGTCGCCAACGATAACCCGTACGTAAACGATCCATTGCGGGTGATTTCTGTAAAGATTAAAATGAAGAGTATTCGAGTAGAAAGAGTACAAATGAGTAAGATAGATTCAAGCATCTATTTCGGAGCTTCGGTGCAACTTTCGTGTGACTGTTACAAATTACTATATCTATTTTACTTACAAAGATAGGCTCGAGGTATAAAGGGTTGGGACTCGGAGAACCCTGCCGACTAAAAATAAAATAAACGTCCGTAATTGCTAATTAAAGCCCGCATTGAAAAATATTTCTCACTGGTAAAATCTGTCGTTCACGATTGAACGACGAAGAAGAATTGGAACGATTAGCGGTTTCGAAGGTGAAAACCGTGGGATGATCCCAGCGTCAAACAATGATGCATTAAGTTTTAATTGCTGCGGGAGTTCTTTGCGGCAGCGACGACAGCGGTACATCCGTCGCAGATTGAGTCGCTTCTTCAGGGTGACAATCTCCCTCTAGGCTTGTCACTCGCCTACTCGTCGGTGGTCTTCAAGGACCTGTCACGGGGGACTGCTTCGTCATTGTCGCCGGAAGCTGCGTCTTCACGGACAGTAGCAATCGGGGATCTCGATAAGTGCAGGAATTTATCGAGTCGCCGTGTTACTCAGGCATTTTTCATCTGTCTGCGTAATTAATCAACGAACGTTGAGTGTGCTTCAGATACCGAGTTGTAAATGATAATTAATGAGGCGAAACTATTGGGGAAGTTCTTGTGCCTCGGGAGGAAATGGAACTATTATTGAAACTGAATTGAGTCATCATTGATTCGTGGGTGAAATAGAGTTTCAATTTTGTAAATTGGTTTTATAGTGATGAAGAAGACGAGAAGACTAGGAGCGAAGAAAAAGAAGTGTCTTACTGGCGACGCTCCCTGGCAATTTTCAGTTTCACTGACTCCGGCGGAAATGGCTTTCTCACGCCCGTGACGGAATTGTCATTATACTTTACGACTGCGAAAAACATCTACACAGATCGATCATTGACAATTAGTAGTTATAGATCAAAAATACCTATTCAAATAACACTAAACTCAAGGATCTCCTTCATTTCATTACAAGTAGTTAAAAAAGCACAATGCAAGGTTCAAAATGAAATATAAACACAAACCTAACTACCACAATTACCAACCATAACCGTAACGGACTCATTAAAATCCAGAGTACATAATCGCTTTTTAAGATCGTTTACCTATCGTTCCTCTCAAATCATCGTCCTTCGAACCTTCTCAATCAATTACATTCTCCTCCTCGATGAGCCAATTATTATCCAGAATTGACGTATCGTGGCAGTCTACCCTGTATTTACATTTAATCTCGATCCATTTATTCGTCCTCGAGGCTCTTCAAGGCCGAGTTCGCCATCCAAGCTCCCTGAAAACACCTCCAACGAGCAGAGATAACAGAAAAAATTGGTCAGAATTTATCTCCCACATTGGATAGTCTGAGCAGAGCTGCAGGATCGCCAACCGCGAAACTCGGCGCGTCGGGTAATCTCTGGTGGAAATCTGGCGAGCAAAGAAAGTTCAGCTGGAGGAAAACAAGAGTCCAACCGAAGTGAGAAGCGCGAGTACGGCGAACATGAACACCTAAGGAGGAGGGGATGAAAGCACAAGCCAGGAACCACGAAAGACAACGATCAGGAAGAGGTCGACGTCGAGGTAGCAACGGGAAGCGAACAAGGAGAAGAGGTCCTGGCCAGGGATAACCGAGGGAGAAAGAATCGAACAAGAACGGTAAGGAGCGAAGAGTCGCACGGTGTTCCATAGGCATAGCGGATCCTACGTAGCGGTAGATACCTTCAGATAATACTCTCATTTACATAGGTAGGCGCATAAATGAAAAGTAATGCGATGCACCGCGGAGCGAGCATATCGCGTGCGAGTTATACATTGTATATCTGGGTAAGTGGATATGCAGACCCGTTTGGGAAGCGACTCGAGAATGCACTTTTCGAACGATTATTTTCCATGGAATTCCATTACTTTGAATTTTCAACGAATTTGGGTTTCTTGTACTAGCACTTGTACTAGTTCACGTTATTCAGAGTTTTACTATTTTCATTCTAGACTACTGGAGTATTCTATTATTCCAAAATTGTATCGCGTAAACTAGCAGACATTCACTTACAGGTCGATCGATGACTCGTCCTTTGAGGTTCCTGCAACGACTATGAATGTTTAATTAATTTGGAGATGTTAACCCTTTGCGTTCCTATATCGAGCGAGGCTCGACAAAAATGTACTGAAATCAGAAAATTTGGACTGGTTAATTTGAAATGCTTTCTTATTACTTCTTGTAATGTACTTGGACGATTAGCAACGTGAGGGCGACACGTCTCGATGAATACCGATCCAAAGACCCGTGTACGCGATCCCCGAAACAGTCCAAGTTTAATTTCTGCCATGGTTTAGGTTCTGCGTGGCTGGCACACGTGCTTCGATTATAACGTATCTAGTTATGATTACCATTTGGTAGTTTTCATTAATAAACGTATATATATATACACACATTACACTTCTATTACTGCATTCTTATGTGTTAAATTCAAACTAATTCCTCTCTCTGCGTTTCGCTGCACTATTTATTGTCAATCGTTACTTCGATCACCGCCACTGCGCCGCCATTACCGGAAGGAAACCGCGCTAATTTCAGTCGAATGAAGTTCGCCCGGAGTGGTGTCATCGTGTCGGCGCCATTAATTAAAGGGTCCCAGCCAGCACCTGAACGCAGTCGTTCGACCACCACTGTCGTTTTACACCTTCCTGTCGTTTCTCGAACAACCTCTGCGACTCCGAGTGTTTCGATGAAAAACCGTCATTGCGTTGCGTCTCTTCCTTCGAAGCGACTCGCGCGGTCCTAGGATTGCGTGTCAAGTACGAACTGATACCGATACCTCGCAGAAACAAGAAACAATAATAAATAAATATGTGCAGGCTGTCCCGTTTTAAACGTTATCGAGGAATGATATAAACTCAAACAAAATAACGATGATTTTAAGTAGTACTCAGTCGTTGCTCAAATGATTAGCGTCGAAGGAAGAAGAAAACTTTTCTATCTCGAGGAAGTGATGCATACTAAATAGCTATTAGTTGATAAAAATGATCAAAATCAATTTATGAAATACGTAGACATTGATCTGTAGGACGAATAAAAAATAGAAATAATTTATTCGATCCAACGTGAAATAAAAATCTCACTTGATCAATTACAGTTAGAATCGAATGGTGGAGGGCAGGGAAAATTGTCACTCGAAAGCGGGAGTTGCTGTGATAACACGTTCCACGCGTTCGAGATATAAATAACTGAGATATAAGTGACTGTCTCGCCTGGAGAGGAGCATCGACTGAGCGAGTTCAGGTGAACGGAACCCTAACGCGTTCGATGCTTGGCTGGAACGACCCAACAGTCAGTCATATCGCATCGTTATCGACTC
Source organism: Hylaeus anthracinus (assembly GCF_026225885.1). NCBI lineage: Eukaryota > Metazoa > Arthropoda > Insecta > Hymenoptera > Colletidae > Hylaeus > Hylaeus anthracinus. The sequence continues at coordinate 25,798 of NW_026534657.1, forward strand.
TAGGAGGAGAAAGGCAACGGATGTGACGGTGATTCGAGAATTTCGCGGGAAAAGTTAACAGTATCGAGCCCGCTGGCGTTTCCGATGCGACTGGCTGTTACTGGTCGTACCCACGGGGTCTGTTTTATTTCTCGGGGAAAGAACGATCGAGCGAATAGCGGCCGTGAAATCGCGATACGACGTCTTCGGGCCCGTAAAGAATTATTAGAGAATCGCGGGTCCGCTCTCACGGGAGCACAAGACACGCCTCTTGACTCCTGCGTTTGATTATGAGGGCACATCTGGAGGAGTCGCAACAGTTCACCTTTCGTCATTCATTTTTTAGTGAATTTAAGATCTTGGTAGGTTACAAACAAATGTTGTTGGATGAAAAATGTTTGTAGATGAATGAAATATGGCTATCGATGACAAGAATTTGCCGTACCAAGCTTAGCTTCAGAGAAACGGAAGAAATTAAAGTAGAACCATAGTTAGACAAAATGGCGACCATGCGCAGGCTCCCATACAATAATCGAGGTTCTACTGTATCTCTGACTAGATTAATCCTAAGTAACACCAAACATAAATAGAAATATCTACACAAAGAGAGGTATTCCAATGTATGCTCCAAGCGATTCTGAACCAAGAAGACCCTGCATAAATTCATTTCCACCCCTGAGGGCAAGCCTTGTTCGGTCTCCATACCAGCCAGCAGGAGTAGGTGCTACCAGTTTGAGAATTAAATAATAGGTTCTTGAACTAACCAAGGAAGCAGCTCGTTAGTTATCAGTGTCTTATCCACTGTTTAGTGTAAATTCTCAGTCAGTCTCACAGCAATGAATATACCCCTTTAAGGGAAAGGACGAACGAGGGAAGAACGCAAACGCAATGCCAACGCGTTTTTCCCTGGACCGGTACACGCGTACAACGCGCATGCTTTCCTTCCGCAATTTATTCGGAATGCTGTCTTAGGCGCCACTCTGTTCTCGTGGGGAACACCAAAGAAACGCGCAGGAATTTTGAACGGTACGGTTCTTGCTTCCGTTGCTTCCTTTTTCCGTGCTGGCGAGGGAATATTTTCTTAACCCATTGGAACCATTTCGTGGTCTTGTTCTTCATCGCCCATTGTAAAATTGAAGTGTTTGAGCGGCGATTGTACTTTTGTATGCAGCCACAGGTTGAAACTTTATCGTATTCTTAAATAGAAGCACCTAACAAGAGAATGCTTCAAAGAAAGCTAAGTGATGTTCATCGAAACAATTAGAAGAAACAATTTTGCCAATTTTTCCAATAAAAGATTGGCCAACCTCTGCTTCGTTTCAATTTCAATAGCCGGCAGATCTATACAACCTCGAGCACTAAACAGTTTCTGAGATATCTAGAAATAGAAAAAAATAGAAAAAATACCAGTCCAGTCGATCGATCGTGCTGTTTGACCAAGGAACAGACCGTGAAGGAGCGTCGCGATCGAGCGCGTCCGCGACGCCTTGACTTTCTCCCATTGTAATTCTCGTACGAACTTTTATGGACACGCGTAATTACTCGATCAACGTGGCCGCCGCGAACGTGTCGAGATCCCGGGCGCGAGATAAAGCCCCGTCCACACGAAAGCTGTTGGGGGCCTCCAGGCGGCGTGTGTACGGGATCGAGAAGAACGAGCATGTGGGTGAAGGCTGGAGGGCTCTCCAGGATGTGTCGAAAGTGAAACCCAAGGCCTCGTGCACATCCTTGCCGTATGCACACGCAGATGCGCGAGGAACACCGTAAGATTCGTCCTCGAGGCGCTCGATCATCGTTTCGGATCGATATCGATCCTCCCTGGGCGACCGTGAAGGGTGGACGTCGAAGGCTGCGAAATTTCTATCGACGACGTTGCGCAACGACTTCGTTCTTCCACGTAAAATAATAAAGCTGTGAGAAGAAGCGTGAGGATTTTGAACAGATTTGGTGTGATTCCGGAGCGTAGGCGGTTGGAATTCGTATTACTTTTATTACTTTTAATAGAAGTAGAATGAAAAGTGATGAATACTGCATGCGTACAAAACAATGTGGCAATAGAAAACTGTATACAATGAATGATAAATCTATACTTTGTGAGATAAGTGACCAGGAATGAAGTGTGATTAATTGATATCATTCTGAATGGAATGTCTTAGGTCAGGTTTACTGTCCTTTATGCTTGAGTATTAAATCGCATCTGTACTTCATGGAAATATCGGTTATTTTAGACAGGATACGCCAAGTATCCTTCCCTCGACGACAACTTGGCAAGCAATTGGATATCGTGACGCAAACGCATCTGAATTTATCGCATCCTCGCGATCCTTTGGCCTTTGCTCGTCCTCGAGCGCTCTTCACTTCGTTTAGCCCAATTCAACCAGAGATATTCCCTTAGCAAACCAAACGAAAACTCGGCGAAACGCTTCACTGACTTTCAACGAAGAATTACTGCGCGAACTCTGGGCGGATGGAAGCGATATCGAATCCGTGAATGCTTGCGCGAAGGCAGCTTCCTCCGGTCGTGGTCTTCTTAGCGGCGGCCAAGAAACAGGTTAACACGATTGAAACTGGAATGAAGAGGAATTATGGTAGCGTCCATAATGAAAAATGTTGGATCACGAAGTAAAGAGCGTGGCTTACGTATGACGAAGCCTGCCAAAACGATCAGTGGCGCCAGGCAGCCATACTCTAGCAGAACTGGGAAAAGAAGACTTCCGACGATAGATCCTAGTCTTCCAGCTGTCCACACAAGGCTCACTGCGATGGTCCTGGTTTCCAGAAGATGAAAATGAACCCAATTATTCGATTAACGTTTGTAAACTGAGAATTTATTGACAAAATACCTTAACGAAGTTGGGAAGAGGATAACAGCTGCGCTAACGACAACGTTAAGGTTGGTGGTCATCAGTCCTACGAACGTGCACATCAGTACCAACGTGGACATTGCGTTAGAAGACCAATTCAAGTACACTATGCAGAAAAGTGCCACCCCGTAACAGACGACTAAAACAAGAAAGAATATGTGATTTTAGCAGGAAAATTTTGGAACCCACTTTATAAATAATCTTTGCAAAAAGAGTGGTGAGAGTGGTTAAATACTCACACAGCAAGTTCTTCTGATTAATGATCTTCAGTACGAGAGTAGCCACCAGGATGCAAATGATTGTAAAGGTATATATAATAACAGTGCTCATGTAAACCGATTCGTTTATGACGGCCTAGAAAACGTGCACCAAAACATGTCATTACTAAAAACTTTGAAACCATAAATGAAAAGGGTAACTTAATCAAAAGTATAAATTCTGTCTAGGAAGTTACACTTGTAACGCGCGGCATTCCGCGCGCCTACTTGTTATTTCTAAAGATCTTATTACAAGTACGCAGCCATTAGCTCGCTATTACTCGCGACAAAGGATCAACAAATGGTTCTTTTCCCGCGAGTAATACATGAGTGGAGACCCGCGAGGGAGATACAAGGAAATAGGAGAAAAATGGAAGGAAACAAAGTTCCTTCGATCTCCAGTTACAATCTTAGAAACTAAGATTGTTCGAACGATCCTTCGTCGCGAGTAATAGTGAGCTTATAGATGCAAACTTGTAGTAAGATCTTTAGATATAAAAACTAGGTGCAGATTCTCTTTCCTGCCTTATTCTGCGTAGAAATTTAACGCAAGCTTTTCTGTACTAGCAGAAAGTATAAACTCAATGATCTCACGTTTACACAACTTGTCCCGTCTGTCGTGGAATTGCCATTTGCGTTGGTGGAGAAGTCCAGGATGTCGCAAAACGTTATTTTCTGGTCTGTTGTTGCATTAGTTTGCGATACAAAATTGTCCAATATCGCGAACAGCTCCGGTTGCCACAGGCGAATAGTATTTGTGCTGCAAAAGATGATTATACATGTATAAAAATATTAATTACTACATATAAAGTTTGAGGTACGCGGAATATTATTTTTATCAACAAACGAAATTTACATCCAAGGGAATAAAAAATCCTTCTTTCTGACGTCAAACTAATCTCGACACGTCATGCAACTATGCATGGCACGAGAACGACGTATTAGTTTGATAAGGCGAGCGTGTCATTCGTCATACCGCACCTAGTCAGCTGATATGTACTTTGCTCTCGTGTTCTGATAAAAATATGAATACTTAACAGCGTCCTAATTAATTTTTAACTTCTCTTTACTGCCCAGTCACACTCTGCGATCGATCACGATTAATTATGTGATCTGTTCATTATGTCAGCAGTGCATTATTGTTCGATGGGGCTTCTATAGGTAAGATTTAATAAATATTAAAATAAAACTGCATCAGTCACATGTCTGATAAATTTACTTATCGGTGATTACCAAAAGTGTAGAATTAAGTAGCGCTTATCAACATCATCATAGACATCGTCCAGCCGATCGACGTGTAAGAAGCTTTCGTATCTCGTAACAAAGATAAATGGACTTAAACGCTACTATCATAATTAACGACTCGTGTGATTGATAAGCGTTCGAAAGCAGTCGTGCGCTCACGCATATAGTTGTTGAGTGCATAACGTTTTAAATGTGATCGAAATAAAGAAAATATAGCTACAATAGGTGAAAAAGAACTGGAGTACTGATAATTATTATTTATATATATTATCCGATGAGAAATTCCTTCTCCCAAACAATCAAACAACATACATAACAGAAATTGATTTACTCACGCCAACATCGTTCCAAATTGAATAAGAGTGACCAAGAGGATTCGAGGCAAGTGCGGATAAAAGAAAATGGCTGTCTTCTGAGACTTCTGATTCAGGTTAGCGTCGCTGGACGCTTTGTGATAGGATTCGTCTGCCAAGTCCAATATCTTGGTAAAACAGTAAATAAAGATACTTGAATTACTGCATACATAAGTCTTTAAAACAATCGATTTCTCCGTAAACAAACTTTACACTCAGCAGTTTCAAAGATACGCGGTCGACCTAGTTTCACAAAGTTCCGCGATAACATCTGCATTCCGATACACGCTTTCCATCACCAAAGCTATTCATACTGCCATTTCGGATATCTTACCGGATATTCGTTGGCAGGTCTTCCCGTGTTCAGTTTGTAAATCATTTTGAAGACTTTCATCGCTTCCTCGTTACGACCGCGCGACATCAGGAACTTCGGACTCTCTGGAAACAGGAAGAGAAAGACGGTGCCTAACAGCGTCGGGACGCCGCACAGAGAGAGATAAATTCTCCAGGAGTTGAAAACGAAAGCACCGTTCCAGATGACGATGGACCACGGTTGAGGGACCACCAACCATCCCAGTGCTAAAAAGTAAAGCGACTTAGTCAATCATGGAGACACTAATTGAAATGGGTCTTGGAGAGTTTTTAAAATGAAAACTATTCGATGGATCGAAATGAAACTTTTTATGCTTGTTAATATACTTCTAGAGAAGTCACGTGAATCTTTTCATGTATTTTATTTCAATAATGTGTGAGCAGTACCTGCAGCCACGATGGTCCCGAATATAACAGAAAATCCGACGAATAGGGGGATTCGCCCTCTTCCTTTGATTCCGTAGAATTCGGAACAGTATGTCACCATTGCTGCGTGAGGGCCACTTAGTCTGAAACATGAGAAATTACATAGAATTGTTTGAAATCAGGTGGGAAGATAAGGGATCCTCAATTATGAAATATTGACTTTAATGAGTCAGATAATAATCGAGCACTCACATAACCCCGTTGATAAACTTAAAGGACGCTAGTGTCCAAAAGTTTTGCGAGAAACCGGTGAGAATATTGCAAATTCCGTCTGCCATGTAGCCATAGATGACGACAGACCTTCTGCCTCGAACGTCGGCTACGTAGCCCCATAGAAACCCGCTTGAAACCATCCCTATTTAAAATTAACGAAAGAACTATTTGAGCCATGCAATTTGTAATAAAGAAAATCTTATTCTATTAGTAGATAACAAAAATAAAAGACCTGGCCAAATGACATGTTTCACTCTATATATTATTCTTAATAACCATCTAACGAAGCATTTCTTGTGTGTTCAAATAGGATGCTACCCACCAACGAAAGAGATGGCATTCAGGACTCCTTTTTGGAACAGTGTGGTCTTCAAATCGCACTCTATGGTCGGAAGAATTATCGATATGGACGTAGCATCCATTCCACCTGCCCATGCCGCTGGAATGACCGCCAGAAGAAGAAGGAACTGAAACTTTCCGCTTCCGGCGGCTGCAATGGCCGTCTCGAAGTCCGCTGGCTTCTTCTCGTGAATATCTTTGCCCATGTTCCCTACCGCTGAGTTTAAATTCATTTTATTTTATTTTTTAGGAAAGAAACTACTTCTTGGTTCTTTGAAAATAACGTTTGGTCTGGTAAGTATTACTTTTTCCATTGGAAAAAGAAACATCGAACTCACCGGAAGCATTTTTCTCTGGAACAGCAATGATGCTGTCATTGTTGAGTGGCATTCTGGGGGAGATCATCCATCGGATTTCAAAAATCCACGGGAAGGATTAAAATGATCAAAATCCTAATCTCAACTCACTGCTAGTCTTTAGATCATCCGCGGCATACTTCTGGGTATGGTGCAGAAATAAAAAACCGAAATGATGATATTCGAGTAATTTTTATCTTCGTCTACTCTCCACTATCTTTTCTTAAGTATTAGAAAATCGTTCGTAAACAATTTGATTTCTTGAGCAAACGTGCATAGCCCAATTTTAAGTGGCTAACGCCAAATTCTTTCGCGTTAGTTAGAAAGAATTCGAATAAAGTATTTATATTTAATAAAAAGTGTAAACTTTTCATAAGGCTTCTAAGTATCACGCAACCCACGAGGTTTCAATTTCACAACTATTCTTTATCGTTGCACGACAGTTGCCAAGGTGCAACATCGCGGATCAACGCCAGCGATTTTATCAATTAAATTGTATCCTTCCGTTCGCGAAAAATACTCTTTAAAATCGAGAAAGCGAAGAGGCTACGAGTAAAAATCCTTTTGGAAATGTATTCTTGCTGCAACATTGATAGGAAGAACTTCCAAAGCATTCCGAAACAGCTTATCGAGATTTCGTTACGTAATGCGTCACAGAATCGGTGGTACGGCTGCTCGCGATATCATAAATCATAGCACGTATCGTAAGACAATAAAAATGTACGTAACTGCGCGCGTCAGTCCAGATAAGTTCTTGTTGCACGTATATGGAAAACGGTATGCAACCTCGGAACCTATCAATTACGTCTTGCCCAAGGCGTTGCGCATAAGCGATTCAATATTTTTGTTCCTTTGCTAGTATTTATAAGTAATCGAATCAACGCTTTCGAGCCTCGAGTTCGATTCCTCTTCGAAACACATAGAGATTACATGGAGTAACAATCGATATTTACAAGTACACTCATAAGAAAATAATTATTATTTATTTATTATTTTCTTATATTACTTTATATAATTATATAAATATTCATTTCTATTCTGGATAGTCTTTGTGGACTTTCAGAAGGACCCAAACTTGACAAGTTAATTTCCATAAAAAAAAGGAAACGCTTTGTTCCCTCGTTTCTACACGGCAATTAAAATCGCTGATAGTTGGTTTTGCGTTAACGATCAACGAACAGCAGTGACTTCTCTTAACTCAAGTGGCAAGTTACACGCTTCGGGTACTTTGACAGCTGCTTTGTTCCTTTGTTGTGCTCGATACAGGAAATATCATGTCCACCCTGACCTTACGCTCGCGATACTAGCGGCCAGATACCCGTTGAAAATTATTGAAACCAGCGGCCATTTTTCCTCTAAAAATTCTAACATTACCAGCGATGAGCAACAAATTTTTAGCTAAACTTTCTACTCATTCTAACACTGTAACCCAAACTTTAAAGCAGTCTGACATAGTGTCATACGTACGAAAAAACTTATCAGCCTTACCGAAAAGAACTCGATATTTATCACGATTTTTATTGTCACTGGCGCAATTCATTGAACGCTACACGAAGATTCGAACTTTCCTTTTAAGACTACTGCCGTTTTCTTAATTTTCGTCTTTCTTTATATGTGATGGGTCGAACGATAACGACGCTTACGTAGATTAAAATCTCTTCGAACTCTTTGTGTCTCGAAAATAACGACGGTTATCGTGTCAACTGTGAAGACGAATTATTGTTTACGTGTCCATCGACAACAAAACATTAAACAGCGATTTGATGGATTTTTGAATTGCCAGACGATTCCAGGATCATTTCTCTGTACACCTTCAGTTGTACACTGATTGTGTATAGGCCAGACATTGAATCATCTCTTGCAGTGATAGATTCTTTTTAACCGTGTTGCATCTTGTAGAGCATGCCCCCCCCCCTGGTGGTCCCATTATCACGACTTTTTGCGATTTGTCATTTTTTAACCGTCTTTTGACTAAAAAACCGTGATTTTTAGGTATGCTTGCCGATTATGTCGAGATGGCTTGATGAATCGGAGTGAAACCTCTTGCATCTTGTCGAATATTTCTTCCAGTTGATCGCGTAAAAGAAACATTTTGTGATTTGTCATTTTTTACCCGTCCTTTTTTTAAACAGAAACATTTTATCTTGCTTTTTACTCCGAGACGGATGGACCAATCAGATTGAAACTTCTTGCATCTGGAAGAGCATTTGCCATTTAGTCCCATAACAAAACATTTGTCCTTGTCTTATTTTTTACCACTTTATATCACTTTTTATCGCAAAAAGCGTACTATTTCACGTATGTTTGGCCTGAAACCGATGAAATCAATGAAACCTCTTACATTTTTCTGCCGGAGAGGTTTTCACAATGATCACAGATGCAAAAATTTATGAATTTCTGTATTGTTTATAACTATTGTTATCGCAAAATTCCTATTATATGATGTAACTCGGTGAGGAAATTACCGAGCGCGATGGAACCTTCCGCATTTCATGATACATGAATTCGTGATGTTCCCATTTGCAAAAATTTATCGACACTTTTATTGTTTTATTGTTTAAAATCAATGTTGGTGCGAAATTGTTATGCTGTGGTGTAGCTCGACAAGGAATTTACCAAACGCAATCAATCCTTTCACATGTATTTGCACATGTATTCCTGATAATCCCATTTGCAATTATACAGGGTGTCCAAAAAATGTTGGATGTCCTTGAATAGGGTATTTCGGGGGGAGAGGGCGTGGGGATGATTTGAAACAATTTTTTCTTAACGAAGATGTTGTTCGAGGCTTCGTTAAGGAGATATTGACAGAAACCCCCGACCAAACAGAGCGCGAGTATGCCAGTGGTGCGCCTGCGGTAGCATAGGCCCCACAGGCGCTCCTCCGGCATACTCGCGCTCTGATTGGTCGGGAGTTTCTGTTTCTGGAATATCTCCTTAACAATCCTCGAGCAACATTTTCGCTAAGGAAAAATTGTTTCAACCCCGCCGCCCCTGCGGAACAAGCCTTTTCAAGGACCTCCAACGTTTTTAGGTCAGCCTGTATATTGCTCATAACTGTTAATATTACATAAAAACCTATAGGTTATATATTGCCACTAAAAAGAGTGAAATAAAATAATTTTTTGAAAAAAAAATTAAACCGTCATCAAAAAAGGTACAGTGAAAAGTATGAAATAATTTCTTGTTAATTTATATAAATACGCACTAGTTCTAGATATAATTGTTTAAAAGTATGGGAAAATGCAATGAAAAGCATGAAATAATTTCTAGTAATTTATATGAATCTGCATTATCGACCGAGCACTCCACATTATCGACAGAACGATCTGCATTATCGACCGAGCACTCCACATTACCGGCAGAGTAACCCGCATTATCAACCGAGCACTCTACATTACCGACAGAACGATCTGCATTATCGCCCGAGTACTCTACATCACTTACAGAGTAACCTGCATTATCGACTGAGTACTCCACATTACTGGCAGAGTTACCTGCATTATCGACCGAGTACTCCACATTAGCGGCAGAGTAACGTGCATTACCGACCGAGCAC
>NW_026534658.1:0-2668 GCF_026225885.1 Hylaeus anthracinus
CCGACCGAGCACTCTACATCCCCGACATAGCGATCTGCATTACAGATCGAGTAACCTGCATTATCGACCGAGCATTCTACATTACCGACAGAGCACTCTACATTACCGACAGAACGATCTGCATTATCGACGGAACGATCTGCATTATCGACAGAACACCCTATATTATCGACAGAACAATTTGTATTATCGACAGAGCAACCTGCATTAGCGACCGAGCACTCCACATTACCGGCGAAGCGGTAAACAGACATCTAAAAGAAAAATACATGTCGAATTGAGTAACCTTCTCCTTTTCGAAGTCGGTTAAAAATACAGCAAGTGGAGTGTTCATATGCCAATTGAACGTTAGAGCGTTCCATTCGGAGGGTCGTCAAGTTTTTCTCAAACCCAGGACACCCTGGTAGAGGACGAAGCCTCGTGACGAATATGGAGCCTCTCCTGGCATCTTCGGAGCACGTTTTCACTTTTTCCTAATCCCCGCGCGAGTGCAAGCTCACGGCTCGTGCTCGCCCATTGTCCAGGAGACGAAAGGCTCGCAGAGGGATCGGGATCTATTCATCCCCGGCGAGGTTGACAGATCGTCTTTCACGGCGAATCAAACGACGATAAAATCCGTCGGAACTCCTTGGTCGAGAACTGCGCGAGGAAATTGACTCCTCGGATTGGAAACCTGTCTGTACGTGATGCAAACGCGAGTATGCATACCCTTCTGTAGAGTCCTCGAGAAAAGGATTCGCGACAATCTGTTAACCTTTCTTTGCTAGAATTTCATTTTATTTTCCAATTGACAGATCTCTCCACATTACCGACAGAGTAGCCTGCATTACCGACGGAGCAACCTGCATTATCGACGGAACAACCTGCATTATCGACCGGGACTCTACATTACCGACAGAGTAGCCTGCATTATCAACCGAACGCACTGCATTACCGGCAGAGTAACCTGCACTCTGTCGGTAACGTAGAGTGCTCTGTCGATAATGCTGATCGCTCTGTCGATAATGCAGAGCACTCGGTCGATAATGCAACTAATATGCAATGTAATTAACTAGAAATTATTTCATGCTTTTCATTGCATTTTCCCATACTTTTAAACATATATATCTAGAACTAGTGCGTATTCATATAAATTAACAAGAAATTATTTCGTACTTTTCACTGTACCTTTTTTGAAGACGGTTAAATTTTTTTTGCAAAAAATTATTTTATATCGAAAAGTGATAATATACTTATTTATGACAACATTACACACGGATGTGGAGACAGTACTTACGTCACTAGATCTACCTAGGAAGGCTGCTTCGAAAAAGCTTATAATTTCTATACAGATTACCAATTATTCATGAAACTTGGCATAAACATTATTCAAAGTATGTACTTTTAACACACATATACGATATTCATATCGGACATTCACCATCGTCCGAAAAAATTTCCAAAAATGAGCATACGAATTTAAAGAACTTCAATATTATTTATTTTTTTTTTAATATTTGTACATTCCAAATGAATTCTTCTCAACAAAATTCCTGTGCTTTTCCAATGAAGATATCCTCAGTCATCTTCTCGTACAGGAGCGGAATCCTCGTCGGAAGAGAAGAGCCTCTGATTGGTCTTCATCATCGCAGCGTTGTACTCCTGGCTGGCCTCCCTCGCGCGGCGATACTCCAGCGAGCGCATGTACTCCGACACCTGCGGGCGAGGAAAGAGTTACAAGGTCAGGTCGCATCGCAAGAACGCGTGGCTCGTTCACCGGAGTAATTAAAGTTTCCTGTTTTAAAGACTCCAGCCGGGATCGCCGTTGCGTGGCAAGTGGCCTGCTTTCAGGCGCTTCGAACGATTCGAAGCAAGTTCGACGATCATTTCACCGTGCTAATTAGAGTCCCCGTTCGTTAGTTGAAATATGGACTCAATAATCGGGCTGGATCTCTCGCAAAGTCGCACGCACGCCCATCGGCCACGGAACCCGCGCGCGGTTTAATGCGAAAAGGAACGCGCTGGATCCAGGGCACAGGAAACGATACTCCTCGGTTCATCTTTTTTATTATTTTTTTTTATTGGTTTCTGTTCTCTATGGCTCAGTGGTTCTTAACCCTTTCGAGCTCAGCAGAAATCGAATCGAGAGGATTCTGTGTTCAATACTGAGATTGGAAAGCAGAGATTGAATCTCGGACGAATATTATTCGAAGGGGAAGTAATGTTAAGAAATGTAACTCAAGTTCATTTTATATCGATGACAAGTTTAACGATCAACGTTTGGAGTACAGGTGCCAAGTCATCTTCAAGCTCCATACAGGAATGAAAATAAATTGGATCCGTAGATCCACTTTGCCATCGTTTGGCAAAAACTGAAAATCTAATTGCACTAGTATTCATACGTGATTAAGAACCACTGCTCAGATCTTCCCCTGAGTAACGAGCGCATTATCCTGCGTTCCGTGGCTTTAATTCGCCGTACACGGGGCATTTAGCTGCCTGGAAGAAATGGTTTCTGTTATTCGACGCGTTTGATTTCGATCAGATGCTCGGCGAGCTTTCCGGCGTCTCGAGGCTAGCGGGATTCGTAGCGGTAAAGGACGATTAATATAGTCAGAATCGCGCTAAGATAATCGGTTTTCCCCCCCCGAGGGAGAACTCGGCCAACGGAGGGAGAAAAATGAGAGAC
>NW_026534659.1:0-2667 GCF_026225885.1 Hylaeus anthracinus
CCGACCGAGCACTCTACATCCCCGACATAGCGATCTGCATTACAGATCGAGTAACCTGCATTATCGACCGAGCATTCTACATTACCGACAGAGCACTCTACATTACCGACAGAACGATCTGCATTATCGACGGAACGATCTGCATTATCGACAGAACACCCTATATTATCGACAGAACAATTTGTATTATCGACAGAGCAACCTGCATTAGCGACCGAGCACTCCACATTACCGGCGAAGCGGTAAACAGACATCTAAAAGAAAAATACATGTCGAATTGAGTAACCTTCTCCTTTTCGAAGTCGGTTAAAAATACAGCAAGTGGAGTGTTCATATGCCAATTGAACGTTAGAGCGTTCCATTCGGAGGGTCGTCAAGTTTTTCTCAAACCCAGGACACCCTGGTAGAGGACGAAGCCTCGTGACGAATATGGAGCCTCTCCTGGCATCTTCGGAGCACGTTTTCACTTTTTCCTAATCCCCGCGCTAGTGCAAGCTCACGGCTCGTGCTCGCCCATTGTCCAGGAGACGAAAGGCTCGCAGAGGGATCGGGATCTATTCATCCCCGGCGAGGTTGACAGATCGTCTTTCACGGCGAATCAAACGACGATAAAATCCGTCGGAACTCCTTGGTCGAGAACTGCGCGAGGAAATTGACTCCTCGGATTGGAAACCTGTCTGTACGTGATGCAAACGCGAGTATGCATACCCTTCTGTAGAGTCCTCGAGAAAAGGATTCGCGACAATCTGTTAACCTTTCTTTGCTAGAATTTCATTTTATTTTCCAATTGACAGATCTCTCCACATTACCGACAGAGTAGCCTGCATTACCGACGGAGCAACCTGCATTATCGACGGAACAACCTGCATTATCGACCGGGACTCTACATTACCGACAGAGTAGCCTGCATTATCAACCGAACGCACTGCATTACCGGCAGAGTAACCTGCACTCTGTCGGTAACGTAGAGTGCTCTGTCGATAATGCTGATCGCTCTGTCGATAATGCAGAGCACTCGGTCGATAATGCAACTAATATGCAATGTAATTAACTAGAAATTATTTCATGCTTTTCATTGCATTTTCCCATACTTTTAAACATATATATCTAGAACTAGTGCGTATTCATATAAATTAACAAGAAATTATTTCGTACTTTTCACTGTACCTTTTTTGAAGACGGTTAAATTTTTTTTGCAAAAAATTATTTTATATCGAAAAGTGATAATATACTTATTTATGACAACATTACACACGGATGTGGAGACAGTACTTACGTCACTAGATCTACCTAGGAAGGCTGCTTCGAAAAAGCTTATAATTTCTATACAGATTACCAATTATTCATGAAACTTGGCATAAACATTATTCAAAGTATGTACTTTTAACACACATATACGATATTCATATCGGACATTCACCATCGTCCGAAAAAATTTCCAAAAATGAGCATACGAATTTAAAGAACTTCAATATTATTTATTTTTTTTTTAATATTTGTACATTCCAAATGAATTCTTCTCAACAAAATTCCTGTGCTTTTCCAATGAAGATATCCTCAGTCATCTTCTCGTACAGGAGCGGAATCCTCGTCGGAAGAGAAGAGCCTCTGATTGGTCTTCATCATCGCAGCGTTGTACTCCTGGCTGGCCTCCCTCGCGCGGCGATACTCCAGCGAGCGCATGTACTCCGACACCTGCGGGCGAGGAAAGAGTTACAAGGTCAGGTCGCATCGCAAGAACGCGTGGCTCGTTCACCGGAGTAATTAAAGTTTCCTGTTTTAAAGACTCCAGCCGGGATCGCCGTTGCGTGGCAAGTGGCCTGCTTTCAGGCGCTTCGAACGATTCGAAGCAAGTTCGACGATCATTTCACCGTGCTAATTAGAGTCCCCGTTCGTTAGTTGAAATATGGACTCAATAATCGGGCTGGATCTCTCGCAAAGTCGCACGCACGCCCATCGGCCACGGAACCCGCGCGCGGTTTAATGCGAAAAGGAACGCGCTGGATCCAGGGCACAGGAAACGATACTCCTCGGTTCATCTTTTTTATTATTTTTTTTTATTGGTTTCTGTTCTCTATGGCTCAGTGGTTCTTAACCCTTTCGAGCTCAGCAGAAATCGAATCGAGAGGATTCTGTGTTCAATACTGAGATTGGAAAGCAGAGATTGAATCTCGGACGAATATTATTCGAAGGGGAAGTAATGTTAAGAAATGTAACTCAAGTTCATTTTATATCGATGACAAGTTTAACGATCAACGTTTGGAGTACAGGTGCCAAGTCATCTTCAAGCTCCATACAGGAATGAAAATAAATTGGATCCGTAGATCCACTTTGCCATCGTTTGGCAAAAACTGAAAATCTAATTGCACTAGTATTCATACGTGATTAAGAACCACTGCTCAGATCTTCCCCTGAGTAACGAGCGCATTATCCTGCGTTCCGTGGCTTTAATTCGCCGTACACGGGGCATTTAGCTGCCTGGAAGAAATGGTTTCTGTTATTCGACGCGTTTGATTTCGATCAGATGCTCGGCGAGCTTTCCGGCGTCTCGAGGCTAGCGGGATTCGTAGCGGTAAAGGACGATTAATATAGTCAGAATCGCGCTAAGATAATCGGTTTTCCCCCCCGAGGGAGAACTCGGCCAACGGAGGGAGAAAAATGAGAGAC
>NW_026534660.1:0-3114 GCF_026225885.1 Hylaeus anthracinus
TTAAATTAATTTAAAGAATTCTTTACAATTTTGTGATTTGAAATTTTCTATTTGCATTAGAGAAATACTGGACATCTTAAATTTACAACTACAGTATTGCCTCGAAATAACCAACTCGCTGGTCCCGACCGTGTTGCTTATTTCGAGACAATACTGTAGTTGTAAATTTGAGATGTCCAGCATTTCTCTAATGCAAATTTCATGTATGTATGTTTAATTATAGCTGCTGATGTTAAAGTAAACTATAGCTTACTAATGATTTAGTTTTATTTGGCAGGTGGTTGTTCAGCATTTGGACACTCCTGTTTCGGTGGCCATGGCAAGAGGTTCGATCCACACGTACGGAACAACGCACTTCAAGAAAACGAGGCGACGACCAGCGACAAGAACCAGGAACTGGGAACGATGCGTCTGAACGAGTTTGCTCTTCCTATGCGAAAGTTTGAAGGCCAAGGGGAGGTGCTCCTTCCGCAATCGCGTCGTCAGGATCCCTCGAGATTCGATCCTTACACGTTATCCTTCATCGTTGGGCAATGGGTACATAAAATAATTAATCATATTTAACTGCAAGACGAGTTTATTTTAATTTCTACTTGCTTTTACCTAATGCAAGAATTAACTAAATATGGAAGAGGTTCTCATGAATATTTTGAGTAACTACAAAATTTAAAGTAAAACACATACATTTTTCATTTTAAATTAATTTAAAGAATTCTTCACAATTTTTTGATTTGAAATTTTCTATTTGCATCAGAGAAATGGTTGGCATCTTAAATCTACAACTACTTGTATGAAGGAAATTAATATGTTAAATGTCATAGTACTTATTACGAGTACTATGCTCACTGTTATTTCATTTTGTATTATAATATGAATATGAATTCAATAAGAAGTATTTATTCATTTTTTAACTTCATTTTTAAACACAAAAACCATTAAATACATTTGAAAAATTGATAATACAATTAATTTATGTAAAATTTATGTATAATTTATTTATAATTGTTAATTGCAGTTAACGTCGCATCGTCGACTTCATCAGCCGGACCCGGAACTTGATAACAAATAAACGGATAGGCGTTTTTTGTTGCACTTTCAATTTAAAGTTAGACAAGAGAACATGTAACATTGATAAATGCAAAATTGTAAGAAAATTTATTCGTTTGCTACGCTGTTTTCACATATTCTTTCGACAAGCGTAGCCAAAATAAATAATTGAATAATTGTTGGTGATGTGTACATATTATTTTCAGTTGTCTAAACGAATAAACAGAAATGAATTTTGCTATTTCTGCATGAATTTCATTCTGACAATGATGTACAACTATTAATACTTTACTGGAATTATTGTAAGCATAGAGTAGATTGAATAAAATATTATTCCTTCGATATTTGTGTACCTATTTTATTTTTTAGTCACCCATTGACTACGGTACTTGCCCTATTGAATTTTAGTTTACTTTATATTTTCACATGGAACTTTGTTGTATCATGTATATATATATATATAAAAATAGTTAATATCCTTGTCACACATGAATTAAATATATATATATATATATATATATATTTAATTCATGTGTGACAAGGATATTAACTATTTTTATATATATATATATACATGATACAACAAAGTTCCATGTGAAAATATAAAGTAAACTAAAATTCAATAGGGCAAGTACCGTAGTCAATGGGTGACTAAAAAATAAAATAGGTACACAAATATCGAAGGAATAATATTTTATTCAATCTACTCTATGCTTACAATAATTCCAGTAAAGTATTAATAGTTGTACATCATTGTCAGAATGAAATTCATGCAGAAATAGCAAAATTCATTTCTGTTTATTCGTTTAGACAACTGAAAATAATATGTACACATCACCAACAATTATTCAATTATTTATTTTGGCTACGCTTGTCGAAAGAATATGTGAAAACAGCGTAGCAAACGAATAAATTTTCTTACAATTTTGCATTTATCAATGTTACATGTTCTCTTGTCTAACTTTAAATTGAAAGTGCAACAAAAAACGCCTATCCGTTTATTTGTTATCAAGTTCCGGGTCCGGCTGATGAAGTCGACGATGCGACGTTAACTGCAATTAACAATTATAAATAAATTATACATAAATTTTACATAAATTAATTGTATTATCAATTTTTCAAATGTATTTAATGGTTTTTGTGTTTAAAAATGAAGTTAAAAAATGAATAAATACTTCTTATTGAATTCATATTCATATTATAATACAAAATGAAATAACAGTGAGCATAGTACTCGTAATAAGTACTATGACATTTAACATATTAATTTCCTTCATACAAGTAGTTGTAGATTTAAGATGCCAACCATTTCTCTGATGCAAATAGAAAATTTCAAATCAAAAAATTGTGAAGAATTCTTTAAATTAATTTAAAATGAAAAATGTATGTGTTTTACTTTAAATTTTGTAGTTACTCAAAATATTCATGAGAACCTCTTCCATATTTAGTTAATTCTTGCATTAGGTAAAAGCAAGTAGAAATTAAAATAAACTCGTCTTGCAGTTAAATATGATTAATTATTTTATGTACCCATTGCCCAACGATGAAGGATAACGTGTAAGGATCGAATCTCGAGGGATCCTGACGACGCGATTGCGGAAGGAGCACCTCCCCTTGGCCTTCAAACTTTCGCATAGGAAGAGCAAACTCGTTCAGACGCATCGTTCCCAGTTCCTGGTTCTTGTCGCTGGTCGTCGCCTCGTTTTCTTGAAGTGCGTTGTTCCGTACGTGTGGATCGAACCTCTTGCCATGGCCACCGAAACAGGAGTGTCCAAATGCTGAACAACCACCTGCCAAATAAAACTAAATCATTAGTAAGCTATAGTTTACTTTAACATCAGCAGCTATAATTAAACATACATACATGAAATTTGCATTAGAGAAATGCTGGACATCTCAAATTTACAACTACAGTATTGTCTCGAAATAAGCAACACGGTCGGGACCAGCGAGTTGGTTATTTCGAGGCAATACTGTAGTTGTAAATTTAAGATGTCCAGTATTTCTCTAATGCAAATAGAAAATTTCAAATCACAAAATTGTAAAGAATTCTTTAAATTAATTTAA
>NW_026534661.1:0-1268 GCF_026225885.1 Hylaeus anthracinus
CATGCAATAACAACAGTTATGAGCAATATGCAGGATGACCCAAAAACGTTGGAGGTCCTTGAAAAGACTTGTTCCGCGGGGGAGAGGGGGGGGGGGGGTTGAAAAAATTTTTCCTTAGCGAAAATGTTGCTCGAGACTTCGTTAAGGAGATATTCCAGAAACAGAAACTCCCGACCAATCAGAGTGGGAGTATGCCGGAGGAGCACCTGCGGAGCCTGTGCTACCGCAGGCGCTCCACCGGCATACTCGCGCTCTGTTAGTTTCTGTCAGTATCTCCTTAACGAAGCCTCGAACAACATTTTCGTTAAGAAAAAATTGTTTCAAATCACCCCCACCTCGAAACACCCCATTCAAGGATATCCAACATTTTTTGGACACCCTGTATAATTGCAAATGGGATTATCAGGAATACTTGTGCAACTACATGTGAAAGGATTGATTACGTTTGGTAAGTTCCTTGTCGAGCTACACCAGAGCATAGCAATTTTGCACCAACAATGATTTTAAACAATGAAAGTGTCCATAAATTTTTGCAAATGGGAACATCACGAATTCATCTATTATAAAATGCGGAAAGTTCCATCGCGCTCGGTAATTTCCTCACCGAGTTACACCATATAATAGGAATTTTGCGATAACAATAGTTATAAACAATACAGAAATTCATAAATTTTTGCATCTGTGATCATTGCGAAAATCTCTCCGGCAGCAAAATGTAAGGGGTTTCATCGATTTCAGGACAAACATACGTGAAATAGTACGCGTTTTGCGATAAAAAGTGATATAAAGTGGTAAAAAATAAGACAAGGACAAATGTTTTGCTATCGGACCAAATGGCAAATGGTCTTCCAGATGCAAGAAGTTTCAATCTGATTGGTCCATCCGTCTCGGAGTAAAAAGCAAGACAAAATGTTTTTGTTTAAAAAAAAGGGGGTAAAAAATGACAAATCACAAAATGTTTCTTTTACGCGACCAACTGGAAGAAATATTCAACAAGATGCAAGAGGTTTCACTCTGATTCATCAAGCCATCTCGACGTAATCGGCAAGCATACCTAAAAATCACGGTTTTTTGGTAAAAATACGGGTAAAAAATGACAAATCGCAAAAGTCTTGACATCAGGATCACAGGGAGAATATGCTCTACAAGATGCAACAGGATTCATTCCGATTGTTCAAGCCATCTCGGCGTAATCGGTGAACATACCTTTAAAAAAAAAAATACATGTCGAATTGAGTAACCCCCTCCTTTTCGAAGTCGGTTAAAAA
>NW_026534662.1:0-5998 GCF_026225885.1 Hylaeus anthracinus
TACATGTCGAATTGAGTAACCCCCTCCTTTTCGAAGTCGGTTAAAAAATCGAACATCTTCTTTTCATCGGCTGAGTATTTTATACGTATTATATCCACGATAGACCATTTACTAGGCATCGTTTCAGATGTGTGGCAAAACGTATAATTTATATACATATATAGAATCACAATGAAACCAAATTATTTTGTTTAATATGTATTGTGACGTACCTCGAGTGGGCGGCCGGGAAAGACGCTAATCGACGGACGTATTTATTTGTAAGAATTGGACGCAAGTGCCAAATGCACGCATCCGTTACTTTCGTCCTTCCGGGTGCTCTACGGAGAGCGAAACTCTGGGGAGGTCGAAAGAGGAGATAAACTTTGATTCGCGTACGTTTAATCGAATTTCTTTATTTAGTCGAATCCGACGCAAGGGAATTCCACGGTACACACACCGTTGAGGAAAGGGTGTGGAGACTACGCGCCGAAAAGGGTACGCGGAATTCCCGATACACAAAGAAAGTGTCCGAAGGACAGAAAACGAATGTCTAACCGGCGCGACTTAACTCTATGGGGGCCTCGCAAACAAATAATCCGCCCTAGAATTAAATACAATCGGAAAAAGATTATGCTGGGAATTAACGGTTTCGCGTTTCGAAGGGGCCCTCTCGTTCTCAAACCGCGCAAGGTCACGCGTGAAATTCGCGAAACGGACGAAGGGAAGTCTAACGGAGTTCACCTCCAGTGGTGGTCCTGTCGCGGACGAAAAGGGTGCTCCGGAGCACGCTCGCGGACACACACGCTCGGTCCGCACTCTCGCACACACGCACGCCACAAAGAGAAACCCAACCAGTGGGCCCTACCTAAATTTTATCGGTCTCGGGGTCCCTGATTGCGGGGATGTCCTCTATGTGGTCCTCCAAAGAGACGGGGTGGACGGATCAACCACACTCGGTGCACGCGAGATAAATCACAAAAAAAAACTCTTCGAATCGGGGCTCGCTTGCTCGTCGCACGTACGTCTCGGTTCGCAGGTAACCGTTAGTTGATTTCCCTAAACCGATCGCGCATCGATCGACATGTTCTTCTCGCCGCCGGCTCAGGAACTGTAGGGGCTCGTCACGGTGTGCCACCACCATGGCATCTCCAGGCTTCCCCTCGTGGCAGCTTCGAGGGGCGATGGCAGCGGTATCCTTCCCGAGGGTGGTCAGTCCTCTTGGTGGTGGCCACACCGCGGTCCTGGGGTGGAGGACACCGCGACCGGCGACTTGCCGTGCTCGCATGAAGACGCGGTTCCATCTGCGAGAGGTAAGGAGGCGCGACAAAGAGGGTCCCTACTGACCTCGGTCCACGCATCCCTCCACTCTCGCGGACCACCTGCGGACTGGGGTGTCCGGCGGGGAGGGAGCGAGGCCCTTCCGGGGGTCAGGGTGCTTTCGTGACGGGCAGAAAAGGTCTGCCCCGTCACAGTATGTATAATACATGCATTGAAATGAAAAATTGACTTAATGAACGAATATTTATACATTGCTTGTAAGATTTAATTTAAATTTATATGGAAATTATAAGCAAGTAGATTTATTACTACTACAAAATATGAAATATAGTAAATGAGTTGATAATATATAAATCAGAATGAAGAAACAATTACTTAATTTAAATTTTCAAAGGGTGTGACAACCTTGCAATAAGCAAGCATTAAATAGAATATTATTTTTCAAATTAAATCGTCAAGGAAGGTCATGAAAGTAAAGACCAAATATAAATATAAATATTTAGCCTATTTCAGTAAAGGTTAGTGTTTGCGAATCGGCTCTCAAATGACGCGCCGTGAGACTGCCGGCGTCCTATCGATCAGTCATCGATCGACAGCTGGCGCTCTTGTCCAGCGGACGAGATTTCGGCCGAGTAAACGGATCGTGATCAGACTTTTTGGACATTTTTACCAGCCTACCTCAAGTTCAGCTCAAATTCATAGTTAAACTCATCCCGAAGTGCGGTAAGGTGAAATTCAGCGCATCAGTGCACCAGCTCAGCAACCAGCAAGCGGCTGAATTTATATATTAACGGCGCCAAACGGACTGACCAACGCAACGTGTTCCACGTTAATGTGTGATAGCTTCAACCGTCGATAGTAAACTCATCTTTGACAAGTATCGCTTAGAAAAACTCATTTGCCAACTCGAATTGACTGTATAAACAATGCATCAACTCAGTTTGCTTTACTGCTCTATTGTGTGTGATTGCAACGAATTTCGAATTTACGAGAATAAAGTTTTACATTACAACCAAGACCGAGAGCATTCATTTTTGCAGTTCGCGTGAACCTAACACCAGTTCGCGAACAGTTAGAAATAGTTCAAAAATGGGAAAAATAGAAATGAGATATTTAATTGAAGCGAGTGATTGATATGGGTTACGGGACAAAAACGTAATAGATTTTTAGGAAAATTGAAGTTATTGCAAGACAATTTTACTGGTACTCTTATATTTCAAACTGACCTATCCTTCCGAAAAATACGTCGAAGCTGTGACCGTAAATGTATGGAGACTTTTCTGACTGACAAGAGGAAGCAGCGAACTGTGATCCAAGTCTTTTATTCGCTTTTTGTTAGATCGAAGAGAGGACACTCAGAAAATAGCAAAGAAACCTTTCATCCGTTTTCTAAGAATAGATTCATTTAAGTACGAAAAATTCCTAAAATAGTTTTCATCTCAGATAAAGGATTACTAGCGATTGCAAATTTCTGATGACTATATTTAAAAATATATATATAAATATAAATATATTATAGTAATAACTAGAATTCTTCTAGTTATTCTTAAGAATAACATCTTATAGTGTCAAGAGTGATTTCAAAGATACAAAAGATTCTATTAAAAATATCTATTTTTAAGATGTAAAGAGACATGAGATATTAAAATATAATATCTTTGTAAATCAATTTACATATTAAGTCGTTTTATGTTAACTGGAAGAAGATATGACTTTTGATTTCACAATGTCACAAGATTATGTCATTTGTACCAAAGACATGAAACTTAATAGTCAAAGCTTATGTTTGTAAGATGAAAATATAAATAAAGTATCAAAACATAATATTATTATATATTAATTTATGAATAAAATAATATTTTCATCTACAAAAAATAATAACTTTTACTTTACTCTGTTACAAGACGACGTCACCTGATGTGAATATAATTAATTAAATATAATTATTATTTGGAACTATTGTTCGAAACGTATAAAGATACATGAAATATTGAAACCTCTACATAACCTCTACCTCTACATAAAATCCACTTTATTTATAAGAAGTTCGTCATACATACGCAAAATCGTCCAAAGCAATTGTTTTGTCTTAGAAAAAGTGTCGTCGAGGGCAAAGTGTTAAAGCAACCCTATCCTCGAGCGTTGTCGTCGACGCGCGGCGGAAGACGTTCTGCCGGCGACCTTGACCGTAAATTATGACAATGACTTGGCAATTGCTGAAGGCATCGTGCGAAGGTCATCGTATCACGGCTGTGAAAACGGAATCCACGTCACGTTTCTCTTTAATTGCATTTGTTTCGAACGAGCGCGGAGCCAAGGGTCGGGCAAACGGTTTTAGATTCTCCACGATCGAAATGCTCCAGTGACCGCGTCTCGCCCGTGGATGCGAGAACCGACCCAGATCTAACGGCGTATCTGCCCTCGTAACGAGAAGGGACAATGTGCGTTCACCAAGCACAGTAAATTCCCGATATCCTGGAAATAATACGTGAGGGGGACAAGGGAAAAGGAGGACGCATGCACGCTAACAATTTTCAACGTTCCGCGCCGTTCAGACGTTAACTGGTTTACCGTAGACGTTTTAACGCTACCGTGTACAAAGCCACGCGTGAATTTCTACCAGGTACACGCGCTTTTGAGCGTAAATTTAACGATCAACTCTGTTCTCTTAATGCGTTTCGTTATTGTTGCGCAGCTTCGAACTATCTACACGGACCGCCTCAATTGTTTAGGATCAGGCTTTGATCTGTAGAAAAGTAAATCTAGTTTGGATAAAGATATCGAGGTTTAGTTACGAGAGTGAGTACAATTTCAAAGGGGTAGCTTCACCCTTTACACTCTGCGCCATCCCGTTGTAATATGTACAAGCACGAATCGCATTCCATTAAATACTTTAACTTTTGGATCGTGCCTTTTTTGGTATTATTAGACTTGATTATAAATTCATATAGCTTTCTTGAAGCGTCGTCACCACTGCAAACATAAAGGATCTTTCAAAAGAGGTTTCAGAATGTTGTTTTTTAATATATTCAATATATTCTATTGTATGTATCTATTATTATATATTGTAATATAAATATTGAATATGTTCAATTGGTATATTATAAATAAAGTATACATGATTATAATTAAACATAACTGCAAGTGTCCACTCCGCCACGTTGACAGGGATATTTTATTATTAAAAACAAAATCCGGAAGCCACTTTTAGAAGACCCTTTACTTCGTACTCTCTCCACATAACGCCTGCTCATATATTTTTCTCTAAATTTCTGTATGGAGGACATATTTTGGGTTGCTTTCTCGTGCAAGTTCAATAAGAAAACTTCAAGAAAACTTAGACTCAAATAATTGCGATTAAAGTGGACCCCATATACACTAACGATCAAAACTTAGCGGACAAACTTTTAAACGGTTCAAAAACATGGAAGTTTTCAACCGATTGGAATTAAACTCCGTGAGGAGTAGTTCTGTAGTGTCCTCTGGGCGTGTGTAAAGTTACATGGGCAAGGGTTAATGCGAAGGGGTTAATTCAGCCCCTTAAAGGGGGGTGTGTCGAAAAACGTGACTTCTAAAGGTGCCAGAGATGACGGTAGGGGTTGAAAAAATTAAAAAAAACATTCAGGGCGACTCTGTTTGATGCTCTCTACAAAATGCACCCCTTGAAATCGCTCTCGGACAAACACACCCCTCACAACTCCCACCCCCTCTAAAATCCACAATTTTTGGACGATGGTCTCGATTTTGGGCTTAATGCATTCTCTGGGCTCCCCTGATCCAGAAAATGCCATCGCCCATACGTGCTCCCCATAAGCGCCCTTTGGGAGGGTGGAACAGCTTGCAAATGTTCAACGCCCTTCGTAAAAAAACACTTCCACTCATCGGAGGTCAATGAAATTCACTATGTTTGTTCTCGATACGTTAAGGATGAATGTCGATAAAGTCTCGTTTCGAAAACTGTCCCCGGAGCTGAACGGAGGGGGGGGCAGAGGTAGGGATGGTCCACCCCCAAGTGTAAGGGTTGGAACATTGTTTCGTTGGGTGGATTACATGTCCAACAGTCCCGGGCATCGGGCTGACACAGTTTTGATGTCTTTTTCCAGCGTGAATAGCAATAAAATACGAAAATGTCGATTGTTTTTAAAAACTTGCTTCCAAATTCAGGCTCATCTGCAGGGTGAACGAGTAACCCCACGTCAACGCCGTTCATGGTATCAGATGCGCGAATACTTTATTAGCAGGTGCCCAAAAATTAGGATTTCTTGAATCACGCTTTCGTTGTCAAATCGGAGCAGATTTGAAAGAGTAGTAAGTGAGCCGGCATTCAGAAGCGGAGCGAGGGTCTGAACCCATATGTGGTCAGCCCACGTTAAATTGGAGTCCGGTCTGGTCTGACCACGTACGGGTGGTCAGTGGTCAGTGGGATTCTATTTTTAGTGAGGATGAGGGGGAGGTGAATAAAGACACTATTGAACGAAAACGAAATAATATTTAATTAAAGAATTATGGTATTTCTCGGATGCTCGATGATCGACTGACTATCGTCTCCCGATTCTAGCCTCGATGCCCCATCGCGCATCTTATGTTTTCACCTAACCGTCTCACACACACATTCTTACATTCTGCAGTCTTTCCATTCTCGCTGCATGCACTCTTACATCACTACAATCACCCTTCATATAATATGTATGCATGCAATAACAACAGTTATGAGCAATATGCAGGATGACCCAAAAAC
>NW_026534663.1:0-1105 GCF_026225885.1 Hylaeus anthracinus
ACAATATAAATCGAGTAACGCTGATCTCGTCTTTGTGCGTTCTTCGAATCGCCCTGTTGTTGAAGAAGCACACACACGTGACAAAATTAATATTACCGTAATCAAAAACGAAATTACTATTTACGAAAAGAAAAAGAAAATCTAAATCTAAAATACTTTAAATAAATTAAAATAAAATTATTTCATCGAGGAATAAGAGTCCTTGCCTATCACTCACTTTTCACAAAATGAATTTAATACTGCAACTCTGCTCTGAATTATTCGCCCGGACTAATACCACGCTTTCGCGACTGTACGATGAGAAGTGAGAAGGCTCGTGCCTTGCTCGACCACGTAAACTCGATGGAACGTTCTAGAAGCTTTGGAGACAAAGGATCTTAGAACCACGTGATCGTCGCCAGTTTATAGAAAAAGTCTTCAAAATTTCGCGACTCGGTACACGCAAGAATTTGGTGTTTACGAGTTGTACCGCGTCTCGCTCCTCGCGCCCACCAAACCGCTCGATTCGTCCTAGCGACAACGTGCGCGGACGAATCACGCTGCTATTCGACGGCTTCGGTATTCGGAGCGTACATGGAGAAGAAATAGCAAAATAAAGGTTTAACTTAAATGCGCGATATTTACATGTCCTTCTTCCAATGTTATTTGTAACCGTGATATTTGAACGCGATGGTAATATTCGGTGTGCTCGTCTTCCCAACAATTATACATGTATACGCCACTGTTACATTTCATGATTTACGCCTATTATTCGTAACAAGCAACGCTTTTAACGTATTTACAATACTTAACCTATTAAAATATTAGCAATTGAACATATTTACAAACTTTATACAGGGTGCGGCACTGCCAGCAGGGTGAAAATGGCGTGACGACGTTGATTTTAAGGAAGGAATGTGTAACTTTATTCAAAAATGAATTTAATGAACTACCGTCAAAGGCTAGGTTTGTGTTCGATTAGAACGAATTCGGGATGGTAAACCATCTCGAACACATTCCTGCCGACGAAATCAAGAAAAATAAAATGAAAAATATCGGCACGTAACACTTGTCTATCCTCTCGTCAATTAAATAAACAAATTCCACTTTTATACAACAAACTAGC
>NW_026534664.1:0-1097 GCF_026225885.1 Hylaeus anthracinus
TTTAAGAAAGCATTACGCCGCTGGCATTTTGAAATAAAATTTAAGAAAGCATTACGCAGCTGACACTTTGAAATAAAATTTATGAAAACAATACGCCGCAGGCACTTTACAATAATATTTACAAAAGCACTACGCCGCTGGTACTTTGAAAGAAAATTACAGAAAGCATTACGCCGCTGGTATTTTATATAAAATTTAAGAAAACATTACGCCGCTGGCACTACGAAATAAAATTTAAGAGAGCATTACGCCGCTGGCAGTTCGAAATACAATTAAAGAAAGCAATACGCCGCTGGCAGTTTGAAATTAAATTTAAGAAAGCATTACGCCGCTGGCAGTTTGAATTAAAATTTAAGAAAGCACTACGCCTCGGGCACTTCAAAATAAAATTTAAGAAAGCATTACGCCGCTGGCACTGCGAAATGAATTTTGAGAGAGCATCACGCAGCTGGCAGTTTGAAATAAAATTTAGGAAAGCATTACGCCGCTGGCATTTTGAAATAAAATTTAAGAGAGCAATACGCCGCTGGCACTTTGTAATAAAATTTAAGGAAGCAATACGCCGCTGGCAGTTTGAAATAAAATTTAAGAAAGCATTCCGCCTCTGGCAGTTTGAAATAAAATTTAAGAAAGCATTACGCCGCTGGCAAATTGATATAAAATTTAAGAAAGCACTGCGATGCTTGCATTTTGAAATACAATTTAAGAAAGAAATTCGACCCTGGCAGTTTAAAATTAAATTTAAGAAAGCATTGCGCCTCTGGCATTTTGAAATAAAATTTAAGAAAGCAATACGCCGCTGGCACTGCGAAATAAAATTTAAGAGAGCAATACGCCGCTGGAACTTTGAAATAAAATTGAGGAAGCATTACATTGCTGGCATTTTGAAATAAAACTTAAGAAAGCATTACACCGCTGGCAGTTTGAAATAAAATTTAAGAAAGCCTTACGCCGCTGCCAGTTTGAAATAAAATTTAAGAAACCCTTACGCCGCTGGCATTTTGAAATAGAATTTAAAAAAGCAATACGCCGCTGGCAATTTGATATAAAATTTAAGAAAGCATTGCGATGCTTGCATTTTGAAATACAATTTACGA
>NW_026534665.1:0-17290 GCF_026225885.1 Hylaeus anthracinus
TGAGCGACGTGGGAACTTGTTGCGGGAGCCAGTAGGGAAGGGGGTAGTTTTAACGTGTGTTTAGGTTCGTCAGGGTAACGGTGGAGATGCACTTGAAACTCTTTGCGAGGTACAGTTTATTGTTACTCGTAAAAGATGAATGCTCGACAGGGGAGAAACTGAGAATTCGAAGGGCACTCGGGGGGGGTACCTACTTTTGTATGGAGGGTTTATGTACACCGAGGTGAACCATGATAGCAGAAATATCGGTGATATTCTCACGAAAATATCGTAATCTTTATTTTCATTAGTGATCGCTCTTCATGAAAATAAAGAAAAATGTTGAAGATCAAAGACCTACTCCTATGTAACAAAAATTGAGTTTCTCTTCCTTAACGTAGAAAGCTCTTATTAAAATTGTTATCCAAACCTCTCTGCACACCAGTACAGCGGTGCAGAAAGGAGATTCATTTGCTGTTGTTTAACACGTTGATCGCCATGTCACCCACATATGGGTGACAGTGGTCTTCACTGGAACAACTAAACAAATTAATTTTAAAAGTCAAATATCAAAGGAAACAAATTCAAATGGAATTTACGAATTGTTATGAAGTTACTGTGTAGTTGTTATGTAGTCTCCGATAGTTTAAATAAATATTTAATCGTAGCAGGAAATTTCAAGAATATTTGTCTGGCAGTCAACGTGTTAAGATGTTCACTGCCGAGTTTGTATTACTTAGAACACCGATATTCGTGTAGCTAGAATAAAATTCCAAGTACAGTAAAGACTGGATCAGCGGAAGAAAATCAGCACCCAAACAATGGAGGTATCCAGTCCAAGTTTCTATTCTGTGTTTACATTTGCATCGAATTAGCATCGAACGTAGAAAAGGACAGAGAAAGAGGTCTGAGGAAAAATAGTTTTTCTTTTCACTTTTCACCAATACCCCCTGGATCTATAAAACACTCTCGCGTTAAAAAATAAATAGCATATCGCATCGCGAACTGTATAATTCTCAGTTCCGGGCCCAAACCAGTTCCCCGAACAATGCACTTATCGAGCGCGGGGATCGGCACAGCGTCCCGACACGGCGACAAAGTCGTGTCTCCGCAGGTGAGAAGTTTCTCCGTGTAATTGATCTTGTAAGCATTCCGCTGTCTATTTAGAGAAAGAAGACCGGCGCTAAGTTTAAACCGAGAAACGGCTCACGGCAACCTTGTCAAGTTCTCCACTTTCAGTGTCAGCAAGATTATACGCTTCTCTTCGACGCTCGATAGAGCCGGGAATTATGCAACGCGCCGCGATGGAATCTCGTGCGCTCCGTGGCCTGCGATTAAAATAATTATTAACGCGCTCGATGGGGGTTGAAAAAAGCTTCCTTGCATTCGTAACCGCACCGACAACGACAGACAGTTTATTTTAAATCGCCATTGACGTCGAGACGCAAAACAAATAAATATAAAAGAAACGTTAGGCACGGTTTAATATATCAACCCCTTAACTTAAAACTACGTGCGAGACTCGTAGTCTTGTAGAATTACATTCCAGTTGTGCCTCAAATCATAGAAGAGTCCTTTTCCAAATTACTCGAATGCTTCGATACGAGAATATGAGGGGTACGGATACGGGAGCCTTTACTGTAATATAAACAATTTTGTAAAATTGTGAATACGTAAGCGGTTCGAACTAGGAAATTATAATGCTACGAATATAACCGTAGAAAAAGGATACCTTAACGTCAATGGCAGTATAAAATTAATTATTTGATGCAGTTACGCTCTTCGTTTATGTGTATACGAGCGTATCGATGCAATGCCCCAACGACACGAGAACGCTTTTCGCGTTCGCTCGTACGTAAATACCCTAAGTAGCGCCTTTTGTCTTACTACTTTCAATAACCAGGGACTTGATCGAAAGTGTGTGTCAGTGCGTCGAGACAAAAAGAGATTGAAACGGTCGGCGTTCTTTCGTCCCGCTACCCTCGAGCAGTTTTTAACGAAGCCTTTCGAGGAAAGGTAAACATTACGAAGGCTAATGGCACTCGACGCCACCGTTTACCAATGCCACTAATACCCGGTTAATTGCATTTTACTTTTGTCTCATCTGCCTTGCACGCAGGAGTACTTAAGGCCTCTCGACGCACCTTAAATTATATCAATGAGTAGCGAGAATACGCGTACGTTAATCGCATGAATATATTCCATAGAATCCCATGAAAATGAGCCCAAACACGGCCCCGTTCGGTAGATGTAGACTAAATGCCCCCAAACCGAACTTGAAAGTGACGCTGCACAGCCATCGACACGCTAGTTTTCACGTCTATATACATTTCCCCGATATTTTTCCTTCTCCGAAATTGTGTCTACGCGTGTCTGGACGCTCGCAATTTTTTTTTTACCCTGAAAAATCGTGCTTTCTCGCGAAGGGCCCGGAAGGGAAATAAAGAAAATTGGTATCGAAGGGACATCGCGCGGAGGGACTCCGACGGAAATCACTTACAAAAGAATTATTCAACCTGAGTTTACGTTCTATATGCGCGCGAGTACAATGCTCCTGGAACATGTGCGTTTATCGAACCGACCGTTTCGCGTCGAGTTATTTTTGTGTGTAGCCGCTGCCGGCTTTCAGTTCGATCGGAATTGTTATCGACTCTTTTCCCTCGGCGCGCGTATATTCCAGGCGCCTCGCTTTCACAGAAATTTTTCGTTTGCGCCGGTGAATGCCGTCGCCTCTCCGGTTACAGTTCTCGGTGACTAGCTATTGTGCGCAAGAATCCCGTCTCGAAAATTCTCGCGACGGTTCCTTTAACCCCTCGACTTACGATTTCTTTCCAAAGAAGCCGTTGTAAGATTTTTAATTTCTTCCAACGATTGCCCGTAAGACAATCCGCGCTCTCATCGCGTTAAAAATGAAAACGAGTCCGCGACCAAGTTTCCCGTCTGGTATCTGGGACACCCTGTAGCCGAAGATCAATATGAAGAGCGCGGGGAATCCGTCGCGTCGCCGTTTGCACAATTCTCTCACGACCACGGTCTCGGTATCTCATCTCATAATTAACGGCGCGGATGTACTACGTTCGGTACGAAAATAAAAATAGCCGTCGCGCAATCTACTCATCTGCTCGCGGTTGCAACACGGCGAAACACGGCCGGCAGGGTCACTCGTGCTACTATGCTATGCAGGCACAGCGGTAGCCTCTATCGTTATACGCGGCCATGCTTCGGTCCTCTCTTTCTCTATTTCACCGCTCGATGCGGAGTCGATACGTCTCGCGTTTCGCAAGGAGGAAACGGTCTGACAGTTACACAATCAAGATTCAGCGTAGCGTCGAGAAGCCAGGGAGGCCACGGTGGCACGAAGGCGACGCTCAGAGGCAGACCGAGGGACAGAGAGGGACAGATTTCCCTCCAAAGTCAATTCGCTATTCCATTCAGAGCACTCTCTCCCCCTGTTCTGTCTCTCTTCGACCGACGTTGCTTTCTTTGCATCGCGGTGCTACCCCCTCCAGCCAGACTATCTGCCAAGTTGCAGGCATCGAATGCAACGGTACATGCCGGCCACGAGATGCATAGACGATGATAGCGTGCCGTACCCGACCGCGGCAGCACACGTACGTTGAGAACGCGCCGGAATAACTTCGCCCTTGTCTACGCCAGCGTTTCCCAAACCGACTTCCGTTGCCGCGCGAACAAGTCAGAATTCATTTTTATTATGCGTATACATATACACAATTACTTTCTTTCCAATGAAAATGGCTGTCCAGCCCCCACTTTTCTCATCGCTGCACTCCACTTGTTAGTATAATAACCTTTCTTCCTTTTGCAAGCGTATTATCCTATTATCAGTCGAAACGTGTTTTTCCGCGACAGAAAAAGTTTGGGAAACACTGGTCCGCGCTCTCCCTCGTTCCCCGGTTGGTCGAATAGCCGGGGGAGTCGGTAAATTTTCCAAAGAGCGTTACCCGCGGCAGGCAGCCGCGAGCAAGAATGCGAGCACCCAGACTGCATCGGTGGTTTAGCGGGATTAATGAATGGAAGAGCGCTCGCGCGCGAAAGAACGCGCCGCCCGCGCTGGGATTCTTTTCCCCGTCCGCTTTCAACGCCGCCGCGTTATTCAGGGTCTTTGGTACCCTCGCGGTAATTACATCGTCTTGGCTGCAACTTTTTTCCCAGCCGCGTGTATTTCTTTCCAGGGTAGATTTTACAATCAACCGTGTTATTCGTGGTAACCGGGGTTGGTTGGGATCATTAGGTTAGGATCATCATAGAGGTAGAACACACGCAGAGTGTCAGCAACAGTTTGGCGAGGTTCTCCCGATGAAAATGAGCCCAAACACGACCCCATTCGGTAGACGTGGATTAAATACCTCTAAACCGAACTTCAAAGAGATGCAGCTCAGGTATCCGAGTGCGAACGAAAGCCTCTATATTGCTAGCGTATATTCACGGGAGTCTCATATAGTTTTATAACGTTTTTCCCTGGTATCATTATTCCCTTGGAGTCGTTTGGAGTCACGGTGCCTCTTACAGAGGGAATTCCCGCGTATCGCGTACAAAGAGACCTTCCTTGTCTCCCGGACAGGGAGTCTTCACGCCTCTTAGACCGAGTGCTTTCCCTTCTCTCAAATTGAGACATCTACGTCTTTTTCACAGGGTTTACTTTTTTTCCTTGGAATCGTTTGGAGTCACGGTGCCTCTTACAGAGGGAATTCCCGCGTATCGCGTACAAAGAGATCTTCCTTGTCTCCCGGACAGGGAGTCTTCACGCCTCCTAGACCGAGTGCTTCCCCTTCTCTCAAATTGAGACCTCTACGCCTTTTACGCGGGGTTTACCATATTTCGTGTCCCCTTTCAACACCTCTTTCTTACAGCACTTCCGTGGAAAGTATCTTTTTCGCAAGTCCGAAGCGTTTTCCCCGGTCAGATTGGCTGGCGAGACCACGCCATCGTAAAATTCTGAACGAACTGCAAAGGTGCGGGGCTCGTCATTGTCACGCGCACGGGACAGAGCGCATATGGTAGCGAGACAATGCACGTTGGGAGGCTTATTGCGGCACGGTATCGGATGGCATCTCTCTCGGCCGCAGGAATATATCCTGGCACGCACGCAACGCGATGTTCTTCGCTCTCCGTGCGGTTTACACGCGCGAAATTACAATCCGACACAGCGCGTCGCGGCTTGCTTAATACCGGGTCCGTTAAGAAGGAAACTTTTCAATAGAAATTACAGTGGCCGCGGTGGAACACGGTCCGTAATACGCCAGATGGAAAAAGAAGAAGCAAACGGGAGAAGAATGATATTCGACTAATTTTCGCCTGGTCGATGAAAGATACTCGTTTAAGTGGAAATAATCGCGCGATTGCGGGCTATCCGTTGGAACGAATTCCATCGGCAAGCAAACTTGTCGATAATAACGGTGCGAAGAATTTCGAGCATCGAGCAGAAAATATTTGTATTAGGTGGAGATATTAATTCTGTGCCTTTCCAAGGTAAACTTACCATTTATTTATTTATTAAGAAAAAACACAAGTTCTTTTCATTTTCTCATATTCTCAATCACACAGAGATATTATTAATTTCTCCGCCTAATTTACAAATTTGGCACATCTTTGACATCCTCCTTTGTCGTTCGAGCGAGACTAAAATGCACAGTCCGACGATATTCGCTACGATAAAGGATGCACATTTCCCCCCCTTTTCGTCCGCAACAATTACGGAAATAGTCCCCCGTGTAATTGGTCAGTTTCGAGAGGAAATCCTCGACGATCGTACGAAGTCAAGATGGCCCCGATATCGCTCGATGCTCCAGATTTAGCGTCGCTGGCGAACAACCACCGTAGCCTGGATTTCGAGGGATTTATTAAAGTTTCATCCCCGGTTTGGTTCGGATTTTTCTTTCCCATCGTTTCGAAGGGTTGATATTCCGTCTACCGGAAGATGGCGAGCGCTTTTTTTTTCTCTCGTATCTCTGGCCACGATCGAGCGAATATCCTCCCTCGTTTAGCCGTTGAGCCTATGCAGGGCTCGCTCAGCCTCTTCGCATCCCTTAACGCGCCGTACCTTAAAGCGGATAGGGCATTCCGAGTATTGACCCGTTTACCCTGCGCCACTCGACTCATCGGACCGATGGTGCCCCTCTAAATTTCGCTAATTAGTCGTTCATTTCCACGCTAACTGACCCCGTCGTGTTCGTTAGGAATTTTCTCTTTATTATTACTCCAATGATACAGTGAATTCTGTCTAAGAGACGCGTGGGTACTCCCACCGTTCCCTGGAACGGAGAGCAAGCATCAATCTTAAAGGGACTTGTCCAAGAGACACGCCAAGGACTAAAATCGGTGCCTCTTAGACGGGATTCAATGTATCCTTCACTGTATCGGGAAGAAAGGGAAGTCGAAGGATTCCAGCGTTTAGAATAAACCTCGAGTATAAATACATAAATGTGAAGACGCTGAATTACTCTCCTCGCCTAATAGATACACTACATATGTTACAATAAGGATTTAGAAAACTGTTCTTGTATTGCAAATGACTGTCAACGATCCCCATGCAAATGCATCGTGATTTGATTTTCAAATCGCGCTGGTCACCTGCAATCTTCGCGTCGTCCACCCACGACGATCCTCGGCTTAAACATATAGTCGAGGGAGGGGGAGCTGCAAAGGTGAGCGAACATCCAACGACGACGTTGTTTCTAGCGAGACGAGACTTTGCAAGGCAAATACGAAGGCCCGTGGGCCATCATCGCCCAGCCACGTTTACTGGTTCGCGCCCACACGATGCACGAAAATCGATGATCCCAATCCCCTCCTCTGCGACCAGTCCCAGCTTCCATGACTGTGGCTCTCGCCCCCTGTCTGCGTTGCTCGTCACCCTCCCCTGGAGCCAAGTTGGGCTAGGTTAGGCTGCGTCCCTGTTTCACCGCGACTCGGACTCCTAGCACCTAGGAATGCACCTCGAGTGGTCTGTCGTATCTGGGGAACCTCGTTTCGCGGAAATGCGATATTAGGGAGCAACAATTTGGGTTGCGTCGAACAATTGTGTAGCTAATCTAGGTTGGGATGATCAAGTATTGATCATGGATCATGGATCAATAACTTTGTATGAAAAGGTAAATGGCGTTTGTTTTTTGAGGGTGGAAATAGTAGTGTGGGAATAGATAGGAATTACTGACACTTAACACCCACGATTAAACTCAACGAAGCAAGAGTGTTTATTGGTTACGCATAAATATCCGTTACAGGAAAACGCGAGTCGTGCGTTCTATACGTTTCGCTCGCGGTCGTGACTCGCTACTGACTCGTTACTGACTGCTGACTGCCGTGTCCTGCCGGAATTCATACCTGATTCAGGATACGGACAGCGAGTTCGGGAAAAACTCAAGTTCGCACATTTGGTCGCCAAATAGAAAACGGAAAAACGAAATTAGAAAGCGGAGGCCTGGTAGTGACGAAGTCGTCGCTACAGTAGGACCTCGATTGTTGCAAGAAATTGAAGATGGATCTCTTTCAACAACCGAGGCTATTGTCGCGCAAACTAATCCAGCGAGTAGTATAGAGCATATTTTACTTGTGACCTTTTAATTTTCTTTTTTCGTTGAGGAGAATCTATGCGATACTATCTATAGTATTTCTAATGAAAAAACTATGGTTTGTCTAACACCGAATCTAATCGTTGTCGACGTGGCTTCATCAGTACATTCTCTCTCTCGCTCCAGTTCCCTTTTACCGTAGGTTCTTTTCTACCTCCTCCTCCTCCAACCCCTTCCATTACCGCCCTACCTTTCTTCTCCTTACTCTATTATTCTTCTCCCTTCGCGAAGCGTTCGACTACTCGTTTCTTTCTTCGACCCCCTCCCTCACCGTCGCGACCTTTTCCTTTCTCCTCTATTCGATCTAGTTCTCGATCCACGTTACCTAAATTGAAATCTCATCCCGAGCCTTCGATTAAATAACCCCGTCTCGTTCACTTTCGAACGTTCGGTACATCATCGAGATTTCCTTTTTAGCAAGGAGATTTGCATTTAGCAAAACGGGTAATACGGGCTATGGAAAAAGAAAATGTTGATTTTTCGCTTGGCGCATAGTTGAAGTTCGTCGACAACCAACCCTGTGCCGCCTGTGGCCATTTAAATTCCACAGAAGCGGAATCTGGGTTAAGTAGGCGCAGAAATGCGAAGCAGGTGAGCGACGTTCATAGGTGAACGCGTATTCTCAATGAGATCGGCGGAATAGCTGCGGCAAATTTCAAATAACCGTTCCGATTCCTTCCAGGCCGACGATCCAGTATTGGAACGATTTAAAAACGTTCGATCTCCCTTTGATTAGGTGGTAGTAAGCTTAATTAGGCAACGAACCGTTACTTTTAATTATTAGAGACCCTGTCTAAGACACCCTGCAGCGTTTTGTGGTTGTCCCACAAATCTACAGTAACGTCTCCATAACTGCACAAGCTCGGTGACTGGCCTTGTGCAGTTATCGTAGAGTTCCTATATTCTCTGATGTTTCTGTGTGCTCTGATTGCTTGAATTTATTATTAACACAGCGATGGATCTGTGCATTTGTCGTGGGCAAATTTGTGCAATTACGGAAACATTACTGTACTTTTTTTTTAATCCTCGAAATCTTAATCCTTGTCTATTTTATTCCAACCACATTTTCTTTAATTAGATGGTAGTAGATGTAATTACGTAACGAGGTCCGAAAGGCGCGCTTACAAGAACGAATAAGTTTATCGGTTCGGGAACCGTTCTTTGGATTAAAGCGAGCCTGAAACGAGAAAAAGAGCGAAACGCGCAGACGCGAACGTGACGCGGCAACAAAGGAGGCGAGAAGCGTGGAGGAAGATACACAAAAGCTCATCAGCGATTCGTTGGCGAGTCGCGATACATCTTCGGGACTGGCTTTGATCCTCGATTTAGCGATGACCTCGTTAACCTTCTGCAACGGTTGCTCCGATCGAAGCCACGGATAAAAGTGAAGGGATGCGAAACGATATTCCCCGCTTTTCCGTCACTTTTCTCCGCGCGAGATCGACTCTCCGCCGTGTTGGCTCGATTCGCGAATAACAACGAGGATTATTTCATTTTTGGAACTCGTTCCGCGATATCCAGTAGGCGTTTAGTCGCAAACATAAACAAAGTAAGCAGGATTAATTTGTGTTACAGAAGATAAACTATCATTCTGTAAAAAAAAAAAAAAAAGAAAAAAAAATCGATCCCTTCTGTTTCGCCACAAAGTCAGCCAAATGCCTTGATCTAATAAACAGAATAGGTCCTCTGTAAATATTCATGAAAACTCACACCCACGATCGAGGCGTAAAAGCGTGGAACGAGGTCCACGGGTCCGTTCGATTCGCTGACGCGCTCTGTCGGGATTAAATTCAATCCAATCAGAAGATATTCTTTACGCCTTTGAAATCCAATCGGTAACCAGGGTGGACGAAGGGTGGTCCCGACGCGTAGTAGCACATTTCGCACAGCACTTCCAATTCAACCATGGGTGGGATTCAATTTCTCGTCTCCCCTGGATGCAAGAAAGGGACATTAGCGGGATTTGCCGTTCTTTTGTCTCTCACGGCATCGTAGATTCGACGGGACACGGCAGAACGGCGTGGAGGGGGGACGGAGCCAGAGGGCAAAGTCCCAATTTAATTCGGATGAATCCTTCGGGGCCCTACCTTTGCCTCTCTCGGCCGTTCCTTTACCTCTTTCGTCTTTTTCGCCCACTTTCTTCGCGATATAAAATATTCCGAGAGAGGCGAACCAAACGTTACGGACCCAGAACGGTTGTTTCAGGAGTCAAAAATTAACTTCAACCCCCACCCCGTAAGCTCTGTCTTAATTATATTAGGTCGTCCAGAAAGTTCGTGCCAATTTCTAAGAAAAATTCAAAAACACGTTTGAATTTTAATACATATTTATTGAATTACATAGGCGCCATTTTGTTCCACAACCTTTCCACTTTTCAAGGGATGTATATATGTTATTTGTTTTCAACCACTTCGATATATTCAGACCTGTATACCATCTACCAAAAATCGACATAAGACTTTCCGTACAACCCAATACAATACCTGTGATAACCAGTAACAATATCGATCACGGTTGGCAGAACCATGAACCCGAAGTATCAAAGTAAATAGTTTTGCATAGTTTTTGCTGTGTTGGCCGGAGGTCCTTTTGGCTGTGTGATCAAAATAAATACCTTGCACGTTGTCCGCAGAACAAAAAGTTCGTCCTATAGAGGGTTCGATTTACTATTTACTTCCCTCTGAACTCTTTTATTTGCCATTACAAATAAGAGTTCATCTTCAAAAATATTGCATACGCACTAAACCATCCCCTTCAATTTTTGAAATATCTAATTTTCCTACACCAATCGAGTCCTTGGTCTCCTTAAACAGTTCCGGACCGACGCGCATCGCGGTTGCGCATGCATCCACGGTCGTAAACCGCGCGCGCGCGCGCAACAAAGAGGGAACGTAGGTGGGTTCCTAACTCTTACGGTTTTATTTTCTCTATCGGCCCTTCGCCATCAGCCGCCTATGAGGTCTCCGCACAGGTATACACGAGCTATTAGAGGATTCTAATACGTTCTTTTTTACCACTCTCTTCCTTTTCGCCTGGTCTATCTCTCTGCTCTCGTCGTTCGTCCCCGGGCTCCGTCGGGTTTCGAGAAAAACCACGCGTATGCGTTCCTCTCGTGCCTCGGTGATTAAATGGTACCAGGGCGCGTCGCAGCTCCACGGATTCCTTGCGCGAGTTATGGGATCGTTAGCGCCGGAATCTTTTTTCGAGGTCGTTGACGAATTCTGCTCGGATTCGACGTTTTCCTCTCCTTCTTTTACTTTGGACTCTTTTTTTTCCCCCCTCTAGACCGTCGCGTTCTTCCTTCGTCGCGAACCTTTAAAAGAAGGTGCGCTTAAATTGTTCGAATGCGAAGTCTGTATACTTTGGCGCAATTTTTTGCCGCACCCTATAATTTGGAAAAAAATCTCTGAACAGAGATATCAAACGTAGAGTGATGAATTATGTTTGGTGATGCTATGTTTCTTATTTCGATACTTAAAAAATAGTACATTTGACTTCGAATAAGGAATGTAGCGTAGGGGCTGGAGAGGTTTTCGAATTAACACGTTGATCGCCACGTCACCCATATGTGGGTGACAGTGCTTTTCACTGAAGAACTAAAAAAATTAATTCTGAGAGTTAAGCTTCAAAGGAAATGAATTTAAATGAAATTCGTGTATTTTGATGAAGTTACAAAAATAAATACCACGACAAATGTTTGATTATGTAGTTTCCAATAGTTTGAATAATATTTCATTCTAACAGAAATTTTCAAGAACATTTCTCTGGCAGTCAACGTGTTAAAAACAACTTGCGTGTCACCTCGACACACAGTAACCATGGCGTTGTGTACATTTCTGTACTACGTCGCATTTCGTATCGATTCTCTACAGTAGAAATTGTACGAGTACATGAAAAAGTGGAGGACTCGAGGAGTTATCATTGAAAAATAGAAGATCCCCATAAAAAAACCACAAGAAAGTAGAAAAAGATTTGCTTAGATTTCCGCGGCCTGGAAGTTAAATGCCAGGCAAGGCATTCTTAGATCATCAATACCCATACTTTCTCTCTACTTCACAGACTTTCAAGTAATTTGTCAATTTAAAACTCTGACAATGTTACGAGTACACTTTCATTGTATTGCGTTTTAAAATATTTCTAAGGTCATTCATTGACGCCAGTACCTTTACTCTCACAAGCTTTCAGATACTTTGTCAGTTTAAAACTCTGACAATATGAGTACACTTTCATTATTTAACGTTTTAAAATAATTCTTATTCGCCTTAATCTAGGCAAATCATCTGGCAGCTCATTTCAATTTCACATATTTTTCTACTTTCTTGTAGTTTTTTATGGGGATCTTCTATTTTTCAATGATAACTCCTCGAGTCCTCCACTTTTTCATGTACTTGGCGTAAACACGGAAGAATCCGACCAGCAACACGAAAAATGTTGCCTCTTCGTGCCTTTTGAAAATCGACGAATGGAAAAGAAAACATGGCCGAAGGATGCGTGCATTATTAGAACAGGAAGCTTTGTTCTCTATTTCGTCCATGTCGGTGGCACGGAAAGGACAGGAGGGTCTGTGAGTTTTCTTTTCCACTCGAGAAATTCGTTGTCCGTGGTCCAAGGTGCACGCGGGCTCAGTCACGTATTTTCCATTGGCCTGTCCTCCACAATGGCCCTACCTTCAGAGGGAAACAGGCTCCGCTCTGCCATTTTACCATGGGATTTTAGAAAGCTTACTTCCACGGAGTGACAATATCTGGGAAGCAGAAGATTGTCAACCTTGGTCTTCTTTTAGCAGAATGTCTAGTACGTGGCGAAATTAGTGAGATAAATATACGACTTAATGGAGAGATTACAATTATTTAAATATCTTTTTTTTTTCATATGGTTTATATGTTTACTCAACCGAAGGAGAAGGTTTTTTGAACATTAGCAACAGATTTCTGTTACTGAGGTTATGCTTTAATAACCGAAGTCCATTTTCTAAAATTGATTGGGAGACTCGAATAAAAATGCATTTGGATATATGCTTGGCCTTTTACGGGCATCAAATTTGGAATGGGTCCAAATGACGATGCTCTGTACGGTAGTGTTCGATACTTACCTATAAGTAACTGAAATTTTGTAATCCAGAGAAGTACGATTAATTTAAACGTTTCCGTAAAAATTCGTCGTCGCGTGGTACCCCAGCAGGGCGAGCGGGGGGCTCAGACACGTATTTTCCATCGGTCTACCCTCCACAATGGTCGTCTTCCTCGGTGCCTTTCAGAGTGAAACCGGCTGCGCTCTGCCATTTACCATAGGATTTTAGAAAGGTTCCTTTTACAAAGTGGAGCTCTAGTTAAGTTTTTGTTGGCTTCCAACGTCGCCCCCGCCGCCCACCCTCTTCCCTTCCTGGGACGGCGAGTAGGAGGCCTTTCTGCTCGCGTTCCATTCGCTTCTGCCGATCAGAATCCATCTAACCGATTTCGGGATCGTCTTAAGGTGGGTTCACCGTGAGCAGATCGGCTCTTCTTTTATTCCTCCCCCTTTTCGTCGTGCAGACGGGGAAAAAAAAACGAGAACTCCGTAGGACCTTACCTGAATCCACGAGGCACACCTGTGATCAGAAAACGTTGGAATATTTACTATAACTCAACCTTTTATTTTACTACAAAAATAAATGTACTTGGAATATATGTACAACGTATACAGTAGTCTCCATAAATGCACAAAATCGGGACTGAACTTGTGCGTTTATCGCAGAGTTCGTATAACGGTGAAACTTGTATTGTTATATTCCTAACATTTTTCTGATTAGAACGAGCCCAAACACGATATAATTCGGACGATATTTATCATGTATATATATATATATTTTTTTTTAGTTAGTCTCCTACGACAGTGTTTCTCAACTTTTATGTAATCGCAGTCCGGTAAATTATTTGTACGAGACGAGTGATGATTTCGAGCGAACCATCTTTGGCTAACTTTGATTACTATATTCCCGATAAAACGAAGCCTGCGTTTCAAGTAAAAAATCGTTACGGTCTTCCTTTTGCTTGGACGAAATCTTCGACATTCCGGACAGGTCGCGGCTGCACGCAATTTTCCGTTTCCCTTTTGAACCTGCTCGCTTTCCCGTGAAATCCGCGTTTGGGGGCAAGAATTCCATTCAATGCTCCCTCCTTCCCGCTTTGAACTTTTTTTTCTTTCGGAATCCATTGACGAAGGAGATAATCCCGTCGTGTCTGAGGCTCGTTTCGTATCGAATTTATGGACTCGCATCGAAGCGTTACAGTATTCTCCTCACCCGAGGCAAACAGCGCTCGAAATACGCAGCGCGCCCTGTCTAAGAGGCGCGTGGTTTCATATGTAACTATTTCTATCGCGATGGGACAAAGGACTAGTCTCAGACACTTTTTTCGATCGAATACAAAAATATTTCACACGTTACTAAATTACATAACGCATTAAACAATCATTTATAAGAACTGTATACAATTCATCTGCCCTCAAGTAACGAAATCGTGATTCTCAATTCACTCGAAATCAGGTATCGATGTACTTTCGATAAATTTCAATCTTCGCCGATTTTATTCTAACCATATTTCTCAATTTTGTTGCAGGTACGTACACTTCCACTCGCACAGTATCGGTAAGCCTCGCTGGATAACGCGTGGTAAGTGTTTACACCGTTGCAAATGTAACGACAAATTAGTCAACGTTCCCCGAAAGTCTCTCGCCATCTTTCTCCATAAAATTCTTTCGACTCTATCTAAAATTCTATCACCGATAGAATTCTATCGGCGAAGTTGCAGGGATATATATAAGGGTCCGTCGGGTTCGTAAACACCAGGAAGACGCGTTTTGTAAGGGACCACCGCGGTATCATCCTCCAGCTGGTAAACAGCTGCCCACATCCTGTCTCACGTACGCCCTTCCGTCCTCTTCCTCCCTGTCTCACGTACGCCCTTCCGTCCTCTTCCTCCCTGTCCCCCGTTACGAGACGATCTCTCGAGTTCCTCTTTTTTTTTTTCTTCTTCTTCTTCTTCATCTCGCCTCCACCTCCACTCCGCTCCCCCCCACCACTCGTTTGGAACCGCTCGGACCCAAGGTGTAGCGCGAGGGGCCTCCGAGCGGTACCAAAATGGTGGACAGGTGCGCTCGAGGAGCGGAGTGGCCGGCACGCGACTGCACGGCTGTTTACCCATTAAAAAAAAATCATGCCCTGGCTACGCGTGCTCTTTTCACGCGTGTGCGCGTCTCGCGAGGCTCGAGGTGGAGCACACGCCGCGGTATACATTATCACGGAGATCCAAGGCGATAGATTAGCGTGCCGCTAAACTGTTTGAACGCTAACCGGCCAGATAGCATCACGAGAAAAGGCTGCCACTGTTAATTGACCTGGATATCGTTAACGCGATTCCAACCGATTCCGCGACGAAATTACAATTACACCTGATCAACTTTACGCTCGACATTTGGGGGGAGCGGTGGGTTGGAGTAAGAAATGGTGAAGTTACTTTTTCTCGAGTAATTTTTTTTTGAATGCATCTACCGTTAGGCAAATTTGGAGCTTTGATTGCTTGGACGCCAAGACTTGGTACGGATGTGCAAAATCGAGTGACTTGATAATAAATAGTGGTACTTGTTGTCTTAAAAGAAACTATATTACTGTACGAAATGTTTGTTCTCGTTTTCTAGTAATTCTTATGGCTTCGAACTTCAAAGGTTTCTGAATTCGCGCGGCATAAATTATTGTAATAGTATACGGCGCGAACGGGGTCACAATTAATTAACCAACGAACGAAACACGGCGTGTACAACACGTTTTAATAACATGCACGGGGCGCGCTTAGTCGCAAATTGTCGCGCTACGATTGCATGATAGGATTAATTCGCTAAAGAGAATATCATTTTCCGTGGGGACGAGGGGAATTTTAATTTAGATTCCCAGATAGCGCGTTCGCGTTCGATTAACATCGGAACGTTTGTCTTTGGGCAAATTAGTCATTGTATTCACCTGTAATTAAGCATCGAAGCATGAATTTTAATACGTTCGTACATTAATATTTTAGTATCTTGATTGTAGTTAGTAATTAACAATTGGTTTCAATCTATTAGGTTGTCCCGAAAGTTTCTTTCGCGAGTTGCACTCAATTATTTGATGTGGTCGTGTTTATATAAATAGACAATCAAATTTCACAGATACTCATGTTGTAACAATAATGGAGCAAAACGAATCGTGCACAATTCAGTAATGTAACATAAAACATAAAGTATTGTGCATGTATTACTTATTAATATAGCGAAAGAAACTTTTCGGACAACCTAATATTTTACATCTGTACATTCATACTTGAGCGTCTTAATTGCAATTACGACTTGATAATTCGTTTCGGTATTTTTTATTTTTTTTTTCTGACAGTCTCATCGTTACAGTAAAGTTTCCATGAATACACAAATATCTCTAGCATAAATGCACCGAAACCATCCCCACCAATGGAGGGGTATACCCCTTGGGGGTCTAGGAGTTCGATCTCCGAGCAGTGTAACATAATCCGAGACAGGGTATACCCCATTGAGGAGTTGAGGTGTTCGATCGCCGAGCGGTGTAACATGATCTGGCGTTTTCGTAGACATCCCTTGCGTTTTTGCTACGTCCTCTTCGTTATTCGCTGTTCTCTATGTTCGAAGCTCGTCGGCAAACATCAGCGAATGTACGAACACTACGATAAACGTTCATTTCCGAGTATGTGCATTTATGGAGACTACTGTACTAATTTATTTTTCATCGCTTTATATTTAACCCGAGGAGAATTATAATTCAGTGTATCGTTAG
Organism: Hylaeus anthracinus; assembly: GCF_026225885.1. Lineage (NCBI taxonomy): Eukaryota > Metazoa > Arthropoda > Insecta > Hymenoptera > Colletidae > Hylaeus > Hylaeus anthracinus. The sequence continues at coordinate 16,384 of NW_026534665.1, forward strand.
GTAAAAATTCTGAACCACTTTAATACAACTTTAATCCAATCGATATACGATGTAATCTGTATAGCAGACGAGCCGTGTTTACGTTGGTAATCCGGTGTACGACACGGTTATAATGATAGCCTTGAGAATCTGATAACGATGCACCTTCACGCTGCGTTACGTTTCGCGTCCAACTGCGAAATGGCAAGGGCAAATGCGTTCCGATAAAAAAAAGCGATCACCGCGATCCCGCATACACTACCGTGCAAACTGTCTTTGTAATTATAGTCTTATTTGCAAATGTATGCGGGTCAGAAGGTTGTCTCGCGTTAAACTGTCGAAAATAGAACTCAAAGTACGCGTTGCGCATAAATTGCGAACAAGGTGGCACGATATACGAAAACATGAAACGAGATCTCCATATTTCTTGCGCGAAATATTTATTTAATATTCCATTTCGTCGCATGTGGAAATTCATGACGCGGACTTTCGTTATTCTCCAAGTTTCTTTTTGAATTCTCCGTGGTAATTGTGTTTAAATGAAATGAAGAAAAGGGCAGGGAGTTTCTTTATCTAACCAAGGACGAATCCACGAAATCGTTATTAACGCACTTGATGTATACAGGGTGTCCCAAAAATGTTGTGTAACACCTTGAAATGGGTGATTCGGGGGGTGATTTGAAACAACTTTTTCCTTAGCGAAAATGTTCTCCGAGGCTTCGTCGAGGAGATATTACCGGAAAACATTGACCAATCAGAGCGCGAGTACGCCGATGGAGCGTAGGCTACGCGCTAGTCGGCCGCGCTCATACGCTACCACGGCCGCTCCAACGGTATGCGCGCGCTCTGATTGGTTAGTGTTTTTCGTTAATATCTCCATAACGAAGCCTCGGAGAACATTTTCGCTAAGGAAAAAGTTGTTTCAAAT
>NW_026534666.1:0-17287 GCF_026225885.1 Hylaeus anthracinus
TGAGCGACGTGGGAACTTGTTGCGGGAGCCAGTAGGGAAGGGGGTAGTTTTAACGTGTGTTTAGGTTCGTCAGGGTAACGGTGGAGATGCACTTGAAACTCTTTGCGAGGTACAGTTTATTGTTACTCGTAAAAGATGAATGCTCGACAGGGGAGAAACTGAGAATTCGAAGGGCACTCGGGGGGGGTACCTACTTTTGTATGGAGGGTTTATGTACACCGAGGTGAACCATGATAGCAGAAATATCGGTGATATTCTCACGAAAATATCGTAATCTTTATTTTCATTAGTGATCGCTCTTCATGAAAATAAAGAAAAATGTTGAAGATCAAAGACCTACTCCTATGTAACAAAAATTGAGTTTCTCTTCCTTAACGTAGAAAGCTCTTATTAAAATTGTTATCCAAACCTCTCTGCACACCAGTACAGCGGTGCAGAAAGGAGATTCATTTGCTGTTGTTTAACACGTTGATCGCCATGTCACCCACATATGGGTGACAGTGGTCTTCACTGGAACAACTAAACAAATTAATTTTAAAAGTCAAATATCAAAGGAAACAAATTCAAATGGAATTTACGAATTGTTATGAAGTTACTGTGTAGTTGTTATGTAGTCTCCGATAGTTTAAATAAATATTTAATCGTAGCAGGAAATTTCAAGAATATTTGTCTGGCAGTCAACGTGTTAAGATGTTCACTGCCGAGTTTGTATTACTTAGAACACCGATATTCGTGTAGCTAGAATAAAATTCCAAGTACAGTAAAGACTGGATCAGCGGAAGAAAATCAGCACCCAAACAATGGAGGTATCCAGTCCAAGTTTCTATTCTGTGTTTACATTTGCATCGAATTAGCATCGAACGTAGAAAAGGACAGAGAAAGAGGTCTGAGGAAAAATAGTTTTTCTTTTCACTTTTCACCAATACCCCCTGGATCTATAAAACACTCTCGCGTTAAAAAATAAATAGCATATCGCATCGCGAACTGTATAATTCTCAGTTCCGGGCCCAAACCAGTTCCCCGAACAATGCACTTATCGAGCGCGGGGATCGGCACAGCGTCCCGACACGGCGACAAAGTCGTGTCTCCGCAGGTGAGAAGTTTCTCCGTGTAATTGATCTTGTAAGCATTCCGCTGTCTATTTAGAGAAAGAAGACCGGCGCTAAGTTTAAACCGAGAAACGGCTCACGGCAACCTTGTCAAGTTCTCCACTTTCAGTGTCAGCAAGATTATACGCTTCTCTTCGACGCTCGATAGAGCCGGGAATTATGCAACGCGCCGCGATGGAATCTCGTGCGCTCCGTGGCCTGCGATTAAAATAATTATTAACGCGCTCGATGGGGGTTGAAAAAAGCTTCCTTGCATTCGTAACCGCACCGACAACGACAGACAGTTTATTTTAAATCGCCATTGACGTCGAGACGCAAAACAAATAAATATAAAAGAAACGTTAGGCACGGTTTAATATATCAACCCCTTAACTTAAAACTACGTGCGAGACTCGTAGTCTTGTAGAATTACATTCCAGTTGTGCCTCAAATCATAGAAGAGTCCTTTTCCAAATTACTCGAATGCTTCGATACGAGAATATGAGGGGTACGGATACGGGAGCCTTTACTGTAATATAAACAATTTTGTAAAATTGTGAATACGTAAGCGGTTCGAACTAGGAAATTATAATGCTACGAATATAACCGTAGAAAAAGGATACCTTAACGTCAATGGCAGTATAAAATTAATTATTTGATGCAGTTACGCTCTTCGTTTATGTGTATACGAGCGTATCGATGCAATGCCCCAACGACACGAGAACGCTTTTCGCGTTCGCTCGTACGTAAATACCCTAAGTAGCGCCTTTTGTCTTACTACTTTCAATAACCAGGGACTTGATCGAAAGTGTGTGTCAGTGCGTCGAGACAAAAAGAGATTGAAACGGTCGGCGTTCTTTCGTCCCGCTACCCTCGAGCAGTTTTTAACGAAGCCTTTCGAGGAAAGGTAAACATTACGAAGGCTAATGGCACTCGACGCCACCGTTTACCAATGCCACTAATACCCGGTTAATTGCATTTTACTTTTGTCTCATCTGCCTTGCACGCAGGAGTACTTAAGGCCTCTCGACGCACCTTAAATTATATCAATGAGTAGCGAGAATACGCGTACGTTAATCGCATGAATATATTCCATAGAATCCCATGAAAATGAGCCCAAACACGGCCCCGTTCGGTAGATGTAGACTAAATGCCCCCAAACCGAACTTGAAAGTGACGCTGCACAGCCATCGACACGCTAGTTTTCACGTCTATATACATTTCCCCGATATTTTTCCTTCTCCGAAATTGTGTCTACGCGTGTCTGGACGCTCGCAATTTTTTTTTTTACCCTGAAAAATCGTGCTTTCTCGCGAAGGGCCCGGAAGGGAAATAAAGAAAATTGGTATCGAAGGGACATCGCGCGGAGGGACTCCGACGGAAATCACTTACAAAAGAATTATTCAACCTGAGTTTACGTTCTATATGCGCGCGAGTACAATGCTCCTGGAACATGTGCGTTTATCGAACCGACCGTTTCGCGTCGAGTTATTTTTGTGTGTAGCCGCTGCCGGCTTTCAGTTCGATCGGAATTGTTATCGACTCTTTTCCCTCGGCGCGCGTATATTCCAGGCGCCTCGCTTTCACAGAAATTTTTCGTTTGCGCCGGTGAATGCCGTCGCCTCTCCGGTTACAGTTCTCGGTGACTAGCTATTGTGCGCAAGAATCCCGTCTCGAAAATTCTCGCGACGGTTCCTTTAACCCCTCGACTTACGATTTCTTTCCAAAGAAGCCGTTGTAAGATTTTTAATTTCTTCCAACGATTGCCCGTAAGACAATCCGCGCTCTCATCGCGTTAAAAATGAAAACGAGTCCGCGACCAAGTTTCCCGTCTGGTATCTGGGACACCCTGTAGCCGAAGATCAATATGAAGAGCGCGGGGAATCCGTCGCGTCGCCGTTTGCACAATTCTCTCACGACCACGGTCTCGGTATCTCATCTCATAATTAACGGCGCGGATGTACTACGTTCGGTACGAAAATAAAAATAGCCGTCGCGCAATCTACTCATCTGCTCGCGGTTGCAACACGGCGAAACACGGCCGGCAGGGTCACTCGTGCTACTATGCTATGCAGGCACAGCGGTAGCCTCTATCGTTATACGCGGCCATGCTTCGGTCCTCTCTTTCTCTATTTCACCGCTCGATGCGGAGTCGATACGTCTCGCGTTTCGCAAGGAGGAAACGGTCTGACAGTTACACAATCAAGATTCAGCGTAGCGTCGAGAAGCCAGGGAGGCCACGGTGGCACGAAGGCGACGCTCAGAGGCAGACCGAGGGACAGAGAGGGACAGATTTCCCTCCAAAGTCAATTCGCTATTCCATTCAGAGCACTCTCTCCCCCTGTTCTGTCTCTCTTCGACCGACGTTGCTTTCTTTGCATCGCGGTGCTACCCCCTCCAGCCAGACTATCTGCCAAGTTGCAGGCATCGAATGCAACGGTACATGCCGGCCACGAGATGCATAGACGATGATAGCGTGCCGTACCCGACCGCGGCAGCACACGTACGTTGAGAACGCGCCGGAATAACTTCGCCCTTGTCTACGCCAGCGTTTCCCAAACCGACTTCCGTTGCCGCGCGAACAAGTCAGAATTCATTTTTATTATGCGTATACATATACACAATTACTTTCTTTCCAATGAAAATGGCTGTCCAGCCCCCACTTTTCTCATCGCTGCACTCCACTTGTTAGTATAATAACCTTTCTTCCTTTTGCAAGCGTATTATCCTATTATCAGTCGAAACGTGTTTTTCCGCGACAGAAAAAGTTTGGGAAACACTGGTCCGCGCTCTCCCTCGTTCCCCGGTTGGTCGAATAGCCGGGGGAGTCGGTAAATTTTCCAAAGAGCGTTACCCGCGGCAGGCAGCCGCGAGCAAGAATGCGAGCACCCAGACTGCATCGGTGGTTTAGCGGGATTAATGAATGGAAGAGCGCTCGCGCGCGAAAGAACGCGCCGCCCGCGCTGGGATTCTTTTCCCCGTCCGCTTTCAACGCCGCCGCGTTATTCAGGGTCTTTGGTACCCTCGCGGTAATTACATCGTCTTGGCTGCAACTTTTTTCCCAGCCGCGTGTATTTCTTTCCAGGGTAGATTTTACAATCAACCGTGTTATTCGTGGTAACCGGGGTTGGTTGGGATCATTAGGTTAGGATCATCATAGAGGTAGAACACACGCAGAGTGTCAGCAACAGTTTGGCGAGGTTCTCCCGATGAAAATGAGCCCAAACACGACCCCATTCGGTAGACGTGGATTAAATACCTCTAAACCGAACTTCAAAGAGATGCAGCTCAGGTATCCGAGTGCGAACGAAAGCCTCTATATTGCTAGCGTATATTCACGGGAGTCTCATATAGTTTTATAACGTTTTTCCCTGGTATCATTATTCCCTTGGAGTCGTTTGGAGTCACGGTGCCTCTTACAGAGGGAATTCCCGCGTATCGCGTACAAAGAGACCTTCCTTGTCTCCCGGACAGGGAGTCTTCACGCCTCTTAGACCGAGTGCTTTCCCTTCTCTCAAATTGAGACATCTACGTCTTTTTCACAGGGTTTACTTTTTTTCCTTGGAATCGTTTGGAGTCACGGTGCCTCTTACAGAGGGAATTCCCGCGTATCGCGTACAAAGAGATCTTCCTTGTCTCCCGGACAGGGAGTCTTCACGCCTCCTAGACCGAGTGCTTCCCCTTCTCTCAAATTGAGACCTCTACGCCTTTTACGCGGGGTTTACCATATTTCGTGTCCCCTTTCAACACCTCTTTCTTACAGCACTTCCGTGGAAAGTATCTTTTTCGCAAGTCCGAAGCGTTTTCCCCGGTCAGATTGGCTGGCGAGACCACGCCATCGTAAAATTCTGAACGAACTGCAAAGGTGCGGGGCTCGTCATTGTCACGCGCACGGGACAGAGCGCATATGGTAGCGAGACAATGCACGTTGGGAGGCTTATTGCGGCACGGTATCGGATGGCATCTCTCTCGGCCGCAGGAATATATCCTGGCACGCACGCAACGCGATGTTCTTCGCTCTCCGTGCGGTTTACACGCGCGAAATTACAATCCGACACAGCGCGTCGCGGCTTGCTTAATACCGGGTCCGTTAAGAAGGAAACTTTTCAATAGAAATTACAGTGGCCGCGGTGGAACACGGTCCGTAATACGCCAGATGGAAAAAGAAGAAGCAAACGGGAGAAGAATGATATTCGACTAATTTTCGCCTGGTCGATGAAAGATACTCGTTTAAGTGGAAATAATCGCGCGATTGCGGGCTATCCGTTGGAACGAATTCCATCGGCAAGCAAACTTGTCGATAATAACGGTGCGAAGAATTTCGAGCATCGAGCAGAAAATATTTGTATTAGGTGGAGATATTAATTCTGTGCCTTTCCAAGGTAAACTTACCATTTATTTATTTATTAAGAAAAAACACAAGTTCTTTTCATTTTCTCATATTCTCAATCACACAGAGATATTATTAATTTCTCCGCCTAATTTACAAATTTGGCACATCTTTGACATCCTCCTTTGTCGTTCGAGCGAGACTAAAATGCACAGTCCGACGATATTCGCTACGATAAAGGATGCACATTTCCCCCCTTTTCGTCCGCAACAATTACGGAAATAGTCCCCCGTGTAATTGGTCAGTTTCGAGAGGAAATCCTCGACGATCGTACGAAGTCAAGATGGCCCCGATATCGCTCGATGCTCCAGATTTAGCGTCGCTGGCGAACAACCACCGTAGCCTGGATTTCGAGGGATTTATTAAAGTTTCATCCCCGGTTTGGTTCGGATTTTTCTTTCCCATCGTTTCGAAGGGTTGATATTCCGTCTACCGGAAGATGGCGAGCGCTTTTTTTTTCTCTCGTATCTCTGGCCACGATCGAGCGAATATCCTCCCTCGTTTAGCCGTTGAGCCTATGCAGGGCTCGCTCAGCCTCTTCGCATCCCTTAACGCGCCGTACCTTAAAGCGGATAGGGCATTCCGAGTATTGACCCGTTTACCCTGCGCCACTCGACTCATCGGACCGATGGTGCCCCTCTAAATTTCGCTAATTAGTCGTTCATTTCCACGCTAACTGACCCCGTCGTGTTCGTTAGGAATTTTCTCTTTATTATTACTCCAATGATACAGTGAATTCTGTCTAAGAGACGCGTGGGTACTCCCACCGTTCCCTGGAACGGAGAGCAAGCATCAATCTTAAAGGGACTTGTCCAAGAGACACGCCAAGGACTAAAATCGGTGCCTCTTAGACGGGATTCAATGTATCCTTCACTGTATCGGGAAGAAAGGGAAGTCGAAGGATTCCAGCGTTTAGAATAAACCTCGAGTATAAATACATAAATGTGAAGACGCTGAATTACTCTCCTCGCCTAATAGATACACTACATATGTTACAATAAGGATTTAGAAAACTGTTCTTGTATTGCAAATGACTGTCAACGATCCCCATGCAAATGCATCGTGATTTGATTTTCAAATCGCGCTGGTCACCTGCAATCTTCGCGTCGTCCACCCACGACGATCCTCGGCTTAAACATATAGTCGAGGGAGGGGGAGCTGCAAAGGTGAGCGAACATCCAACGACGACGTTGTTTCTAGCGAGACGAGACTTTGCAAGGCAAATACGAAGGCCCGTGGGCCATCATCGCCCAGCCACGTTTACTGGTTCGCGCCCACACGATGCACGAAAATCGATGATCCCAATCCCCTCCTCTGCGACCAGTCCCAGCTTCCATGACTGTGGCTCTCGCCCCCTGTCTGCGTTGCTCGTCACCCTCCCCTGGAGCCAAGTTGGGCTAGGTTAGGCTGCGTCCCTGTTTCACCGCGACTCGGACTCCTAGCACCTAGGAATGCACCTCGAGTGGTCTGTCGTATCTGGGGAACCTCGTTTCGCGGAAATGCGATATTAGGGAGCAACAATTTGGGTTGCGTCGAACAATTGTGTAGCTAATCTAGGTTGGGATGATCAAGTATTGATCATGGATCATGGATCAATAACTTTGTATGAAAAGGTAAATGGCGTTTGTTTTTTGAGGGTGGAAATAGTAGTGTGGGAATAGATAGGAATTACTGACACTTAACACCCACGATTAAACTCAACGAAGCAAGAGTGTTTATTGGTTACGCATAAATATCCGTTACAGGAAAACGCGAGTCGTGCGTTCTATACGTTTCGCTCGCGGTCGTGACTCGCTACTGACTCGTTACTGACTGCTGACTGCCGTGTCCTGCCGGAATTCATACCTGATTCAGGATACGGACAGCGAGTTCGGGAAAAACTCAAGTTCGCACATTTGGTCGCCAAATAGAAAACGGAAAAACGAAATTAGAAAGCGGAGGCCTGGTAGTGACGAAGTCGTCGCTACAGTAGGACCTCGATTGTTGCAAGAAATTGAAGATGGATCTCTTTCAACAACCGAGGCTATTGTCGCGCAAACTAATCCAGCGAGTAGTATAGAGCATATTTTACTTGTGACCTTTTAATTTTCTTTTTTCGTTGAGGAGAATCTATGCGATACTATCTATAGTATTTCTAATGAAAAAACTATGGTTTGTCTAACACCGAATCTAATCGTTGTCGACGTGGCTTCATCAGTACATTCTCTCTCTCGCTCCAGTTCCCTTTTACCGTAGGTTCTTTTCTACCTCCTCCTCCTCCAACCCCTTCCATTACCGCCCTACCTTTCTTCTCCTTACTCTATTATTCTTCTCCCTTCGCGAAGCGTTCGACTACTCGTTTCTTTCTTCGACCCCCTCCCTCACCGTCGCGACCTTTTCCTTTCTCCTCTATTCGATCTAGTTCTCGATCCACGTTACCTAAATTGAAATCTCATCCCGAGCCTTCGATTAAATAACCCCGTCTCGTTCACTTTCGAACGTTCGGTACATCATCGAGATTTCCTTTTTAGCAAGGAGATTTGCATTTAGCAAAACGGGTAATACGGGCTATGGAAAAAGAAAATGTTGATTTTTCGCTTGGCGCATAGTTGAAGTTCGTCGACAACCAACCCTGTGCCGCCTGTGGCCATTTAAATTCCACAGAAGCGGAATCTGGGTTAAGTAGGCGCAGAAATGCGAAGCAGGTGAGCGACGTTCATAGGTGAACGCGTATTCTCAATGAGATCGGCGGAATAGCTGCGGCAAATTTCAAATAACCGTTCCGATTCCTTCCAGGCCGACGATCCAGTATTGGAACGATTTAAAAACGTTCGATCTCCCTTTGATTAGGTGGTAGTAAGCTTAATTAGGCAACGAACCGTTACTTTTAATTATTAGAGACCCTGTCTAAGACACCCTGCAGCGTTTTGTGGTTGTCCCACAAATCTACAGTAACGTCTCCATAACTGCACAAGCTCGGTGACTGGCCTTGTGCAGTTATCGTAGAGTTCCTATATTCTCTGATGTTTCTGTGTGCTCTGATTGCTTGAATTTATTATTAACACAGCGATGGATCTGTGCATTTGTCGTGGGCAAATTTGTGCAATTACGGAAACATTACTGTACTTTTTTTTTAATCCTCGAAATCTTAATCCTTGTCTATTTTATTCCAACCACATTTTCTTTAATTAGATGGTAGTAGATGTAATTACGTAACGAGGTCCGAAAGGCGCGCTTACAAGAACGAATAAGTTTATCGGTTCGGGAACCGTTCTTTGGATTAAAGCGAGCCTGAAACGAGAAAAAGAGCGAAACGCGCAGACGCGAACGTGACGCGGCAACAAAGGAGGCGAGAAGCGTGGAGGAAGATACACAAAAGCTCATCAGCGATTCGTTGGCGAGTCGCGATACATCTTCGGGACTGGCTTTGATCCTCGATTTAGCGATGACCTCGTTAACCTTCTGCAACGGTTGCTCCGATCGAAGCCACGGATAAAAGTGAAGGGATGCGAAACGATATTCCCCGCTTTTCCGTCACTTTTCTCCGCGCGAGATCGACTCTCCGCCGTGTTGGCTCGATTCGCGAATAACAACGAGGATTATTTCATTTTTGGAACTCGTTCCGCGATATCCAGTAGGCGTTTAGTCGCAAACATAAACAAAGTAAGCAGGATTAATTTGTGTTACAGAAGATAAACTATCATTCTGTAAAAAAAAAAAAAAAAGAAAAAAAAATCGATCCCTTCTGTTTCGCCACAAAGTCAGCCAAATGCCTTGATCTAATAAACAGAATAGGTCCTCTGTAAATATTCATGAAAACTCACACCCACGATCGAGGCGTAAAAGCGTGGAACGAGGTCCACGGGTCCGTTCGATTCGCTGACGCGCTCTGTCGGGATTAAATTCAATCCAATCAGAAGATATTCTTTACGCCTTTGAAATCCAATCGGTAACCAGGGTGGACGAAGGGTGGTCCCGACGCGTAGTAGCACATTTCGCACAGCACTTCCAATTCAACCATGGGTGGGATTCAATTTCTCGTCTCCCCTGGATGCAAGAAAGGGACATTAGCGGGATTTGCCGTTCTTTTGTCTCTCACGGCATCGTAGATTCGACGGGACACGGCAGAACGGCGTGGAGGGGGGACGGAGCCAGAGGGCAAAGTCCCAATTTAATTCGGATGAATCCTTCGGGGCCCTACCTTTGCCTCTCTCGGCCGTTCCTTTACCTCTTTCGTCTTTTTCGCCCACTTTCTTCGCGATATAAAATATTCCGAGAGAGGCGAACCAAACGTTACGGACCCAGAACGGTTGTTTCAGGAGTCAAAAATTAACTTCAACCCCCACCCCGTAAGCTCTGTCTTAATTATATTAGGTCGTCCAGAAAGTTCGTGCCAATTTCTAAGAAAAATTCAAAAACACGTTTGAATTTTAATACATATTTATTGAATTACATAGGCGCCATTTTGTTCCACAACCTTTCCACTTTTCAAGGGATGTATATATGTTATTTGTTTTCAACCACTTCGATATATTCAGACCTGTATACCATCTACCAAAAATCGACATAAGACTTTCCGTACAACCCAATACAATACCTGTGATAACCAGTAACAATATCGATCACGGTTGGCAGAACCATGAACCCGAAGTATCAAAGTAAATAGTTTTGCATAGTTTTTGCTGTGTTGGCCGGAGGTCCTTTTGGCTGTGTGATCAAAATAAATACCTTGCACGTTGTCCGCAGAACAAAAAGTTCGTCCTATAGAGGGTTCGATTTACTATTTACTTCCCTCTGAACTCTTTTATTTGCCATTACAAATAAGAGTTCATCTTCAAAAATATTGCATACGCACTAAACCATCCCCTTCAATTTTTGAAATATCTAATTTTCCTACACCAATCGAGTCCTTGGTCTCCTTAAACAGTTCCGGACCGACGCGCATCGCGGTTGCGCATGCATCCACGGTCGTAAACCGCGCGCGCGCGCGCAACAAAGAGGGAACGTAGGTGGGTTCCTAACTCTTACGGTTTTATTTTCTCTATCGGCCCTTCGCCATCAGCCGCCTATGAGGTCTCCGCACAGGTATACACGAGCTATTAGAGGATTCTAATACGTTCTTTTTTACCACTCTCTTCCTTTTCGCCTGGTCTATCTCTCTGCTCTCGTCGTTCGTCCCCGGGCTCCGTCGGGTTTCGAGAAAAACCACGCGTATGCGTTCCTCTCGTGCCTCGGTGATTAAATGGTACCATGGCGCGTCGCAGCTCCACGGATTCCTTGCGCGAGTTATGGGATCGTTAGCGCCGGAATCTTTTTTCGAGGTCGTTGACGAATTCTGCTCGGATTCGACGTTTTCCTCTCCTTCTTTTACTTTGGACTCTTTTTTTTCCCCCCTCTAGACCGTCGCGTTCTTCCTTCGTCGCGAACCTTTAAAAGAAGGTGCGCTTAAATTGTTCGAATGCGAAGTCTGTATACTTTGGCGCAATTTTTTGCCGCACCCTATAATTTGGAAAAAAATCTCTGAACAGAGATATCAAACGTAGAGTGATGAATTATGTTTGGTGATGCTATGTTTCTTATTTCGATACTTAAAAAATAGTACATTTGACTTCGAATAAGGAATGTAGCGTAGGGGCTGGAGAGGTTTTCGAATTAACACGTTGATCGCCACGTCACCCATATGTGGGTGACAGTGCTTTTCACTGAAGAACTAAAAAAATTAATTCTGAGAGTTAAGCTTCAAAGGAAATGAATTTAAATGAAATTCGTGTATTTTGATGAAGTTACAAAAATAAATACCACGACAAATGTTTGATTATGTAGTTTCCAATAGTTTGAATAATATTTCATTCTAACAGAAATTTTCAAGAACATTTCTCTGGCAGTCAACGTGTTAAAAACAACTTGCGTGTCACCTCGACACACAGTAACCATGGCGTTGTGTACATTTCTGTACTACGTCGCATTTCGTATCGATTCTCTACAGTAGAAATTGTACGAGTACATGAAAAAGTGGAGGACTCGAGGAGTTATCATTGAAAAATAGAAGATCCCCATAAAAAAACCACAAGAAAGTAGAAAAAGATTTGCTTAGATTTCCGCGGCCTGGAAGTTAAATGCCAGGCAAGGCATTCTTAGATCATCAATACCCATACTTTCTCTCTACTTCACAGACTTTCAAGTAATTTGTCAATTTAAAACTCTGACAATGTTACGAGTACACTTTCATTGTATTGCGTTTTAAAATATTTCTAAGGTCATTCATTGACGCCAGTACCTTTACTCTCACAAGCTTTCAGATACTTTGTCAGTTTAAAACTCTGACAATATGAGTACACTTTCATTATTTAACGTTTTAAAATAATTCTTATTCGCCTTAATCTAGGCAAATCATCTGGCAGCTCATTTCAATTTCACATATTTTTCTACTTTCTTGTAGTTTTTTATGGGGATCTTCTATTTTTCAATGATAACTCCTCGAGTCCTCCACTTTTTCATGTACTTGGCGTAAACACGGAAGAATCCGACCAGCAACACGAAAAATGTTGCCTCTTCGTGCCTTTTGAAAATCGACGAATGGAAAAGAAAACATGGCCGAAGGATGCGTGCATTATTAGAACAGGAAGCTTTGTTCTCTATTTCGTCCATGTCGGTGGCACGGAAAGGACAGGAGGGTCTGTGAGTTTTCTTTTCCACTCGAGAAATTCGTTGTCCGTGGTCCAAGGTGCACGCGGGCTCAGTCACGTATTTTCCATTGGCCTGTCCTCCACAATGGCCCTACCTTCAGAGGGAAACAGGCTCCGCTCTGCCATTTTACCATGGGATTTTAGAAAGCTTACTTCCACGGAGTGACAATATCTGGGAAGCAGAAGATTGTCAACCTTGGTCTTCTTTTAGCAGAATGTCTAGTACGTGGCGAAATTAGTGAGATAAATATACGACTTAATGGAGAGATTACAATTATTTAAATATCTTTTTTTTTTCATATGGTTTATATGTTTACTCAACCGAAGGAGAAGGTTTTTTGAACATTAGCAACAGATTTCTGTTACTGAGGTTATGCTTTAATAACCGAAGTCCATTTTCTAAAATTGATTGGGAGACTCGAATAAAAATGCATTTGGATATATGCTTGGCCTTTTACGGGCATCAAATTTGGAATGGGTCCAAATGACGATGCTCTGTACGGTAGTGTTCGATACTTACCTATAAGTAACTGAAATTTTGTAATCCAGAGAAGTACGATTAATTTAAACGTTTCCGTAAAAATTCGTCGTCGCGTGGTACCCCAGCAGGGCGAGCGGGGGGCTCAGACACGTATTTTCCATCGGTCTACCCTCCACAATGGTCGTCTTCCTCGGTGCCTTTCAGAGTGAAACCGGCTGCGCTCTGCCATTTACCATAGGATTTTAGAAAGGTTCCTTTTACAAAGTGGAGCTCTAGTTAAGTTTTTGTTGGCTTCCAACGTCGCCCCCGCCGCCCACCCTCTTCCCTTCCTGGGACGGCGAGTAGGAGGCCTTTCTGCTCGCGTTCCATTCGCTTCTGCCGATCAGAATCCATCTAACCGATTTCGGGATCGTCTTAAGGTGGGTTCACCGTGAGCAGATCGGCTCTTCTTTTATTCCTCCCCCTTTTCGTCGTGCAGACGGGGAAAAAAAAACGAGAACTCCGTAGGACCTTACCTGAATCCACGAGGCACACCTGTGATCAGAAAACGTTGGAATATTTACTATAACTCAACCTTTTATTTTACTACAAAAATAAATGTACTTGGAATATATGTACAACGTATACAGTAGTCTCCATAAATGCACAAAATCGGGACTGAACTTGTGCGTTTATCGCAGAGTTCGTATAACGGTGAAACTTGTATTGTTATATTCCTAACATTTTTCTGATTAGAACGAGCCCAAACACGATATAATTCGGACGATATTTATCATGTATATATATATATATTTTTTTTTAGTTAGTCTCCTACGACAGTGTTTCTCAACTTTTATGTAATCGCAGTCCGGTAAATTATTTGTACGAGACGAGTGATGATTTCGAGCGAACCATCTTTGGCTAACTTTGATTACTATATTCCCGATAAAACGAAGCCTGCGTTTCAAGTAAAAAATCGTTACGGTCTTCCTTTTGCTTGGACGAAATCTTCGACATTCCGGACAGGTCGCGGCTGCACGCAATTTTCCGTTTCCCTTTTGAACCTGCTCGCTTTCCCGTGAAATCCGCGTTTGGGGGCAAGAATTCCATTCAATGCTCCCTCCTTCCCGCTTTGAACTTTTTTTTCTTTCGGAATCCATTGACGAAGGAGATAATCCCGTCGTGTCTGAGGCTCGTTTCGTATCGAATTTATGGACTCGCATCGAAGCGTTACAGTATTCTCCTCACCCGAGGCAAACAGCGCTCGAAATACGCAGCGCGCCCTGTCTAAGAGGCGCGTGGTTTCATATGTAACTATTTCTATCGCGATGGGACAAAGGACTAGTCTCAGACACTTTTTTCGATCGAATACAAAAATATTTCACACGTTACTAAATTACATAACGCATTAAACAATCATTTATAAGAACTGTATACAATTCATCTGCCCTCAAGTAACGAAATCGTGATTCTCAATTCACTCGAAATCAGGTATCGATGTACTTTCGATAAATTTCAATCTTCGCCGATTTTATTCTAACCATATTTCTCAATTTTGTTGCAGGTACGTACACTTCCACTCGCACAGTATCGGTAAGCCTCGCTGGATAACGCGTGGTAAGTGTTTACACCGTTGCAAATGTAACGACAAATTAGTCAACGTTCCCCGAAAGTCTCTCGCCATCTTTCTCCATAAAATTCTTTCGACTCTATCTAAAATTCTATCACCGATAGAATTCTATCGGCGAAGTTGCAGGGATATATATAAGGGTCCGTCGGGTTCGTAAACACCAGGAAGACGCGTTTTGTAAGGGAACACCGCGGTATCATCCTCCAGCTGGTAAACAGCTGCCCACATCCTGTCTCACGTACGCCCTTCCGTCCTCTTCCTCCCTGTCTCACGTACGCCCTTCCGTCCTCTTCCTCCCTGTCCCCCGTTACGAGACGATCTCTCGAGTTCCTCTTTTTTTTTTTTCTTCTTCTTCTTCTTCATCTCGCCTCCACCTCCACTCCGCTCCCCCCACCACTCGTTTGGAACCGCTCGGACCCAAGGTGTAGCGCGAGGGGCCTCCGAGCGGTACCAAAATGGTGGACAGGTGCGCTCGAGGAGCGGAGTGGCCGGCACGCGACTGCACGGCTGTTTACCCATTAAAAAAAATCATGCCCTGGCTACGCGTGCTCTTTTCACGCGTGTGCGCGTCTCGCGAGGCTCGAGGTGGAGCACACGCCGCGGTATACATTATCACGGAGATCCAAGGCGATAGATTAGCGTGCCGCTAAACTGTTTGAACGCTAACCGGCCAGATAGCATCACGAGAAAAGGCTGCCACTGTTAATTGACCTGGATATCGTTAACGCGATTCCAACCGATTCCGCGACGAAATTACAATTACACCTGATCAACTTTACGCTCGACATTTGGGGGGAGCGGTGGGTTGGAGTAAGAAATGGTGAAGTTACTTTTTCTCGAGTAATTTTTTTTTGAATGCATCTACCGTTAGGCAAATTTGGAGCTTTGATTGCTTGGACGCCAAGACTTGGTACGGATGTGCAAAATCGAGTGACTTGATAATAAATAGTGGTACTTGTTGTCTTAAAAGAAACTATATTACTGTACGAAATGTTTGTTCTCGTTTTCTAGTAATTCTTATGGCTTCGAACTTCAAAGGTTTCTGAATTCGCGCGGCATAAATTATTGTAATAGTATACGGCGCGAACGGGGTCACAATTAATTAACCAACGAACGAAACACGGCGTGTACAACACGTTTTAATAACATGCACGGGGCGCGCTTAGTCGCAAATTGTCGCGCTACGATTGCATGATAGGATTAATTCGCTAAAGAGAATATCATTTTCCGTGGGGACGAGGGGAATTTTAATTTAGATTCCCAGATAGCGCGTTCGCGTTCGATTAACATCGGAACGTTTGTCTTTGGGCAAATTAGTCATTGTATTCACCTGTAATTAAGCATCGAAGCATGAATTTTAATACGTTCGTACATTAATATTTTAGTATCTTGATTGTAGTTAGTAATTAACAATTGGTTTCAATCTATTAGGTTGTCCCGAAAGTTTCTTTCGCGAGTTGCACTCAATTATTTGATGTGGTCGTGTTTATATAAATAGACAATCAAATTTCACAGATACTCATGTTGTAACAATAATGGAGCAAAACGAATCGTGCACAATTCAGTAATGTAACATAAAACATAAAGTATTGTGCATGTATTACTTATTAATATAGCGAAAGAAACTTTTCGGACAACCTAATATTTTACATCTGTACATTCATACTTGAGCGTCTTAATTGCAATTACGACTTGATAATTCGTTTCGGTATTTTTTATTTTTTTTTCTGACAGTCTCATCGTTACAGTAAAGTTTCCATGAATACACAAATATCTCTAGCATAAATGCACCGAAACCATCCCCACCAATGGAGGGGTATACCCCTTGGGGGTCTAGGAGTTCGATCTCCGAGCAGTGTAACATAATCCGAGACAGGGTATACCCCATTGAGGAGTTGAGGTGTTCGATCGCCGAGCGGTGTAACATGATCTGGCGTTTTCGTAGACATCCCTTGCGTTTTTGCTACGTCCTCTTCGTTATTCGCTGTTCTCTATGTTCGAAGCTCGTCGGCAAACATCAGCGAATGTACGAACACTACGATAAACGTTCATTTCCGAGTATGTGCATTTATGGAGACTACTGTACTAATTTATTTTTCATCGCTTTATATTTAACCCGAGGAGAATTATAATTCAGTGTATCGTTAGGTAAAAATTCTGAACCACTTTAATACAACTTTAATCCAATCGATATACGATGTAATCTGTATAGCAGACGAGCCGTGTTTACGTTGGTAATCCGGTGTACGACACGGTTATAATGATAGCCTTGAGAATCTGATAACGATGCACCTTCACGCTGCGTTACGTTTCGCGTCCAACTGCGAAATGGCAAGGGCAAATGCGTTCCGATAAAAAAAGCGATCACCGCGATCCCGCATACACTACCGTGCAAACTGTCTTTGTAATTATAGTCTTATTTGCAAATGTATGCGGGTCAGAAGGTTGTCTCGCGTTAAACTGTCGAAAATAGAACTCAAAGTACGCGTTGCGCATAAATTGCGAACAAGGTGGCACGATATACGAAAACATGAAACGAGATCTCCATATTTCTTGCGCGAAATATTTATTTAATATTCCATTTCGTCGCATGTGGAAATTCATGACGCGGACTTTCGTTATTCTCCAAGTTTCTTTTTGAATTCTCCGTGGTAATTGTGTTTAAATGAAATGAAGAAAAGGGCAGGGAGTTTCTTTATCTAACCAAGGACGAATCCACGAAATCGTTATTAACGCACTTGATGTATACAGGGTGTCCCAAAAATGTTGTGTAACACCTTGAAATGGGTGATTCGGGGGGTGATTTGAAACAACTTTTTCCTTAGCGAAAATGTTCTCCGAGGCTTCGTTATGGAGATATTAACGAAAAACACTAACCAATCAGAGCGCGCGCATACCGTTGGAGCGGCCGTGGTAGCGTATGAGCGCGGCCGACTAGCGCGTAGCCTACGCTCCATCGGCGTACTCGCGCTCTGATTGGTCAATGTTTTCCGGTAATATCTCCTCGACGAAGCCTCGGAGAACATTTTCGCTAAGGAAAAAGTTGTTTCAAAT
>NW_026534667.1:0-6143 GCF_026225885.1 Hylaeus anthracinus
AGGGGGTGTGTGGTGTGCGCGACGATGGTCGCGGAGGCGTTTGGTAGTGGGGGACGCCATTGCCGCATTCTGCGAACGTTATACGTGCAACGCTCGTTGCAGCGACGCGTTGCGCTCGTTGCAGCGACGCGTAATCAGCGCTTACGTCATCTCGGTGTGTGCCGTTGGTGAGCGCACTCGCGCGCACGTGTGACCGTGTGTGCCATTATTGCTCTTCCCTTTCGCTTTGTTTTCTCCCTTTTTTCGTCGTCTTTTTCTTTAGCTCCTCTTCCTTGTTTCCCCGCAGGTTCGCGCGCGCATGCGTTCGCTCGATGCGTGTGCGCCTGTCCAGATCCGCCGTGCCCTTAGCGCACCTGCGTGTTTGTAAATACCTTTTTGGGCGTAGGGCGAGGAAGACGGAACAGCGAGAATTTCAGTTTTGCTTCTTTTGGTGGAAGGAGGACTAGAGTTAATTCTGTCGAACGAAATTCTTTTCACAAGTGTCGTATATTATTTATTTCACGAGTCGATCTTGCGTTGATTTTTCCGTTACTTTCTTTCGTTCGCCGTAACGCGATTGGGTGTCTGGTCGTTCCTTGGATTTTTCAAAGAACAGACCGTTAGAGATTTCTCTTAATTTGATCCGCGTTCGTTTCGCGTTTATCAATCGTAACCTTAGCTCTATCGTATATCCTTACATTTGTGCCTCCCACGTTTTCTGATATCGCTAGAACAAGGCTCGAATATTCAGCGGCCGGTCCATTGCACGCCTATCTATGTATTTCATCCGTATATTCGCGTAGACGTATTATTTATGGCCACGATAATTCTGCGTTGCATAACGCGGACGTATCCAACACGCGGAAGTCACGGGGCAATAATTAATCGCGAAAAGATAGTATAAATTGAACGTGTACCGCGGATACAGATGCGTGGATCATTATCTGGTGGCTCTTTACGCGTCGGATAGTTTAACGGATTCGCGAACCGGAAAAGAAAGCCGCTGCACGAAACGATAAGCCTTCGGACCGTGTGCCATTCGCTCCGCGCGATAAGGAGCATTTTTGTTCGAGCCAGCACGATCTATTCGCCTCTACACACCTTGTATGCGCACGATCGCGTTCCATCTGTGCCTGCATACGAACGCCGCGATACTTCCGCTCGCGAAGAAAACGATACTGTTAATCCGCCTTCTCGACTACCGTCGTGCAAAACATATCGCAGTAGTCTTTCAAAAGCCAGTCTGATACTTAACACTGCGTTTTATTTTCCTGTTCACTGTTTTAGTAGATGATACTAGCAGGAAGGTTTGACGATAGTTTTTTTATGAATAGCTTTTACTAGTTTGAGTTTATCGCTTACTGTATCGCTGTGCCTTCTCCCTTTTCTACAAGGTATGCAATGTCATACCTTTTGGATACCTTGCAGTTATCCAGTCGAGGTTTCTATTCTGTGTTTACATTTGCACGAAAGAGAAAGAGAAAGAGGTCCGACGGGAAAAAAGCAATCGACAGAAACGTATCAATCGGTTAGGACCATATTACACTGCTCGCTCTGAATTCTGCCATTTGGATCTTGAGGGTTGAGATACTCAAAAGCGCGTTTGTCTCTTAATTCTTTTAACTATGTACTTTGTACGCACACATTTCTATACCGTACTGCCAGGAAGGTGTTAAAAAGCGGCGTGAGATTCCAGTTGATCGATTGCGCCGATCGTTGGACCGTATTTTTAAACGATGGAAACGCAGATTTCAGGAGGGTTCAAACGAAACGGGACATTTCCCATTCAAGCTCGTCCTTAATCGTCGCAGTGTACAGGCGCGACCACCGCCACGTTATACACCAGTTAAAGTCGTTAAACGTTAATTGGCAATCAGGTCCAGGAGATTGCTACCTGCGAGTCCACGCTTCCAGGCATATGAATATAAACGTGTGGACAGGTGAAACACGTGTGATTGCGTCGTTCGAAAAAGAACGAGTCCCATTGTCTTTTTTTTTATCGACTATTTTTTTCGTCTCCGATACGTTTCGATCGTCACAGAAAATTGACGCGCTTGTGACGTTAACGTTTAATGTTCTCGCTTTGAAATTATTCTTTTATTTTTGATTCGGAACTTTTTACTCGTGAAAGTACCACATTCGATACATCGGCGAATACTTTTCAAAGAGAACGAGCCCAATCACGACCTCGATCCGACTACTTTTAATCGCACTTATACGGGATGGTTAACTAGAAACAGCCCTAGAAGTTTGTTTTAAAAGTCCTTGGAATTTATCGACGACCTTCGGTTTGCTTCGATCGATGGATGGATCGATGCATAAGAGCGCACATTAAATAGTGCACGACAACCCGTCGCGCTTATTTATAGCGAGTTTGCGAAAAAAAATAATCGTAGTCCGCTAACACCAGCACGAGATTACGCGCGCGGGCTTATGCGAACGCGTAAAAACGCCACGCACGTGCTAACGCGAGACACGTGACATTAAACTCGTTTCGCTCGGGACTATTAATAACACCCTGCAGTCATACAACAGAACGTATTATTGCCTGTTTGTTTGTCGCGTGTAGTACTGCCGAGGATGTAACAATTTTTGCATAACTGTTCCCCGTGATTGATGACGCTTTCATTACATTGTTACGTACTGCCGGCAGTACCGCGACCGTGTACTGCTCGCGCGCGCGAAAAGAATGCATTTCGCGACTCGCGTGATTCCCGTTGGACTGTTTTATCGTAAAAATCTTCGACACGAAATTTGAAAAGAACGACGACGTTTACCTGCATCGCCGGATTCATTCTTTTATATGTATACAGGGTGTCCACGCTAAACAAACACGCTATTACAAACGCATATCTCGATAAATATTGATGATACGAAAAAATTGTTTACATGTGCACTGCATGAAATTGGCTTATGTTATTAATTTAACACTTTTGCTGCGGATGACGCATATATGCGTCCAACTGAAAATACATGGTTGTTATTATTTTTCAGTGTTCATTTTTATTTTTGTTCGGCAATCATATATAAAATAAGTTACCACAAATGTATGTTTTTCAAAATGATCATATTAGAACATTTGTAAGAAATTTTTCATTAAAAACAAATATGACAATTGCAGCTCCCAGCGGCTACTTATTTTCGTCCGCAGCGAAAGTGTTGAAAGATATACGAACTGTACGATAACTGCGCAAGGTCAGGCCCGAGCTTGTGCATTTATGGAGACACAAATAAAAAACAAGCTCCATGACTCGATAGAGACGTACTTCTGCTTTGCTTGTTTCTCTTTCGAACCAATAACATAGGTCGAGCGCGCTTAAAAGTCTGCCATCGTGAATATTAACGCATCGCATTCGTATTCCTCCAGTCTTGGTTTTTTCTCTCGCGACATTTACTTTACATTTACTTTACAATTCGCTTCGGTCGCGTACAGAACGCTCGCTCGTGCAACGTACACGGTGAACCTTGAACGTAATGAACCCAACCGCGTACGCGTAACCAGCAGTTAAACGCACTTCCGACGGCGCACGCGTACCGCCGGAAGTCGATTTATTGTTACGTTTTGCCGAGCCCCGGTTCATCGTTTCCGACCACCTTTCCAACGTGCGCACTTGCAGCTGAAAATCGATAGGGTTTTTCTCCCCTTTTACTTCGCGGACTTGGAATATCATTCACTTCGAGCATTATTCACTTAGCACCCCCTTCCAGTTATGACAGGATCGTTAGAATACCCTGAGCAACGAATGGGAAGCATTTCGGTGCATTAATCTGCTTAGCATTAGAGATATGGCTAGAACTGCTACTTGTGAATCACTCGTGATTCGATCACGTTCGTTGCCAATCACAGTGATTTTGCACAGTGATTCGTGATTTTTCGTGATCGCTTCTGATCGGCGAAGAACATAACCGTTCCTTGCACGCGTTGTTAGAATCTTCAGCCTAAATGTAAATGCATCGTAATGAAAAAACACCCTAACCAGTATATTTCACGTATATTCTACATAAGTATGTAATTAACGACATCAAAAGAAAAACGCGAATCACCTACATCGTATAAAATAAAGTAAAGTAAAGAATAGTAAATAAAGGAATGCTTTAATGAGGAACAGTGAAGAGTAACGAATATAAGTCAATAATTATGAATTGCAAGTCTTAGTTTAGTTGTGAGTGTCTTTAGACATTTTACAGAATGTAACACTGTTAGAAAATAGTATAATTAATGCGTAAAACATAATGCGAATACTATAAATGAAATACAAAGAACAAAATAACAATGGAATAAAATATATATATATAATAACAAACAAGTAACTATGTATTGCTGTTCAAGAATCAATTTCTCTGCTTGCGATCTGTTTCTTTTTTCCGTTGAAAGTAAACTTGCTTTAGAAAATATTCTTTCGCATGGGACTGAAGTAGCCACCACACAAAACAAATGATCTACTAATTCACTTAATAAAGGAAATTGAAATTGATATCATATGCGGATTTTTTATGCAAACTATACATATCGAAAGATTTTATAAAAAGTAATTTAATTAAGATGAAGAATTGTGATCACGCAATTCTAGCAAGATAAAAGAATCACGATCACGCTCGTGTATGAAATTAATTCACGATCACCCTCGTGAATGAAATTAAATCACCATCGTGATCGTGATTTTGCGATCACTGTGACAAATATCGGTCAGTGATTTTGCACGCCATCTCTACTTAGCAGGTCGTTCTCTGTAACGATAAGGAAATTATTTATGCAAAGGAAGATATTAATACTCTACGAATGGAGTAGTTGTTTTGTACACCCACTGTAGCGTCAATTGGGTGGGTACAATCGATAGGTGGTTTGCCACGCGTAGAGATCGTGAGAGGGGAAACGAAGGAGTGGGAAGAAAAATATTGTTTCCCCGAAAATCATCGACGAGCGCGTGCACGTTGCGTCGCAATAAAGTACAAGAGTTAGAGGGTTGAGAAAGCGTGGAGGGGTTGGCTCGTCGAACCCTATACCCGGAGCTCGGGCAATGCTCGTCGACCCTCGTTATTCAATCGAAACAGAGCATTACTCATTTATTGTCTCGCCCTTGCATCGTGTTATTCTTGCTCGACGGCACACGAGGATCTCGTCTGGTTGGTTGCGACACTTGCGACCAACCTCGAGTACGTGCGCGTAATCGACAATTAAAGGGGACGATCGAAACGCGACGGAACGTTAACTTTGTTCCTCTGTCGATCTTCTCTAAAGATGATTGAAAAGCGTGGTCGGAATAGTAAACGAATTCGATCCATTTTCCACACGTTTAATTTTTATTCGTTTTAAACAACCTATCCTCACCAAAAAGTAGAGTACGAGATCGTTTGAGTTTAAAGGGAGAAAAAAAACACGATACGGTGAACGCGGTTTTTCCACGATATTCGCGGTATTCCATTTCCATCGGTTTCGATCGTGCGTGGCAGAGCTAAAGGAAGAGAAAAAAGAACCCGATCTGCAATATAGCCCCTCGGTTGTCATCCATAGTGCTCGTGGCTCCAGTCGAACGAACAATAGATTCTCGCGTGCGTCTACACGCGCTCGTTGCGAGGGTTTTTCGGTGCCGCTTTCCGTGCGCTCGGTGTTCTTTGTGTACCCCGCGGACAAGTGTACGCGTCGCACATGTCACAATGCACATACGAGCATCGGTGTTTCTACGGGAAAGTACACTCGAAGGAAGGAAGGATACACCTCCGTCTACCCACCCTCGCCATCGTACCATTTTTCTCCCTCCGTAAGCGCGCCCCACTGCTCGGTGGACCGGATCGTGTGTGTTCCTAGTTGAGTTTCTTTTTTTTTTTTTTTCTTTCTTTTTTAAATACCCATCGACAGAAGTAATTAGAGCGATTCACGGAATCCCACAAAGGCGCAATTCCGTGGGTAATTGGTACGATTTCGTGCTGCGCACTTCGTAACGCGAATTGCGTAATTATCATCCCCGCGGACGTGGGCAACATCGAGGGAGGCGTGCTCGAGCGAAATTAAGATGAAACGGACGTTTGTTCGGTGCTCTGGCTATTTATTATTCCTCGTCTTACGCGTGATACAAATAGGAATTATTCTTCGATACATCGTCGTGATAGTATTACACAGAGATGGGCAAAGCCCTAGGCTTGGAATAAATCTGAAGTTTGCCGAT
>NW_026534668.1:0-6143 GCF_026225885.1 Hylaeus anthracinus
AGGGGGTGTGTGGTGTGCGCGACGATGGTCGCGGAGGCGTTTGGTAGGGGGGGACGCCATTGCCGCATTCTGCGAACGTTATACGTGCAACGCTCGTTGCAGCGACGCGTTGCGCTCGTTGCAGCGACGCGTAATCAGCGCTTACGTCATCTCGGTGTGTGCCGTTGGTGAGCGCACTCGCGCGCACGTGTGACCGTGTGTGCCATTATTGCTCTTCCCTTTCGCTTTGTTTTCTCCCTTTTTTCGTCGTCTTTTTCTTTAGCTCCTCTTCCTTGTTTCCCCGCAGGTTCGCGCGCGCATGCGTTCGCTCGATGCGTGTGCGCCTGTCCAGATCCGCCGTGCCCTTAGCGCACCTGCGT
Source organism: Hylaeus anthracinus (assembly GCF_026225885.1). NCBI lineage: Eukaryota > Metazoa > Arthropoda > Insecta > Hymenoptera > Colletidae > Hylaeus > Hylaeus anthracinus. The sequence goes on from NW_026534668.1 coordinate 360, forward strand.
GTTTGTAAATACCTTTTTGGGCGTAGGGCGAGGAAGACGGAACAGCGAGAATTTCAGTTTTGCTTCTTTTGGTGGAAGGAGGACTAGAGTTAATTCTGTCGAACGAAATTCTTTTCACAAGTGTCGTATATTATTTATTTCACGAGTCGATCTTGCGTTGATTTTTCCGTTACTTTCTTTCGTTCGCCGTAACGCGATTGGGTGTCTGGTCGTTCCTTGGATTTTTCAAAGAACAGACCGTTAGAGATTTCTCTTAATTTGATCCGCGTTCGTTTCGCGTTTATCAATCGTAACCTTAGCTCTATCGTATATCCTTACATTTGTGCCTCCCACGTTTTCTGATATCGCTAGAACAAGGCTCGAATATTCAGCGGCCGGTCCATTGCACGCCTATCTATGTATTTCATCCGTATATTCGCGTAGACGTATTATTTATGGCCACGATAATTCTGCGTTGCATAACGCGGACGTATCCAACACGCGGAAGTCACGGGGCAATAATTAATCGCGAAAAGATAGTATAAATTGAACGTGTACCGCGGATACAGATGCGTGGATCATTATCTGGTGGCTCTTTACGCGTCGGATAGTTTAACGGATTCGCGAACCGGAAAAGAAAGCCGCTGCACGAAACGATAAGCCTTCGGACCGTGTGCCATTCGCTCCGCGCGATAAGGAGCATTTTTGTTCGAGCCAGCACGATCTATTCGCCTCTACACACCTTGTATGCGCACGATCGCGTTCCATCTGTGCCTGCATACGAACGCCGCGATACTTCCGCTCGCGAAGAAAACGATACTGTTAATCCGCCTTCTCGACTACCGTCGTGCAAAACATATCGCAGTAGTCTTTCAAAAGCCAGTCTGATACTTAACACTGCGTTTTATTTTCCTGTTCACTGTTTTAGTAGATGATACTAGCAGGAAGGTTTGACGATAGTTTTTTTATGAATAGCTTTTACTAGTTTGAGTTTATCGCTTACTGTATCGCTGTGCCTTCTCCCTTTTCTACAAGGTATGCAATGTCATACCTTTTGGATACCTTGCAGTTATCCAGTCGAGGTTTCTATTCTGTGTTTACATTTGCACGAAAGAGAAAGAGAAAGAGGTCCGACGGGAAAAAAGCAATCGACAGAAACGTATCAATCGGTTAGGACCATATTACACTGCTCGCTCTGAATTCTGCCATTTGGATCTTGAGGGTTGAGATACTCAAAAGCGCGTTTGTCTCTTAATTCTTTTAACTATGTACTTTGTACGCACACATTTCTATACCGTACTGCCAGGAAGGTGTTAAAAAGCGGCGTGAGATTCCAGTTGATCGATTGCGCCGATCGTTGGACCGTATTTTTAAACGATGGAAACGCAGATTTCAGGAGGGTTCAAACGAAACGGGACATTTCCCATTCAAGCTCGTCCTTAATCGTCGCAGTGTACAGGCGCGACCACCGCCACGTTATACACCAGTTAAAGTCGTTAAACGTTAATTGGCAATCAGGTCCAGGAGATTGCTACCTGCGAGTCCACGCTTCCAGGCATATGAATATAAACGTGTGGACAGGTGAAACACGTGTGATTGCGTCGTTCGAAAAAGAACGAGTCCCATTGTCTTTTTTTTTATCGACTATTTTTTTCGTCTCCGATACGTTTCGATCGTCACAGAAAATTGACGCGCTTGTGACGTTAACGTTTAATGTTCTCGCTTTGAAATTATTCTTTTATTTTTGATTCGGAACTTTTTACTCGTGAAAGTACCACATTCGATACATCGGCGAATACTTTTCAAAGAGAACGAGCCCAATCACGACCTCGATCCGACTACTTTTAATCGCACTTATACGGGATGGTTAACTAGAAACAGCCCTAGAAGTTTGTTTTAAAAGTCCTTGGAATTTATCGACGACCTTCGGTTTGCTTCGATCGATGGATGGATCGATGCATAAGAGCGCACATTAAATAGTGCACGACAACCCGTCGCGCTTATTTATAGCGAGTTTGCGAAAAAAAATAATCGTAGTCCGCTAACACCAGCACGAGATTACGCGCGCGGGCTTATGCGAACGCGTAAAAACGCCACGCACGTGCTAACGCGAGACACGTGACATTAAACTCGTTTCGCTCGGGACTATTAATAACACCCTGCAGTCATACAACAGAACGTATTATTGCCTGTTTGTTTGTCGCGTGTAGTACTGCCGAGGATGTAACAATTTTTGCATAACTGTTCCCCGTGATTGATGACGCTTTCATTACATTGTTACGTACTGCCGGCAGTACCGCGACCGTGTACTGCTCGCGCGCGCGAAAAGAATGCATTTCGCGACTCGCGTGATTCCCGTTGGACTGTTTTATCGTAAAAATCTTCGACACGAAATTTGAAAAGAACGACGACGTTTACCTGCATCGCCGGATTCATTCTTTTATATGTATACAGGGTGTCCACGCTAAACAAACACGCTATTACAAACGCATATCTCGATAAATATTGATGATACGAAAAAATTGTTTACATGTGCACTGCATGAAATTGGCTTATGTTATTAATTTAACACTTTTGCTGCGGATGACGCATATATGCGTCCAACTGAAAATACATGGTTGTTATTATTTTTCAGTGTTCATTTTTATTTTTGTTCGGCAATCATATATAAAATAAGTTACCACAAATGTATGTTTTTCAAAATGATCATATTAGAACATTTGTAAGAAATTTTTCATTAAAAACAAATATGACAATTGCAGCTCCCAGCGGCTACTTATTTTCGTCCGCAGCGAAAGTGTTGAAAGATATACGAACTGTACGATAACTGCGCAAGGTCAGGCCCGAGCTTGTGCATTTATGGAGACACAAATAAAAAACAAGCTCCATGACTCGATAGAGACGTACTTCTGCTTTGCTTGTTTCTCTTTCGAACCAATAACATAGGTCGAGCGCGCTTAAAAGTCTGCCATCGTGAATATTAACGCATCGCATTCGTATTCCTCCAGTCTTGGTTTTTTCTCTCGCGACATTTACTTTACATTTACTTTACAATTCGCTTCGGTCGCGTACAGAACGCTCGCTCGTGCAACGTACACGGTGAACCTTGAACGTAATGAACCCAACCGCGTACGCGTAACCAGCAGTTAAACGCACTTCCGACGGCGCACGCGTACCGCCGGAAGTCGATTTATTGTTACGTTTTGCCGAGCCCCGGTTCATCGTTTCCGACCACCTTTCCAACGTGCGCACTTGCAGCTGAAAATCGATAGGGTTTTTCTCCCCTTTTACTTCGCGGACTTGGAATATCATTCACTTCGAGCATTATTCACTTAGCACCCCCTTCCAGTTATGACAGGATCGTTAGAATACCCTGAGCAACGAATGGGAAGCATTTCGGTGCATTAATCTGCTTAGCATTAGAGATATGGCTAGAACTGCTACTTGTGAATCACTCGTGATTCGATCACGTTCGTTGCCAATCACAGTGATTTTGCACAGTGATTCGTGATTTTTCGTGATCGCTTCTGATCGGCGAAGAACATAACCGTTCCTTGCACGCGTTGTTAGAATCTTCAGCCTAAATGTAAATGCATCGTAATGAAAAAACACCCTAACCAGTATATTTCACGTATATTCTACATAAGTATGTAATTAACGACATCAAAAGAAAAACGCGAATCACCTACATCGTATAAAATAAAGTAAAGTAAAGAATAGTAAATAAAGGAATGCTTTAATGAGGAACAGTGAAGAGTAACGAATATAAGTCAATAATTATGAATTGCAAGTCTTAGTTTAGTTGTGAGTGTCTTTAGACATTTTACAGAATGTAACACTGTTAGAAAATAGTATAATTAATGCGTAAAACATAATGCGAATACTATAAATGAAATACAAAGAACAAAATAACAATGGAATAAAATATATATATATAATAACAAACAAGTAACTATGTATTGCTGTTCAAGAATCAATTTCTCTGCTTGCGATCTGTTTCTTTTTTCCGTTGAAAGTAAACTTGCTTTAGAAAATATTCTTTCGCATGGGACTGAAGTAGCCACCACACAAAACAAATGATCTACTAATTCACTTAATAAAGGAAATTGAAATTGATATCATATGCGGATTTTTTATGCAAACTATACATATCGAAAGATTTTATAAAAAGTAATTTAATTAAGATGAAGAATTGTGATCACGCAATTCTAGCAAGATAAAAGAATCACGATCACGCTCGTGTATGAAATTAATTCACGATCACCCTCGTGAATGAAATTAAATCACCATCGTGATCGTGATTTTGCGATCACTGTGACAAATATCGGTCAGTGATTTTGCACGCCATCTCTACTTAGCAGGTCGTTCTCTGTAACGATAAGGAAATTATTTATGCAAAGGAAGATATTAATACTCTACGAATGGAGTAGTTGTTTTGTACACCCACTGTAGCGTCAATTGGGTGGGTACAATCGATAGGTGGTTTGCCACGCGTAGAGATCGTGAGAGGGGAAACGAAGGAGTGGGAAGAAAAATATTGTTTCCCCGAAAATCATCGACGAGCGCGTGCACGTTGCGTCGCAATAAAGTACAAGAGTTAGAGGGTTGAGAAAGCGTGGAGGGGTTGGCTCGTCGAACCCTATACCCGGAGCTCGGGCAATGCTCGTCGACCCTCGTTATTCAATCGAAACAGAGCATTACTCATTTATTGTCTCGCCCTTGCATCGTGTTATTCTTGCTCGACGGCACACGAGGATCTCGTCTGGTTGGTTGCGACACTTGCGACCAACCTCGAGTACGTGCGCGTAATCGACAATTAAAGGGGACGATCGAAACGCGACGGAACGTTAACTTTGTTCCTCTGTCGATCTTCTCTAAAGATGATTGAAAAGCGTGGTCGGAATAGTAAACGAATTCGATCCATTTTCCACACGTTTAATTTTTATTCGTTTTAAACAACCTATCCTCACCAAAAAGTAGAGTACGAGATCGTTTGAGTTTAAAGGGAGAAAAAAAAACACGATACGGTGAACGCGGTTTTTCCACGATATTCGCGGTATTCCATTTCCATCGGTTTCGATCGTGCGTGGCAGAGCTAAAGGAAGAGAAAAAAGAACCCGATCTGCAATATAGCCCCTCGGTTGTCATCCATAGTGCTCGTGGCTCCAGTCGAACGAACAATAGATTCTCGCGTGCGTCTACACGCGCTCGTTGCGAGGGTTTTTCGGTGCCGCTTTCCGTGCGCTCGGTGTTCTTTGTGTACCCCGCGGACAAGTGTACGCGTCGCACATGTCACAATGCACATACGAGCATCGGTGTTTCTACGGGAAAGTACACTCGAAGGAAGGAAGGATACACCTCCGTCTACCCACCCTCGCCATCGTACCATTTTTCTCCCTCCGTAAGCGCGCCCCACTGCTCGGTGGACCGGATCGTGTGTGTTCCTAGTTGAGTTTCTTTTTTTTTTTTTTCTTTCTTTTTTAAATACCCATCGACAGAAGTAATTAGAGCGATTCACGGAATCCCACAAAGGCGCAATTCCGTGGGTAATTGGTACGATTTCGTGCTGCGCACTTCGTAACGCGAATTGCGTAATTATCATCCCCGCGGACGTGGGCAACATCGAGGGAGGCGTGCTCGAGCGAAATTAAGATGAAACGGACGTTTGTTCGGTGCTCTGGCTATTTATTATTCCTCGTCTTACGCGTGATACAAATAGGAATTATTCTTCGATACATCGTCGTGATAGTATTACACAGAGATGGGCAAAGCCCTAGGCTTGGAATAAATCTGAAGTTTGCCGAT